>NW_027526204.1:141918547-141959425 GCF_048455015.1 Haemaphysalis longicornis
TGCTCTTAATGGCCAATAAACTCATTCGTAAAACAGGCGCACCCGTATATGCCCCTCTGGCAATAGATTGATTGTTATTGTACGGATAAAATCAAAATGACTGATTGCAACAGCGCAACGAGATACGTTTGAGTCAACAGCTTGAATCAAAATGATTATGTTCACAGTTAACAAGTTTGAAGTGTTTCATTACCTCCAAGCGGTCATTAACATTCACCATGCGTTATAAGTACAATAATACCTCGTTAACTCGAACTCGCATATCTCGAAAAATCGGCTAAGTCGAAATTTTCCGCGGCACCAAGCCATTTCCTATACGTCCCATGTATTTTTTGTTCTTTATTTCGAAGTATTTTTCGACCAAACTGAGGATATCTCGAAATCTTGAATGAGAGTGGAACGAAAATTTCGCCGCCGCAGACCGTTTCACTAGGTTTGCACGATGCTGCCGCGCCCAAGTCTCTCAATTTTTTTTCTCGTTTAGCCGGGCCTACCACAAAGCCGATGAATTTCTCCGAGGGTAAAGTCTGTGCCTAAAGGAATATCAACTTCGTCAAGCAACTCTGTGGCCCATCATGTGACGTAGAGACATGCGCCGAGGTACAGTGTACTACAAGGTAGAGGTGTGCCGTGCAGTGAAACCTCATTGGAGGGTGCGGGTCCCCATTGCGATGAAAAAAAAAATTGTATGTAGCGCAGGCGTTCCCCCGAGAACGCCTGTTGCAGCCAGCGCCGCCTAAAAGTTTTCAAACCAAACTCAACAGTTAATAGAAGGGTTTTATAAACCTTTGTGCCATAAAATGAATTAATACGACTATTTGAGGTAATAAATAAGGATTTATTTAACAAACAAACCTTCTGAAGCCAAAGAACTCGATATTTCATGGCAATTCGCGCAACATTGCTTATATAGAAAATCCGCTTATCTCGAAATGTTTTCCGGTTTTTACTACTTCGACTTAACGAGGTATTACTGTATTCCAAGAATGCCCCCTTTCAAGCTAGTAATAGCTGAAACTATGCACGCACCATGCAGATGGAATTTGTGCTCAGCGCTGTCGCTTTTGGATTGGATTGGAAAAGACTTTTGCTTACATTCAATATTTCTAAAATCAGATTGATGTGGTCGCAGCCCACAACCTTGGGCCCGCGACGTTCGAATAACGATTTCAGTATTTCAAGCCCTGCTACCGCGACGTCGTACGCTCTAAAAAACGCAGCCGTTTTTTCACAGCAACGTCGCGTCATACGAGCACCGCGCCAAGTGTCGATGTGGCCGATTTTTCAAGGCTTCGGAAATGGCGCCAGCGCGGCTAATGCATCCCGGGCGTGATTTACACGGTTAAGGAACCTTGCCCTGGCGACGCCCCTGGCGACGTTTATAGAAGCAGCGCGGAGCAGCAGTGCGCCAAACATCCGCAAGGGGGGTTCTCAGACTGAATGGGCCAGGAGCAAGAAGGAGTCCTTGAGGCAGCACGCCCGACGACCGCTGTAGATCGGACAAACAGCGTATATCTCTCGCGGCTTGAGGGCACCGTCCTTATGCAGTGTAGTAGGCAGGCTTGGTAGGCAGGCTACGCTGCCAGCCGGCTCGGGGCACTCCAGGCGGGGCAGGTGTCACCTGCTGCTGCTGTCTCCTCGTCGGGGCCAACAGCTTCGTCGTCCGATGCGCTGAGGCAGCGGCTGCGCGTAACGGCCCTCAACCGACACCTCTCCATCCGGCCGCCGCACCGGAACGCACTGACATCACGCACGTTTGCCTTGGCGCTCTCAACGACCGAGAGAAAAAAGCAGCAGCAGAGCTGGCAGAGGCATTCCGAGTTACATAGCTTTTGAATTCTCAGCGGGAGATCAGGGCGATCAGACACATGAAGAATTAAGCTCCGGACGAGAATTGACGGTTTCTAGTATGGCGTGAAAAAAAAAAAGGGTTGAATGACCAGGCAATGTCGGTGGTCGCATGAGGCATGGAAGAAGAAAAGAAAAGAAATAAACGGACACGCGCTGTGACGCTGACTTTTGTTACTTTGAGCGAGAAGCAAATTGCCAGTGTCCTCCGTAATGACATAAGCTGCTTGGAACCGCAGAGGGGAGTTGGGCTAACTAGATCAACGTCGGTTGGATTGATGCTGGTTAGCGAGTTCGGCTCTAGGAAGGGGAGTTTCGGGATCATTAGTTATTAATGTGTCGGCAGAGATAACGGCTTCCTAGTTAGGGTCAAGATAAGCGTCCGTTTAACCAGACAAGAACATCTGTCCCGCCCGTACTACTCGCGGAAATCGCATTTGTTATGCACCAGAAAAAAAGCTAACATAGGAAATGGACCGCCTAAAGAGGCTGCGATCCCTTCCCTTTCTCCCCCCGCACTCCCTTTTAAGCCAACTTGGCTTGCATAATAAAACATTTGACGATAAAAACATCAAGCAGTAAATTTTTCGTTTGTTGCTATGTTTGCAGACTAAGCCAGATAATTTCAGGTTCCTTGTCGACAAGATTGTTAGAAAACACAGTAAAAACGGCTGAATGCGCTATAAAAGTTCCGAAAAACGATTGAGCGTCTGGTTTCATGTTTCTTTCCGTTGCCATAATATCACCTACAAGCAGAGAAGCGTAGAATTTATCGGTTTCGATTGATTTTCTTTAATCATGAAATACTTCCTTCCTATACCGCAATAATTTGCTTTAACTAGCAGATCTATGAAACAGATCCGCTTTATAACAGAAAAAAAAAATGACACTGACGACCATGTTTTATTGCCTCAGTTTCCGTTTCAGTTAATCTTTGACTGTAATTTTGATACGGTTAGTATAGTACGTCCCGAAACAGGCGACGAAGCAAAAGTTGCTTCGCAGTGCAGGGGCGGCAGAAAGTTAGATGAGCAGGTGAGATCAAGAAGTTTGCGGGATAAATTGGTCGCAGTTAGCACAGGACCGGGATAATTGGAGATTAATGGGAGAGGCCTTTGCCCTGCAGTGGGCGTGGATAGGCTATGATGATGATGATGATGATGATGATGATGATGATGACGACTAGTGCAAGATGTGCGAAGTTTGGACAGTGAGGAAGTCACTTAGCCTGGGTTTGTTCCTTCTTATGGTAACAGCTAGCTGCTTCTATTATATTATACGTTGTGTGTCACCTACATGTATTCGCCGCTGTTGCTTACATCACTACGTGCTTCAAATTCATTTTTATCTTCAAATTGGTATTTATTTATTTATTTATTTATTTATTTATTTATTTATTTATTTATTTATTTATTTATTTATTTATTTATTAGAATGCCCTCAGCGTGGTACCATACTGTCTACGAGTGAGGCCAGCTGTTTTATATAATGTATATATAAAAATAGTGTATTGAAAGTTTCTGCTATGTAATATCATACAGGAGGTGAAATGTCTACTGATACTATTAGTACTGTAGTACCAAGAGAAAGGAGCGAATGGGATACAGCGTGTCGGAAGGTTACCAAACCACCAAATGCATGTTGAAAATAATGCGCAATACTGTTTTCTTTTCGAAAGACTAGATGTGAAAATCAGTACAAAGACGTTTACAGTTTTTTTAGTACAATATTAAACCTAAAGCAGCTCACTTTTCTGAAATTTATGTTTTGAAGCTCCAACACAAGCAAGACCATTCACACAACATACCGGCGAATAAACGCTGAGGGTATGACATGGATAATGTCGTTTTAATGTTTGCAGAGGGATCTGCTCATCGTTTGATGCATGTAAAGGCAAATATATGACTAAACATTTTTAGCTTCTGAGACTACGTATTTCTGATGCGGGAGAAATGAAAAAAACAAAACTCGCGTGGGCTATGTGCTCCTGATTGACGATAATTGCAAAAGCAAAAAAAAAAAAAAATGGCGTGCCATCTCTACTAACGTGAAACCCGTGGAGGGGCGAAGCATGCAGTGTAGAAGAATATTAAAAGATTGTAAGTTTCTCTTTCGCCACACGGCGCGCGCTAATATATACCCGACACCACAATTACGAAGACGGTAGAGAAGTGAAATTTGAAACGGAAAACTGCAAATTTTAAAGTTAAAGCGAGTACGGAGCGAAATAGAAGCAAGCAAGCAAGCGCGAACGAAAGATTAGTGTCCCGGTGTGTTCTTTTAGTGCGCGTTTTTGCCCACGGAGATGAAACGTTCTAGCAGGAGGCGTTGGAAAACGAGTGTGGCGATGTTTTAGTACCGTGACTGCATGAGAATATGACAACGAATGACGACGGCGACATGAGACGCCGACAGCCCGAGCCCCTGAGGTACCTTCGTCCTAAACTCGCGTGCACCATTTTGGCGCATCACAAAGAGCCTCAGCTGGTCTAAGTGAACAGCCCTCCATAACAGCGCGCCTATGGAGAGCGAGGGTAGTTTTGACGCCTGAAATGCCAGTTGCTATTTGAACAATATATTGGCAATGAGTTCAGTCACCTCCGAAAGTACGGCTTTGCAAAGAAAGCAGAGGGCGCCCCTATGGACGCCAACGGTATGAAATGTTCCAAGCTTGTTATTTCCTAACCCGCTCAGGGGCGGCTTCGGCGCACTAAACGTAAATTTAAATTAGAAGATTATAAGCAATAGGTTCAGCTAGCTCCGAGTGTAGATCAAAGGGTGCCCACAGCAGCACGAGATGTTCCGAGCTTGTTTTTGCTGGCCCGCAGACTGAAAACAACGGCGCCGTGTGTATATACGCTCGGCAGAGTCGTGCAGAGGACGACAAGGGGATATAAAAACTCCCTCGTCGAAGCGATTAGCGTTTTGGATAAGGGCGCAACGCAAATAGACCACGGACGGAGGATTTACGACCGCACCAGCCCGCTCCCGTCGGCAAGCAACGAAGATGCCTCCGTTGCCCCTGCACGAAGGGCAGCAAATACGCGGAGTCCTGAAGGCAGCGTAGCAGCTTCAACACGCTTGGAACGAGGCAACGTCTGATGTGGCGTTTCACCGCTGCAGGAGAGTTGGGCATAACACAGGATCCATGAACAAAAAGGTCGGGGCATTCACTAATGGAATACTAACAAGTTACTTGTCCCAGTATACACTAGGTACTTAGTAACTGGAAGTAGTAAATGTAGCACTTGTCATAATTACTAACCGAAGCAGGCAGTAAGCACCACTACCCCCCCTAGTAAAGTCCCAGCGATAGCACTCTTCTGAGCTACATGCGTTTACTAACTGTCCATGCACAACCTAGTCATAAGCACGACCTTAATCTAGTGCTACTACTTCCTACACTCAGTTAATTTACTAACCATGCAGATGTTAGTGGCAGAGCCTACGTACAAAACCGCGGGGTAGTAAGGGTCGAAAGGAGTTAGTAAATGCGGTTGTTACTACCTTTTTACGACCTTTTTTTATTAGAGAGAGAGAGAGAGAGAGAGAGAGAGAGAGAGAGAGAGAGAGAGAGAGAGAGAGAGAGAGAGAGAGAGAGAGAGAGAGAGAGAGAGAGACTTTATTGAAAGAGTTCTTTAAGCAAAAGGGGTGGTGGGCAGCCGGAGCTGTGCGGCGGTCTTCGTAGCGCTGAGAAATTGATTTCAGGAAGGGGATCGCATGGACAGGCCCACATGTGGTGCTGCACCATGCACTGCCTTGTCTCAGCATGGTGGGAAAAAGGGAGAGGGATGCATGAGATGGAGGACAGTCCTGGGCTAGACAAAGCTGGTAACGTTTCTCGTGCAGAACGCGCTGCTGAATTAGTCGCACCGGCCATGCCCACAGCCCCCTTTAGTAAACGGAGAAGACAGACACGGTTCTCACGTCCTGGCAAGGCCATAGAGCAGACTCCAAAAGATTGTCACAACAAAGGCACTCTGTGCGTCGCCGTAGTACACATGTAGACGCATTAAAAAATTTGGTTCCCCCCCGTTGATTGCTCGACGCATATTAAAGACGAAAGTCTGTCTTGGGATACTTGAACACGAAAATTTTTGTCTGTCTGTCGGTCTGTCTGTCTGTCTGTCTGTCTGTCTGTCTGTCTGTCTGTCTGTCTGTCTGTCTGTCTGTCTGTCTGTCTGTCTGTCTGTCTGTCTGTCTGTCTGTCTGTCATGTTTGTATAGGCAAATATTTCCTGCTTACTAAATCTGGTACGTTCATACTTGTAAACATTGTTGAGCAAAAAGAAAACATTTGGAATATTTGATTGATTGTAGAGTTTAACGCGCTGACCCAACGCAGGCGATGAGGCGCGCCGTAGTGGAGGGCTCCAGATTAATTTTGACCACCTGGGGATCTCTAAGGTGCGCCGAATTCTCGAAAACCGGGGCGTTTTTGCTTTTCGCCTACATTAAAAAAGCGGCCGCCGCGGCCGGGAATCGAACCCGCGACCTCGTGCTCCATTTGGAATATTTGAGGCAACACATCACCGCGTAAGGGATATTTGCATCGTTAACTTCTTTCAATTAAAAGTAAATAGCTGCTTACCTTTTTTTTTCGATAGCAAACGAAAATATAAGCATGCCTTCAAAAAAAAATGTTTTGAGCCAAAAATACAAAAGCGCTCCTGGCGCGCGCACCGTTGGAGCGGCGTTCCAACCATTGAAACAGTAACAAAAGGTCCCAACAGATGGCACGCAAGCAGTGGAACGCGGCAAAATTGAATTGACTTGAGAATACCTCCACTGTGCATCTGTGGGATGAGCAAGACGGGAGGCGGAGAGCGTGAGACATGGGCTGGGAAAGAGAATTGAGAACCATTTACTTGTCAGGGGGGGTAAAAGACTGTCGTCTTTCAACAACATTTGCACCGAAAAGAGGAGATACGGGGCCAATTATATTGGTTCTATCTCTGCAAAATTCTTCGTCTTGAGAGGTATGAAGCTGATTGGGCTCGTTTACAATAAACGGGGCCTGTATACAGTGTCTGTGACAGTAGTTCTTTAATTTTATTTTTTTAATGAACTTCCTTAGTCCCAGAACTCTGCATACATGTCTTCAGAATGTCGGTGAGTTCACTTGGGAAACAAACGTAGTTTTTTAACTGCTAATAAACAAAGGCATTTATTATTAGTTAATGGAATTTTGTGTACTTACAGACTATTCCTGACAGCAACACCGGTGCAATATGTTTTAGAGCTGAACGTTAGAATGTACACTCTACTACTGTTATAGCCCGCAAGGCTGCCAACTAGTGCCAAGCCATTTCTCTCTGAGCAACAGTGCAAAATTGCACACCTCAATTCTTGCACATAAAATTCGAGGGAGCCCTGCTACGCTGCGTTTTCAGAAAGGTTCCGAACGTTTATAAGGAAGTTGTTGATGTTTCAAAATAGGCGCCAACGATGTCCACGGCTGTATGAGTGCTTGACCAAATTTAATGGGAAACTTGCGCGACGCGGTACAGACACGAAGCTTTCTAACAGCGGACGACATACACAACGTTTTCGGGAGTCGACCATAATCTTTCGAATGAAATGTGCACTTTCTCTTTGACAGAACACTGACAATCTCTATTGGGCACTTCGGCTTTACATGTGCCGAAATTTCTTTTTTTAAAAAGCGCAGGCATGCCTGAACCCGTTCGCTGATGCAGTAGTGGTGAGACAGCTTCCGCGCTTATTAAGACCTCTCGCCAAGCACAGTTGTTGATGAGATCTCTTTTGTAACTGTACGTACCCTAAAAAACCCGCATTTCCCCGAGGGGAAGAATGTGAAAGTGCGAATGCACGAGTTGAATTTGCGCGGTTCGGTAATGTTCGCGAAAGAGAGATCACACACACACACACACAACTACAAAGAAAGAAAGATGCATTTATTCACAGACACCTATTTGTGTTGTCGTTGTACCTGATTGCTAGAGCGGATCTCAGCTTTGAAATTTCGTGTCAGTACTCCTTTAAGCGGGTGCATTAGCCCTTCTCACGCCCGATTCTTGGCCAATCCCCCACGTGGGTATGTGCCATGTCAGCGGCCAGGCAGCGCGCGCCCATCTCCCCCCGTTGCCAAGGAAGACGAGGAGATTCCTGGCCAATCCCCCACGTGGGTATGTGCCATGTCAGCGGCCAGGCTGCGCGCGCCCATCTCCACGTGCGCGGACATCGCCGGTGGACGCAGGTTCAGGGTCGCTTAAGAAGTGCATTGCACTTAATATACAAGTTTAACTGGGAGTCAAGATATGCTCCGCATACAGACATTTGTTCGCCTATGTGCTTGCTTCTCGTTCATTCTCATTCATTCTCAGATAATGTATGACAGCCTACCATTGTCCCTAAAGAAGAAAGTGTATGACAGCTGCATCTTACCGGTACTCACCTACGGAATAGAAACTTGGAGACTCACTAAGAGGGTTCAACTTAAATTGAGGACCACTCAACTAGCAATGGAACGGAAGATGATAGGTGTAACATTAAGGGACAAGAAGAGAGCGGAGTGGGTCAGGGGACAAACGCGTGTTAAGGACATATTAGTAGAAATGTAATGCGGAGCATGTGATGCGAAGGCAAGATAACCGTTGGTCATTGAGGGTAACAGAGTGGATCTGTAGAGAAGGCAAGCGTGGCAGGGGGCGGCACGAAGTTAGTGAGCAGATGAGATCAAGAGGTTTGCGGGGATAAATTGGTCGCAGTTAGCACAGGACCGGGATAATTGGAGATCTATGGGAGAGGCCTTTGCCCTACAGTGGGCGTAGGCAGAATGATGATGATAATGATGTTGATGGGGGATGAAGAAGATGATGATGGGGATGGTGGTGGTGCTTCCTTCGCTGAAATTGTCGTCGAAAGACGGTAGTTTTCTGCCACCTCATCCACGAAACGCCCTCTGCTTTCGCCCCCTTCTACCTATAAATAATCCTCATCTCCTTCCCTCACGCTCGTCTCATGGTGAGTGCTATGAACGCTTGCTCAACTCATTTCAAATTTCCCACGTTCGCACTGTCCGCGTGCCATCTGCTGGGACCTTTTGTTTCTATTGTGCTTAGGATTGCTCGATGCAAAATCTTTTGTTTTAGTGTTTGCTTTTATCTGCCTTGTTTTCAACACCATTTTTACCACGTTTTTTACTTCTATCGTAAAAAAGCAGTAGTAAGTCTATACTTATTTGAGTAAAAAACGCAGGTGCTTTTAATTATGCACCTACATTTTGCCTCAAATGCGCTCGAAACTTTCTTTTCCCTTTTTGTGGGAACCCGTATGAGCTATAGCAGTAGCTTTAGTAGTTTAGTATGGTTGTGCATGTTACGTCGTGTTCAGGCATTCTTTTGCCTGATTATTTTGGCCAGACACTTGAATCGAGTGGCTGAGACAGACAGAAAGACAGACAGACAGACAGACACCCACCCACCGACCCACCCACTCAAATTTTCGCTTTTACTTAGACCGAGGGAGATTACGGTCTTTTCAAGCAGTTGAAAGAGGCAGCACGAAACGTTTGCGCCTTCTCCAAACAGTGTGGAAAGTCTGTGGTTGCACACTGCTTATCACCGATGGAACCGTTGTAAACAATTGGCGCCAACGTACTGTCCATGTGGCCATCGCGTGACCAGCTAGATTGCATAATCGCGAGGCGCAGTTTGTAAGGCAGACCTCGATGCAATCGACCCGCAGTTACGGCATGATGCAGCATCCGCGAATGCTGCATCATGCAGCATTCGTTCACGCTTGCTTAGCAAATGGACGGCTGTAACTTTCTATAACTTTTCCAGCACGCGAGAGCAGTACAGTGTGCACACTATACTCAGGGACAGACATGTAATTGCCTTCAGAATTCATGCAACTCGAAGCGCTAATGTATTTGCATAAAGTCTCACAGAGGTCTTCAAATCATACGTTCTTGAATCATGTTGGCTTAACGAGGACCATAACAAACGGCTGAGCTGAGAGCTCATCATCAGCCTATCTAACAGCAAGCATATGTAGACATTTAGCATGATAAGGACTTCAAGCTCTAGCCTTCTGTTTTTTCAAAACGTCACAGTAAGCACGTACCGAGCTATTAAAACGTGGTGCCAGATAACATCGGCGCCAGCCGAGGATCTTTCCTAGAGCGCCGCGCATGCAATAAAACGTTGTTCTTCAAGCATTGATACAAACGTGACCCCTGAACCGGCCTTACTGTCCCCTCTATATACGATAGCTGCGGCCTGGTGAGACTTTAACAGCGGAGTTTTTAGCTAAACCCCTAAATGACAAAGGAGCCTTTGGCACGACATGTGAAGACGTCTGCCACGGGCGTCTGGGGGCATAAAACACGTGGATTAACAGAGGACCATTTTTTTTTTTTTGGCGAGGTTATGGTTCGAATCGTGCGGCAGAGCAGTTTCTCGCCTCTGGGGCAATTAAAGATCTATGCGGATAGCGGCAATCAAACACGGCATCGCCTGCACGCTAATAGAGCGCGCAGACGCTCGTATACATATTGGGCTATGGTGGCCCTGGTATATGCCTCTTTATGGCAGCGAAGAAAGCAAACAGAAACAAGGGCAAAAAGTCGGCCGGGGAAGGACGCGCCCATGCAAGCGAAGAAAAGGCGAGCGACGGGTCAAAGCCGAGGCAAGAAGACGAGAGGAGTGTAAAACAAGATTGGGTCGTAAACATGTCGCACGCACAGGGCGCGGTTGTGGGGCCGGTACGTCTTCGCTGGCCGCTCGAAAGCCTTTGGCGGTTGACGAGGACCGGGATGGAACAAAACAGGCGCTGCTCGGATGCGCCAGAAGCTGCAGGAGGCGACGGGAGAGAAGTCATGAAACTCGGCGTCTGTTTGCGTCAGCCCATGTGTTGTGTCGTTTTCTGCTTGCATGACTTTCAGCGCCATTTTTGTTCCAGCTGCTTGTGAAGACCCGAGTCGGGAGACGTATCTTAGCCTGTTATGTCAAGCGGATTGGGAACTTACCGTCGCCAGGGTAGAACTCTGACTCTGCCTGTACTGAAATATTTCTCCAGTTCCTTAAAAGCGAAGCGTGCACTTGGAATGAAGAGTTCACAGGAGAGAGAGAGAGAGAGAGAGAGAGAGAGAGAGAGAGAGAGAGAGAGAGAGAGAGAGAGAGAGAGAGAGAGAGAGAGAGAGAGAGAGAGAGAGAGAGAGAGAGAGAGAGAAGAGAGAGAGAGAGAGAGAGAGAGAGGAGAGAGAGAGAGAGAGATACCTTTTATGACTGTTGCTGCATCCCTACCAGCAATGATCATGACTATTGTACCCGCCGCGGTCGCTCAGTGGATAAGGAGTTTGCTGCTGAGCACGAGGACGCGGGTTCGATTCCCGGCCGCGATGGCCGGTTTTCTGATGGAGGCGAAAAGCAAAAACGCCCGTTAGTACGAGATTTCGGCGCACGTTAAAGATACCCAGGTGGTCAAAATTAATCCTGAGCCCTTTACTACGGCGCATTTCATCACCTGCGTTGCGTCGGCGCATTAAATCCTACAATAAATCAAGTAATCATTTGATCAGTCAATCATGACTATTGTGAAAGTGATTGTGACTTTGTTAGGTTTGTGAGAATGGTAAACAAAAAAAAAAAAAAGACCGATATCACGGGAGCATATTGAGCGGCGAGTTCAGGTCTGACACAATAAACGAAGACACGGTCCCACGAGGAACTGAAACGCTATCGGTTTTCTCTTAGACCGACAAGCTAGAGATGATTGCACTGCACTTTTTGGAAATGAGAACCCAAGAAAATACGACAGGAATTGCGCGGGAGACGGGAACGCGAAGAACTCCGAGGGGAACTAAGGAGGGAAACTTTAAGGCAGTTGGTTAAAGTTTTGCGAAACTAAACATAAGCAATTGCAAATTCCACAGATCATAATAGCTTATGCAGGAGCAGCGAAGAATAAAAATGTTTAAAAGCGATAGAAGTTGCAAGAACATAGTACAATTGTCCGGCATTAGCTTACCTTGTAGCTCTTGCCTGCTGTTCCGGCACAGATTATCACAGATTTTCGTCTCTTTTTTACCTTCTCCACGAGCAGAAGCTGCATTTTAAAAGAAGTCTCATGGCCAATAATGGTGATTACTGCTCACATAAAAACGTCGGTAAAACGCGAATCGAGTTCCCCAAGCGGTTTACGTCGAATCCTCGGGGAGAGTCCGTTTGCAGCTCGTTCCGAACGATCGCCTACAGAAAAAGCTGTTTCAGCGCAACCTAACCTGACCTAACGTAAGCTAAACCCAACCCAACCTAACCTAACCAAAAACCTAACCTAAAATAATTTAAAACTGGCCTACACCCAACCTAACCTAACCTAAATCCAATCTAAATCTAACCTAACCTAACCTAATTCCAACCTAAAACTAACCTCCACTCAACCCAACCAATATCCAGTATAAAACTAACCTAGACCCTATCTAACATAACCTAAATCCAATCTAAAACTAACCTAGACCCTAGACCCAAGCTAACCTAACCTGAATCCAATCTATAACTAACCTACACCCAGCCTAATTCAACCTATAAATACAATCTAAAATTACCTAAACCCAACCTAACCTAACCTAAATTTAATCTAAATCTAAACTAAATCCAACCCAACCTAACCTAAATTTAATTTAAATCTAACCTAAACCCAACCTAACCTAACCTAAATGCAATCTAAAACTAACCTAAGCCCAAAATGACATAACCTAAATACAATCTAGAACTAACCTACACCCAACCTAACCTAACCTAAATCCCATCTTAAACTAATGTAAGCCTAACCTAATCATATTTAACGAAATATTTCCGAATTGAAATTATTTTACTCAGAAGGGCGCGCTGCTGCGGAACTGAGAAAGGTCTTTCCCGAATCCTCGTGGCCGATGAAAATGATGATAACGGTTGCGGTCGTGCGAATGACGATCATGATGACCGTGACATTTCTCCTAACGTGGCGAAAATCCGGTACCTGCCCTGTAAAAGCCAACGCTGAAACGAAGGGCAACGTTCGAAACCGGAGATTGTCGAACAGCAGACGCCCTCCCGTGTTTGTTCTGGCTGACCCGGGATAACGAGATGTACGGTGAACGCACTCATGCATGCGACGTTTCTCCTGCATAATTACAATGTATACATTTTAACCGAAGGCAGAAACACCGAAGGAAAGGGGCCCAGGACGAGCTCACCAATGTGAATTGAAAAGCGGAGGGGAGAGAGCGAGAGCTTGCAGGCGACCTGCCAGCCGAAGTGCACGCTGACGCACTGTTTCAACTGGTTCGGCCAGCGGGGGCGAACCGAGAACACATTTCGATTCCGCCGTTTTCACACCCCAGTGCGCGTCCCTTTGTACACGCAGCGCGAGTAGTGACCGAGGAGAGATCGGGAGAGGCTGGCGTCAGCGCCGTAACTTAAAGGGGTCGGGGGGTGCGCGTGGCCCTGTCGCCGAGCGAACTCGAGAAGCGGTTGACGAGACGGCCGAACGAGAAGGCTGCTTGCAGCGTTCGGGCCAGCGGGGGGCCTTCGCCGTCGACGCCGCCGAGCGCTCCGCAGGCAGCCGAGTCAGACATAAAAGGAGCCTGCAGCATGTGGAACCGGCCAGGCTGCTATGCTGCTGCTGCTGTTGCTGCAACGGTCGCCACCTGGTGCCTCCTGGCGATATACATCACGTCGGGTTGCGAGTAGCCAACGAACGTTAGAACCCTTTCGTATTCGCGCAGAAACTTCTTAGAGACTCAGTTCCTTCGTGGGCGCCATCGCTGCAGCTTCGTGGATGCCAGTTTTGTGTGTGTGATACATCGCATATATTTAAAAAAAGCCAACAGTCGATAACACCAATCAACACATAGGTGAAGGCAGTAATATCGTCTCCTTTTCCTCGTAAATAAGAAGTGGGGATGGTAGCAAAGAGAGAAATTGAGAATAATTTCCCCACCTTCAAATAGCACGCAGACCTTTTCACCGTCCTTGTCTTTCGCTGCGCTAAATCTTATTTCTGTAATATGAACCAACTCGCCCAGCAACACGTCTTAAATAGCACGTAAGATGCTCTAATAATTAAAGTACAGGAGTGGCTGAGTCGCTCTTCGTCCGCAGAGGAGAATTTCCAAGCAACACTTAAATTTAATTTTCAAGGTTTAACGCACCGAAGCAACACCTGGGTTATGAGGCGCACCCTAGCGGAGGGCTCAGAGCTAATCTTGACCGACTGGGAATCTTTAAATAAAGTGCGCCGAAATCTCGCCACATGAGTGTTTTTTTTTTTTTATTGAAATGCAGAGCACTTTATGGGCTCTTCTTGTCGTCTGAGCTCGCTAACGGTCGATGCGACTGCCGGAATCAGGCGGCGCAGCGAGATAAGGGACCCAAGTAGAGCATTCTGTACCGGCGTCAGGGAGTCACACTGAGGCCTTCGAAAACCACGCGGTTTAAATAGTCATAGCCGTTCAAACCTCGTGAACCGCAGGCGCTTGTCATACATCTCCCCGCTATTTAGCGCAAAGAAAACTGCAGGTACATTTCAGGCAAAATCTGTGCATATAATAACCGGCAGCCCCCGCGTTCATTTAGTTAGGAACGCTCGTTGGGTTGGTTTTTACGGTAGAGTAAGCGAAAAAAGCGGCCGCGCAAAAGAGAAATGGCGCGTTCGACGCAGAAAGGCTCCAGCCGCGCAAGAAGAAAATTGCGCGTTTGAAATGACGCGAAACAGCTCCAGCATACGAAATTAAAGCAAGCGCAAAAAGAACTGAACTCCCGCTGGCGCAATTTCAGAAAGGGGGCACGCGAGCACTGCGAAGGCGGGAAGTTTGAAATGCATTGGGTGGCAGCAGTGAGCGGATAACGGTACTGCAGCCAATTATGGCGAATCACTGCTCTGCAATTCCGACAGCTTTCACATTTAGTAGAACGGCTTTGTTTTTCTTTTGGCGTCCATCAGGAAAACGTCGGCCGCGGCAGGGATTCGCACCTGCCTTCTAGGGCTCAGCAGCACAACGCCTTAGCCACTGAGCCACTGCGGCGGGTCACAAAGCACTTCCAGCTATAGAGAGAGGCCAACAAACAATCTTTCATCCGCCTACGCTTGTCCACAAAACCTCGCTTTGCTGTAAGGTGCTTTGCCAGAGTGCAAGCGTTCCTTTCCGAGCTGTTTTCCTGGTAGCGAGACATTATTTCATTTATAGAACAGCAGTGGCGCAAATGTGGGCCAGCTATGTTCTTTCACGCCAAGTGGGACCGGACCGTCTTACTATATCATTTCGTTTCGTAACATCTAATGAGAGCATACGGTGCTGCATTGCTTTGCCAGCTGCTCTATTTTCGTTAATTGGCTCTTACCCTTCGTTATGTTCCTGCCTTTCCCCTAACAACCACAACCCTCGCTAACTGTTTCGACGCGGAACCGCTCGCCGCCGACTATCGAGTTAGCACTCTTGGCACTGACCAGTATATCGATCGCACAGATAACGCCGCTAAATTGCCGGTCTTGCCGGCAACGTGCGCCAAGACTGCGACGTTAGCTGCACAGAGGCTGTGCACAGAGACGCAGCTGACGCGATGTAGTCTTCATTAGAGCGATTGGTCTCGGTTCTTTCGATGGGGATACGTTCCCCACTCCGGGTACACACTCACGAAGCGGCCCTGTCTATTTACCCTGCACGTTCGTTGGCAACGGCTCGCGGCTACTGTGTTTTCTGCCGCGCGTCTACCTTCTCTGCAATGATTGGCGGCGCAGCGCGGCCCGCGTATGTCACGCATAAGACGCCAGAAACGCCGGGGACAGCGTGATGACTGTTAAGCGTGACTAATCAAACCAGGAACGAACGAAGCGGGCCAAGGTAGCTGCTGCGGCACGTAGTCCGGTGTGCGCGTTTATATACGCGTCTTCCACAGCTGTTTGGCTGCCGGGAAAGCCGACAATGCGCGAGGTAGATGGTTCGCTTACACAATCCCAACAAAATACAAGAGCGTCGCTGCTGGCGCGCAGCTAGGAGAAGGTTTAGCGCGGACACGTCTTGCGGCGACGGGCAATGAAGTAATAGCTACACTAACGCGTGACGAAGTGTCGAGGCGTTCTTTTTCCGTTAGTGCCTTCACGCATCGTGTATAGATTGATGGGTCGTGTGCGTGCCAGCGCTTGGCGCGGAAGCATCGAAAGTTGTTTACTGTGTCAACGTGTAGCTACATGAGCTGGATCATTTGCAACCAGTTGCCAGACATGGAAAGAAATACAAGTTTTTAAAGATGGTATATTCTTTCTTGGGCTTCTTAAACACCACTGTAACGCGATTCAGGCGCTCGGCCGAAGTGAAGCAGAAATTGCACAGTAGGTTTATATACCCGCAGTCAAATCTAAACGTCGAAGTCCAGTGGCAATGTTCATACTTGCCAACATTATTGAACAAAGACAATACATTACGCAAATTTGAGGCAGAAAATAAATACGTAAGCGATATTTGCAAAGTTCCTTTATAAAAAAAATTATGGGGGACTGATTTCTGCGATATCAAATGAAATACGATATCTACGGAAAAAAAAAATTTCCTCCGTCGCCTCCTGTTGCCCGCGCCATTATAGCTTCTGGCGGCTCATTAAGAAATCAATCGGCAACAGTTGCGAAAGGTTCTTCAAAAGAGGTTCTAGGTTCCGCTTGGAACGCACGTGGAGAAGGACAACGCGGCTCTGTAAACGTTGAAGTAGGGCGCTTCGATTCACGCGCGTCTCCGCCGTACGGTAGCGCTGGCATCGAGGCACCCGGCCTGGAGCAGTTGAACGCGGTAAATTTAAATTGACTTTGAAGAGCAAACCTCCTGCGTGTTTACCTTGGGAAGAGCGCGACGGGAGAGGAACAGCATAAAGAGGTGAGCGGGAAAGCGAAGGGAGGAATTTACTTGGCAAATGCCCACTATCGTCTTTCGCCAACATTTGCACTCTAAAGGAGCAGATACTCGGCCAATTATTTTTTCAGTAGAAGCGCTTTTCGACGACCCTGTCGTGAAGTAACGAGGCTGTTGCTTCAGTATATTGAAGCCAAACTACAGCTGAGTGGCCACAGAAAAGCAGTGGACGGTGGATGGTCGCCACGGTTAAAAGGAGGCAAAATGCTAGGCTGTGTTCCTGCTCGCCTAAGGTGGCATAAAGGCGCAGTCGTTTCGTTATTAGTGTTTAGTCATAGCAGCGGCGCACGCAGAATGTTAGTTATCGTAGGACCCACAAAAAGGGAGGAGAGGAGGACACGTGTAGAAGATAAAATCGAGAAAAAGAGAACAAAAATATTCAATTGTAGAACGTAAAAAATACAGGAAGACTTATCGAACGTACTCTGCATAACGTTCCGTAAATTCGGTTTTATTTTTATTTAGCGGCACTGCAGAATGACTGATCTACGTGTTGAGAGCTGACGTCGAAGCAGTGCAGGTTGGTGCATCGGTTGCGACAGAAAATAATTATCGGTATACTCCTTCGTTCATGATAGGAAGAGCCAGTGCCCCGTTAATTAACCCCCCCCCCCCCCCCACCCCGTCCATTTTTTTTGTATGTCAGTTAATCATCGCACAAACAACACGGAAGGTTTTACCGTCTTAACTTATAAATCCTGTTTAAACAGGTGGATGTGATTCAGTAGATAGATGTATTTGTTCTTTGAAAGGCTGTGTAACAAGGGTACTTACCCAATCATATCCACGTTCTCGTTGCACGAATCTGGGGTGCTTCACGACCTAGGAATTGTAATTGAAAAGACGATAGCAATAAACAAAAAGCCAAGTAACAAGCGGCAGAACGGAGGCTTCACTGTTTCGCCCTTCTATCTCGTGCCTCACGCTTCGCAAGGCCAGAAATTGACGTCTCTCAAAATAAGCGAACAATTGTCTGAATATGGCTCACCCGTGAGCGCTGTGAAGATTTTAGCGCTCGAACGAACTTGTGTACAAAGTAGAAAGTTAGTTTGAACCGATTCCGGCGTAGCGATTCAGAAGGCAAACACTGTCCAACGTGTATACGTGCTTCCTGTCAACCTTTTTGTTTTGCCAAGGGCAAGGCACTGCTTATCGAGGGCACAGAGGTTCGGGTCGTCGAAACGAAAACAATAAAACAAAAAACGAAACGAGAGGGCGGAAATATCGCGGGGCGAAAGCCGTATGGCGTAGCTAAGCAAACAGCGCGAACGGTTTGTGTGTGTACGCAGTTGCCCGCCGTTGTGTGAATATATGCTTTCCGGATTTCTCGTTCGGAGTCGTTCACGCTTCGCGGGTCGGCACCAGCGGCAGACCCGATTAATCTGTCGGCGTGGGTGCTCTCTGCACGAGCGGACTTTTGACAGAAGGCAATTTATTTTCCTCCGCTGCTCCCATAAAAGCACAAGCTGCCACTGTGGCTGTTACAGTTACCCGGTCTACCTGCGTTATGTGTCAAGGTGAATACTGTGCGCGAGAATAAAACGTATGTTTGCGTTTACAGTACAATACTCGTATGATGAACACCTGGCCTACGCAGTTAGGTTAATCGAACCCACGTGCGATTTTTTTTATGCTCAAGTGTTTCTACGTGGACTCAACCAGGAAACCGGTCTGTCCACCTGTAACACTTTCTCTCTTACACTTTTGCCGAATGCATAGAAAAGCGCTGTTCCCAAAACGCCCCAGGGCCTTCGCATTTTCATGCAGGACCACGTATATCTGAATAACTATCTACCCGGAAATTCATTTGTGTATGGTAAGAGGGTTCAACTTAAACTGTAGACGACTCAGCGAGCAATGGAACGGAAGACGATATGTGTAACCTTAAGGGACCAGAAGATTGCGGAGTGGGTCAGGGAACAAACGCGTGTTGAGGACATATCAGTAGAAATTAAGAAGAAGAAATTGGTGCAGACAGGGCGTGTAATACGAAGGCATATAACCGTTGATCATTAAGGGTGATTATGATTATAATGATGATGATTATGATGATGATTATGGTGGTGGTGGCGGTGGGGGGGGTAGTGAAGTTAACTTTAAAGAAGCTTGTTGTACACAGCTTAGTAGAGATACCATGTTTACGGACTGTATTAATATGAAGCCCTTGGAACTTCATAGTTAGGCTTAAAAGACACGTAGCTCCGGAAAAAAAAATGTCTTACCACCAATGCATTTGTGTAAAGCAGTGAGACCGATCTTTGGGTACTAGGTGTGTTTCAGTGCGCATTGTCTGGCCGTTCACCACTTCGGACAAGCGAAACGCAACGACGACACAACTGTATATTAATCCCTTGCTGTTCACACTTATTCGAGGCTAGGTTAAAATTACCCAATGTCCACAAAGAACGCTTTATTAAACGTAACTCTGGTGAATACACGATATAAATTACGGCGGGGCAAACAGGGAGAGAGAGAAAAAAAAAAACTTGTTGGGGGCGAAGCCCCTCAGTCGCCTTCTCATGTCGTCGTAGTATCATGCAGTCACGGTACTAAAACACCGGAACGCTTGTTTTCCAACGCCTCGCGCTAGAACGCTTCATGCTTCAAAGACACGAGACTTACAGCAAAGCTGTATACCTCTACCCCCCCAAAGGTTTCATCTCCGTGTGCAAAACCACCAAGGCCCCAAGAATAATTATACACTGCGTGCTTCTCCTCTACCCATGTTTCGCGTTAGTGGAGGTGGCCCGGGATTTTTGTTATGTCAAAAAAAAAAAAAAATTTGACGGCTGTACACATGTATTTACGGCAGGTAAGGATTATTTTTTTTAATTAAAACCACTCATGTTCGGCTTGGCGAACGCAGAAGGCTGTGCGCGTGTTGCAAACATGACTTTGCGTCGGCGCTCATCGTGAATAGCCGCTGTTGTCCAAATAGCGGTGATTGGAAAACTGTAGGCATGCAACTGCCGTCAAGGGCAGAGGGTTTTTTTTTTAGCTTGATCCCATCCCCACTACAGTGATCCTGGCTACTCAGTGAGCGGTTGGCGTTTAGGCCGGTCGGGTAAAAATCCAGGCAGACTGTTCCTACAACTCGATGAGAGCAGTCTGCCATGATTTTCACTCAATCGGCCTAAACGCTACCGCTCGATATGTACCCAGAATCACTGTACTGGGTGCGAAAAGTAGGCGCAGCTTGGACCAGTGGTGCAAGGCTGGAGAAACAGTGGAGCTGGGGTCGACCTAGCTTGTTTCGGTTTTGATAAGTTTTGGTAGGTTTTACGAGGCTTTGCAAGGTATTGTTAGATTTTTTGATGTTTTAGCTAGTTTGTGATAAGTGCTGAGAGGTTAGGCCAAATTTAGCCGGTTTTTACAAGGCCGTGCCGGTCGGTCCCTCACACTGACACAGCGGATCCCAGGGAGGAAGAAGCTGGGTCGACCCCCAGCTCCACTGTTTCTCCAGCCCTGCACCACTAGTGCAAGCCACGCCATTTTCTCTCTTTTTTTTTTTGCGTTCTAGTAGCCCAAGAAAGTATCTCACATTTAAAGCGGTGAAGTAAGGCGTGCGCATATGCATACGCCCGTTGTGGTCAGAATCGAGCAAGTGCGAAAGCGGACTTCACTGTTGTCATACCACCGCATACCCTATATGCGGTGGTGCACCCTTTACAGGCGGTGCAGTTTTTTCTGTTTTTTTTTTTGCTAACGCCACCGGACCAAGATCAATCGTAAACAGCTCCGCTGTTAAAAACCTCTCCCGCCGTCGAGAAAACTGTCGTCGTCTTATTTCTATTGTCCTCGTCGGTGGGTCGCGCTTTCCAGAGGCAAAATGTTACACCAACTCGTCCAAGCAACTACCCTTGCCCACTTCGGAGTCTGTGCAATTTCTTAACGGGTACCAAGGACGGTATATTGTAATATAACGGCAAGGGATTTAAATAAGCCATACACATACGTTTTTCTACGGGTTTTCAATACTGCATCAACTGTAAGCTCTTCTTACACCTTCCTTCCCCCCTCCCCCCCCCCCCTAGTAAAGTCAGGGGCTTCATATTTGGTCCTCAACAGATGACGGTGCGCAAGCTGTATATTATGCGGTTACTATTTACGTCTATTCGATGCTAGGCTAACATTACATGACGCGCACAAAGCACGATTTAGTAAGCGTAACTTTAGTGGATATATATTAAAGCGCGAAGACCGGCCTCCCTCTCCTGGTGATGTCCCGTAACTATCTGTTTCTTGCAGTTAACATGAAGAGGCATGCTGCATTCACCTAAGTGGAGCATCCACCCCATATTTCCGAAGATAGAGATCCTTCTCACAGCCTACCAATTCCTCGAGGTTATCGGAATGAGTGCAGGGAGCATTCGACGACGCTTTTGCCGTTCTGAACGTAGCTCCCTCCCTCCCCTACCGGACCCCTTCCACCCGGCATGCAGACAGTTTTTTTTAAATCGCAGAATGTGAATTTCCCCTGGTTTCAAGCAAAATGAATGCGGACATGCTTACATCCCTCACGGCATATTGTCGTTGTCGTATTCGTCGTCATCATCATCATCATCCGGTCGACCCGTTAATAAGGAGCTCAACCAGGGTAGGGGCAACGGTCGAGCGGACGACCTTATTGTAGGATCACTCGCCGTTGTTCCTGCTCGGCAAGTGGACGTACGGCACCTTCCTTGTCCGCAGAATGACAAGGAAAATTGCGATGCCTCTCCTCAACGCGGACAACGATACTTTATCCCTCTCCTCCTGTTCGCGAAGTGTTTGAAGAGGATCTATGCGTTCGGAAGTGTTTACGTTTGTACGAATACGCCTTTTACCTGTTGTACGCTATGTTGTAAACAAATTATTTAAAGAGAAGAATGGATTCTAATCTCGTTTGGTACGTTGCATTAGACACCTGGGGGGCTGTTAGCAATGCTCATGTACGGGTGAATGAGCCTAAGTCAGGCAAGCCCATCCGCCTTTAGGCTACTAACCCGAGACCTTGCCGTTTGAATGAATGAATGAATGAATGAATGAATGAATGAATGAATGAATGAATGAATGAATGAATGAATGAATGAATGAATGAATGAATGAATGAATGAATGGTAACTCTGACAGTATAAAGCATTCGTAGCCAGCTGCCACCCCGCGGTTTCCTAAATTAACAGAATCAGCAACCTTTGATAAACCGCGCCTAATTTGGTAATTCCGTCACACTTCATTACGCTTTAATAACGCCGAAGGTAAGAGGCCGGGGCAGAATTATGCCCGCGCTCACCTCCGTCAGTGTGTGCGCATGCATGCGAACACGAGGTCGTGAGTCGGCGGCGCGGCTCAAGGCGCAATTCGACATCTGCACCGCGAAGCACGGGCAACCGGAAGCCGAGCGCCTTTAACATGCATGCACGACGCGCGAACTTGGCTGCACTAGCACGTGCCGCATAATTGGACGCACTCGGTTCGCGGCTGAGCGCCGCGCTTGCACACCTGTTTATGGACACAGCGGGCTCTATAATGGACGTGCCCTAAGCGCAACCGCAGTCTTGCGCGTGTTGCTGCCGTAACTCGCGCTAAATGTGCTTGGGCCAACATACATCGCGCCGTATGCGTCGGAATTGTCGTCAGTAGCCACTGCCGTCAAAATAGCGGTGATTGCAAAACACAGGTATGCGACTGCAGTCAAAAGAGTGGTGGCTGCAAAACTGTGGGAGTGGTTGAACTGACGTCAATATAGCGCTGATTGTAAAACTGTAAGTAGGTGACTGCCATCACAACAGCGGCGATAGCAAAGCTGTAGGTATGCAGCTACCATAGGAGTGATTCCACAACTGCAGGAATGCAACTGCCGTCAGAACAGCGGTGATTGTAAAGATGCAAGTAGCTGCAAGTATGCAACTGCCTTCAAAATAGCAGTGGCTGAAATAATGTAAGCACTGCGGCGACGAACATTTGATGTTTACACCATACGGTTTCATACTAATATATACTATAGGGAAATCTGGCGCCACTGTCTAGGCTAGCCGCGCTTCAGCGAGCATTCCGCCATGTAGTACTAGCAGGCACGTTCCACTTGTCCTTGGCATGGCTCATGAATAGGTTGAAAAGTTGCCTCTGGTTGCAAAAAAGCAACAATATAACTCTATCAGATTAATCAAATTTGTTTTGCTATTATAAAGTTGAAGCTCCAAAAAGATTTTTTGTTAGAGTATTTAGAAGCTTTTTGCAAGATGAATAAGAAAGAGATGTTACCCTTTTCTGTTGACTTTAGCTTCGAGATAAAAAAGAAGCCTTGGCGTACGGCTTTTCGCGCGCGTAGTTTCGAAAATGACCCCGCTAGACTAAATCTCTCTCAAACTGGTATCTCATGCGCAGATTGAGTCAGTGATTACAGAAAACAAGTCGTCCAAGATTAATTACGCAATGCCCGTATGTGTGTGAGAAGAAACGACCTTTTTTTCCTCCCTCCGCAAACTGCAAAAAGTTTATTGCGTTGATATCCTCCACGTCCGCTGCTGCGTACATGTAGCTGCAGGTCACGGACGTTAAAAGTAGTTTGAATGGCAAACAGGCGCGAACATTCTGTCTCGTGTTGCCCGCGTAGATTTTTTTTTCCTTGAGTGACCGAGCCAATGTGTGCATGAATAGCTGCCATCGAAAAAGTTTCCCTCTCAATAAAACTCCCTTTTAATGGTCCGACAGCCAGATGCTGTATCCTGCTGCGTACTTCGGTTGACCATAAGCGCGTATTACCAACTACTCAGCGACGGTACGGTCCCGTGCCTTTGCGACGTATAGTTGACAAGTCCGCCGTGCTTGGCGTTCGAGTGCTAGACGCCAAGCACTGTTCATTGTTCTTTTGTCTTTCGCTTGACTTATACCTATTACTGTATAGATACGGTCCCGTCTCGGACCGCATATGCATTGCATTGTTATC
Source organism: Haemaphysalis longicornis (assembly GCF_048455015.1). Classification (NCBI taxonomy): domain Eukaryota; kingdom Metazoa; phylum Arthropoda; class Arachnida; order Ixodida; family Ixodidae; genus Haemaphysalis; species Haemaphysalis longicornis. Next base: position 141,942,231 of record NW_027526204.1, read on the forward strand.
TGTCGGTTACCAAATATTTTAACTACCGCAAACTGAAACGAAACCACCTAATCCGACTGATGCGGAAGTTGAGGCAAATTCAGCGCGAAATGACGCTTTTGTGGCTGTAGATATTTCACCGACGAGGCGTAGTGACAATTGAGGGAAAGTTACAATTTCAGAATCAATGAATGAACATACGTGTATTGAAAATGAACAGAGAGAGAGAGAGAGAGAGAGAGAGAGAGAGAGAGAGAGAGAGAGAGAGAGAGAGAGAGAGAGAGAGAGAGAGAGAGAGAGAGAGAGAGAGAGAGAGAGAGAGAGAGAGAGAGAGAGAGAGAAGCCCCCTTGACATGGCCCGAGTCCTCAGCCAAGGGTCGGAAATAGGTAGGGAGTAAGGAGTGCGGAGAACAGCAAAAGAAGGCAGCTAGAAGCAGTCCTCAATGAAAATCAGCACAGTGTCAAGCAGCTGCTTCCTGTTAGACAGGGCTCCAAGTGGATTGACCCAAGCGTGTGTTTATTTGCTACGGCATTCCGAAGTAATGAACGAATATTAAGAATTTCAGCAAGTGTTTATCTGCTGGAGCGTTCGGAAGAAGTGAACGAATAGGTCAAGCTCATCAAAGGTCTTTTTTTTTTCGGGAATTGTTAAGCCAACAGAGTAAATTGGGAATCTGATCTTTCGTTGAATAACAGCGCAGCATTGCGGTAAGGCGCCCCCATTTTGTCCAGATGGCTCAGCGAGACAATCAGTGCCAGCTGCGCAAACCAAGTACGTGTTGTAGCGCCATTTAGAGCAGCGCTTCATTTCCATCACAGCTATCTTTGGGGCCCCGTGGTACACGTCTTGTTTCTTTTCCCAGCGGCCCCATTGTTTGCCAGCCTTTGCAGGCATAGGAGGTGCTCGACGACGCATTCTCTTCCGGTCGTACAAAGGACTCATTCGTGCAAGTCGCCACCTATCGACACTCCGGCCGAGGCTATAAGGAGAGAGCGAGAGAGGATCGTGCCTGTGGTTCATACAGGAAGGCCCTTCGCGCGGAGAGCCGTGCGGCCGCAGTCTCACCGGTGCCAAAACGCCGTCACGCCGTCATCGGTCGCACACAAACACACCGCCCTTTCGGCGCGGATCGACCTTGCGTGGGATATAGCCGGCACGTATACACACACACGCGCGCTGACACGCAAGCCCGCGCGCACGACTGCCGCGTGAACGGCGAAACGAAACCACTCTCGGCGCGGCGGCGGCGCTAATACATTCGCTGGCGCGTCGATACGAGTACCGCGAGCGCACACATCCGCACCGAGGGGGCCGCCAAAAGCAGACCGACCTTAGGCTTGTTTACGCGCTCACGGCTTCTAAGCGACGTGCCTGTGACAACGACGACGACGGCGACGACGACCTCCGCCACCACCACCACCTGTACCGCGGGGCCTCCGCGTCCCGACATCGCCTGTGTGCGACGACGTAACGGGAATTGTCCAGGGAAACTTCTTGCCTTCGCGCGGATCAGCGTAATCGAGATCTTCTACTGAATAAATTTCCCTCCACATCCTTACGGAGCTGGCTACCAGAAGCTCGACAAGGTATGACAAGAACGAGCAGGAACGGGTTGAGCTGTTTTCGTTCATTTCTTGCCGAGAAGTTAGTTGGAGGGCCGGCCCTCTTTCCGCGTATTACGTTAGTGATTGGGTGAACGCAATCGTTATTTAATCTACGAGGAGGCAACTAACTTGGTTGTCATCGTGAAAAAGCGTCTTGGGGTAAGCAATGTTGGTCGCTCCGGACCGTCATACAAGGCCCCAGAGACAGCCGTCCGACAGGCTCGCCCTATTAACACGAGCTGGTACTCATACAACGGTCTGGTCAAAGCCGCCTCCCACTGCACAAGTGTTGGAATTGTGTACGGAGGCACTGCCGGGTTACGCTGCATGCAGGCAAGCTCAAGTGATGTGTCGTAATGTGGACTTATCCACGAAGTCTCGACGTCTGTCTTGATACGCAGTAGGATAAATGTTGCTAGGCGTACATACATTAACAGGTACACATTAAAAGAGGGACAACAGGTGGGCCATCCGTTTACGACGGAGTGGCTGCCAATAGACCGTAAACACAATAGGGTCGCCCAAGGAATCGGTGGAGGGATGAGGTAGGAAAATTTGGTGGGAAAGGGTGGACTCATCTAACGCTTGATAGACGTGGCTCGAGATCGTTGGGAGGGGCATTCGTGCTGCAGTGGACACAACCGGGCTGATGATGATGACGATGATGTTGTTGTTGATGGTGATGATGATGATGATGATGATATGCAGAATTTTAAGGCTCCTGCCTGAAGCTGGCACCAGCTTTCTCTCTGCTCCTCGCTGAACTCGTGCAGAGGCAAAGGGTACCGCCTCCAACACATCTCGCCATACCGTGGCTACCAGAGACTGTAGGCTCTGGTATCCACCTTTCAGACCCACTTGGTACGTGCGGCCTCGACCCGTGGCGTCAGCCGCTTTATTGCCGGACAGACCCGCGCGTCCCGGTGCTGCCCGTAGTACCTGACGTTTGACCCCGGGGCTTGCGCTCCCGTGGTGACGAACGAGGCACAGAGCCATTCTGTCTAGACTTCCGCTGAAGTACTTCCCGCAGGCTTGCTTGCGAGTCGGCAATTAATTACTCAGGCGAGAGCAACAGCCGCCTGCCCGGTCTCGTTTGCTGTCTCTGACGGAGGTGCCGGCAATTTCTCTCTGTAGAATGCGCTGTCGTTGCAACAGCCGCAACGTCCGCGTACGCCACTTCCGCTCTTCCGCCAGTTGTTTTCTACCAGACTATTGGCTCCCGCTTCTCTCCTGTCTCGGTGCAGTTCAGGGTGCGTGTTCCTTGGAGTCGCGAAGACAGTGTAGGATGTCCTGATTTCGTCCAATACGTTTACGACCTCCTAGATGATTTTGAGAGGCAATCTCGGTCGCCGATTATCTTCAGTAGAAATCTGCCGCTCTTCGTTAGTAGGAGCACGTTCAACTTGGCACCCGAGCTGCACTTACTGTTCTAGGTGGCCGTTTGTAGCGCCGAAGTCCGCCAGCTTGCTCGTAGAGGTCTGTGTGTGGAGGCCGAGGCCCTTAAAGGTTTCGAGAGGCATGTATTCTAACTGCAGGCTTCTTATTAAAGGATGTTCTGATGCTGAACTCTGTACGTGGCAAATAGATCAGATTAGCGCTAGGACTGCCTGCACTCAAAATCGGCCACCATGTAGTTATCAGATATCATCATAATCATCATCATCAACACCACCACCACCAACAACAACAACAACAACAGCCTATTCAGGTGCACTGCAAGGAGGAAGGTCTTCCCCACTGACCTCCAACCGCTGCTGTCCTGATCTGCTCGGGTCGACTGTTTGCCCCCAAATTTCCTTATTTCATCCCTCCATCGTGTTATTGCCCTTCCCCTCCTTCTAGACCCGTCTCTTGGTATCCACTCGGTCGCCCTAGTGGTCCATCGGTCGTCATTTGTCTCGCTACGCGGCCTGCCCAAGTCCATTTCTTTTTCTTTATTTGAACTATGATATGAGTTTGTTCCCTGATGCAGTAGGTTCGTTTCGTGTCCCTAAGTGATACTCCTATCATTGTTCGTTCCATGGCCCGTTGTGCCGACCCAAGTTTGCTTGTTTGCTTTCTTGTTGTTTAGTAAGGCGCCAAGTTTCCGCTCCATATGTCATCCCCGGCAGGACGCCATTGGTTGTGTATTCTTCTTTCGAGTGACAGAGGTAGCTTACTTTTCATTAGGGCTCAATTATGTTCTTTCTCGGCAAATAATTTTTCCCCGGCGTATGCTCTTCGTGCAATCGACCATCAGCAAAGGCCAGAATCCTGTCAGCAGTTCTTTAGTCAAAGGAATGTCCAAACTTGGCAAGACACTGCGGCCCACTGGGAGAACGGGAAAGCACCCGCCACCTATCTCGTGTCCAAAAAAAATCCCGCCATTCGAATGCTGCTCGCCCATACAAAAATATTGTATGGTCGGCTATAGAAAATCCTTTTTATGGTCGTCTTTAGCTATTTGGCCCAATAATCTTTAGACTTTTCTATGGCTGTCTTTAGCGATTCGTATCGCCATTCCTATGGGTGTCTTTAGCTTCTTCTATAATCGGTTCTACGGCTGTCTTTAGCTATTCTTATCGACATTCCTATGGGCGTCTTTAGGTTCTTCTATAGCCGGTTGTATGGTTGTCTTTAGCTATTCGTATTGAAATCCCTATGGGTGTCTTTAGCTGCTTCTATAGCCGGTTCTATGGCTGTCTTAGGTCTTCTTTGGATATCGCTATGGCTATAGAAGAATCTAAAGACACCCATAGGAATGTCGATAAGAATGGCTAAAGACAGCCATAGAAATGTCTAAAGATAATTAGGCCAAATAGCTAAAGACAACCATAAGAAGGTTTTTCAATAGCCGACCATACAATATTTTTGCATGAGCTGCAGCCAGAAGAGAATCACCACTACTTGAAACACAGCGACAGCAGCAGCCGCTGAGAAATTATTAGCACGCTGCCATGCCGGCATAGAGCCTTGCAGATCTCTAGAACTTGTCCTGTGGCACTTAGGTGCATTCTGTAATATATGCTCCGTGAACACTTCAGCGATATAGGGGGAGCGCGAGGTTGCGATTGCAAACACTTCGCCAGTTTTCATTCACAAAAGGCTTAAACACAGGCATTCAAGGAAAGCAAAATCAACGGGTTTATTCATTCCATTCATCACATAAATGGCTACTATCTACGCTACTTCACCACCAGTAAACAGTTGCTCACATACGCCGATCGAAAAACACAGCACACGCATTCCAACACCCTGGCTCACGCTTAAGTGACTCGCTCGACAGCCACACTACGCGGCACATTCCCCGCGAACGTCCGCCGAGACACAAATACCTACAGGTGCTGGGTAGTCCATAGAAAAGAAAGCACTCAGAAGTCGTTCATTACACTCAGTACTCAACGCACACAGCTGCAAGTTCGGTGGCTAAAATGGAAATGCACTCTCAATAAAACAATGAAGATGGTCGCACACAATGCAATGATAAAAAAAACGTTTTTCCAAGTTCACTCAATTAGTTCCTAGTAAGTTTTCTCAGTTCGCGAAAAAATTATTTTTGTCACATCACCGCGGCCAAATCTTCACTTCTGTCTACGTTGCAGTGCCCATGTGGTGCAGGGTAGTTTAGAAAAGTATTCGTGAACACCAAAAAAAGTCCTGCATTTCTCGCACTATAGTCTCTTCAGTTCGTAAGATCACTCACCCTAGAGTTTTGCGTACGATGAAATTCCTGTCACAGTATCGCAGGTATCCATTTTCGCATGACTTGAAGTTGATGTTGAATTAATCGTAACACTGTCACCGTAAACACCGAAATTCACGACACCAAAAAGCGACACATTTGCTTGGCATCACACCATCTACACGAGCACATTGCCGTCGAGTCGAAATTCCCAGCACCAGGCAACACGTGCCATGCCCGCGCACATGAACAAGGAGACGAAATGTGGCTGACTGTGTACATCCAGGTATAAGCAGGTCCATCGCGATAGCAAATAGTGCGGAGATACATGCCCATTTTTCGATCTTTTTCTAACTTGTTTGCTGGTAATTTTTTTTTTGGTAAGTACAAGATCGCTTAACGTTTTGTTTTCTTCATCCGAAAAAAGTTGTATCTGTTCTCAGTACTCAGGGAACATTGTCTGTCACTAGCATTGCTGCGCGCAGGAATACTAACACAGCGCGGGCCGCACGGCCGTGTCCTTCGGTACCCATCGCCAAAACCAGTATGTCAAACAAACAAAAGAAAATAAAACAGGAAGCAGGGGTGTCCCCTCTACCCTTTCATCGCTTCCCAGAATTTCTTCACCGCGGCTCCTTCGCCCGGCGTGGGTCGCTCTCCCCCTTTCTCAATGACTAATCTGAAAGTGGGGTCCGCGGGAGAAAGAATGCGGTTGTTCGCAGCTTCCACCATATTTCTGAGAGAGCGTACCCTGGGCCGCGAAAGTTATTTCCAATCTGCTTCGACGCTGTGAGGGCCGTTTTCAGAGAAGCCCGCTTTTTCACTTGACCGCGGCAGCGAAGGGCCACAGAGGAATAATTCTACGAAATTATACGTCTTTCAGTCAACGTTCATTTGCAAGCTTTGCGGACGTGCAGTATCCAAAGTTGCAACCTGAATTTGAGCGTTAATCAGTAGCTTCTTTTAATTGTACTTTTCCCGTATTGTTGGTATAATAAGTACCTAACCTTATTGAACAAATACGTTCATATAACCGGCCGATCAACCTCATCATCATTATCCAATCTGTGTTGTAGATGTAGCTAGGTAAATCATGAGTATATGAATTTCGCGTCATAAGTCATATTGAAACCAGCAGAATAGGATTTAATGGTTGCTCGAATTATACCTTTATAGGCGAACACTTTTCGATTAGCGGCTGGAAACTTGGAGCCGTATGTTACTATGTAGTTAGTTAAAGAAGTCTTTATGGATGCAGGCTTGTCAGTTCTGCGCCAAACGCTTTCTTAATGCCGGCAAAATGTTGCTTAATTATCACACATCTAAAGGTTTACAGTCATATATTGTACTGTACCCAGCAGCAGAAGCTTTTATGGCTGCCTCACTTTAGCTTTAAAGCAAATTCTCTCCAATAGCTGGCAGAAGACATCCGTATGGTTCCAAATTTGTAGACTTAGAGCTAAACAACGGCCCATAGCCAGCCAAATGAGCTTTTATGGCTTTCTCTCTATAGCTTTAGGACGAACTCTTTTCAATAGCTGGCAAAAGACAGCTCAATGGCTTGAAGTCTGTAGACTTAGAGCGAAACAACGGCCTATAGCCAGCCGAATGAGCTTTTATGGCTTTCTCTCTATAGCTTTAGGACGAACTCTTTTCAATAGCTGGCAAAAGACAGCTGAATGGTTTTGAGTCTGTAGACTTCCAGCTAAAAAATGGTCTATAGCCAGCCAAAAGAGCTTTGCCGCGGCTGGTCTATAGAACTGAAGCCATACATCTTTCTTTAGCTGGCTACAGTTACCTGAATAGCTGTGACTCTATAGACTAAACACATTAGGATGTTCTATAATCGTCTAAAGAGAATTGTATGGTTTACAGTCTTTAGTGCAGCATCTATAAGAACTTCAATAGCTGGCTATAGCCTAATTTATGCCTTTTTATGGGTGATTATAGAGACCCATAGGCGGCCATAGCTCACCATACATTTTTCAATAGACGCCCATAAGGCATTTTTGTATGGGCGTGATAGTCAGATGCTCCCAAAGGCGTCCCGGGCCTCATTATTAAATGGACTCTGCAACACTCCCGATAAACGCTTTCACTTCTTCCTTCAAGCCTGGAAGCACTGCGACATCTACAGTTGTCGCCAGCGCGAAGCAGCACTGCGTGATTTGGTCGTCGCAGCAGATCCGCCTTCCGTTTCTGCTTTGCTTAGGTGGCTTTCTTTTTGATATTGAATGCGTTTATTGTTGTAACACGAAGGAAGCGGCCAATAGCAGCTACATCACTGTAATGCCGTACTTCAAGCGCTCAAAGAATGGCATGACTCCTAGAAAGAGAAAAAAAAATCTTTTGAGCAGGTTTCCAAGTTTTCTGATGGGCATAGAGCAGTAATTTTTGGCTGAGGTACTTTGTGATCCCCTATTCTAGTACTGAATGTGTTTGTCGACTACGTTCTGAAATCATTTTGGATTTAGAAAAAAGTTGAAGAAAGTGTTGCAGGACCCCTTTAATGCCTAATAGAAGGCGATGGCAACGCTTCCGAGTGGCCAAGTTCCTGCAACGGAAGCGTGAAGATGTCACAACAAAACTTGTGTATAGTTGGTTGCCTGGTTGCTGCAGAAAAGCAGGCGACGAAAAAACGAACGACATGTACAGTCGTCAAAAGTGTTAACAACAACAAAGAAGGAGGTGCCAGCCTACGCGCTGGGCGACAGCAAGCGATAGCGGCCCGGGCTGATCGGCCAGGTTGTGCATGCGCTGACGCAGCCGAATGCAGGTAGTGTGCCTCGGAAGCACGGATTATCACCCGACGAAGATGCGCCGGTCGCAGGCTGCTGCTCTGTGCATAGGTTAACACACGCTTCTTTGTTGTTGTTAAAACTTTTGACGACTGTACATGTCGTTTGTCTCTATCTCTACCAAGCGATGGGGATGTCGCTTGAAATGGGCGATCAGTCGACAATAGCTTTCCTGTGCGGTGTTTGCGGTACAGACACCCTTCTTGTCGATGCAGATTTGCTGGGACATGTCACCCACTCGGCTGTGAGCCTGAGTGACTCAGCGCACGCCTTTTTAACGCGCGACGTCGACCTATGCCGGTGGCAGCGGCGGCGGCGGCAGCAGCCTTGGTGCCCGAGATGTGTCGCCTCTGCCAGGCCACTTGGCAGCCGTGTCCGCGCGACCTCGAGCTACGCAGCTCGGCAGCTGTCGATCATGTATGCATGCGGCTTGGCCGTGACGCGCGTGCGATTGCACAGTAGCATCTTGATCGAAGGTCGCGCCGTTCGCGCTGCGGAAGCCTCCGGGGTCGTTCGCATCCGAACTCTCTTCGCGCGCATTACGCTGAAAAATGCTGAACGGGGGAATGTGCCCGTGAGGCGCGAGGGACCATATACAAATGTTTCCTGCCATCTCCATCCGCTTAGTTTCCCTGGCGAAGAAGAGGAGCTTTGTAAGTCAATGCTGGCCATTCACGCCTAAGGGCGTGCAGGAAGCAAATAAAGCACGCGTTCGAGTAGTAGTAGTAATAAACGTTTATTAGAGCAAAAGGGAGAGGGAAAAGGGTGGTGGTGAAGTGTCCCTGGTATAGGACGCCTCTTGACCGGGCCGACTCGATGGCTCGAGAAACCAAGGCCCTCTGGCGTGCTCTCCAAGGATGTTGTGATGCAGTCCCAGTTGGAGCAGTTTGTCCTGGACGTGTAAATGGGGAGGCCAAGAGCCGTTTTGTAGGCTTTACGAATGAGGGCTTCAATTTTTTGGGTTTCTTGTGGTCGAAGATTTACGTGGGCTGTGGCGTAGGTGATTTTTATGATGAAGAGGGCTTGGACCAGACGACAGACTTCCTATCGTTGGGGAATTTACGAAATTCATCCGCTATGCGCCTAGTCAGCAGCTTCTAATTAATTAATTAATTAATTGATTAATTAATTAATTGGGAGTTTGCACCGAAGCCACACCAGGCCTATGAGAAGCGCCATAGTGGAGGGCTCCGGATTAATTTCGACCGCCTGGGGATGTTCAACGTGCGCCGAAATCTCGAACACACGGGTGCTTTCGCTTTTCGCCTCTATCACAAAAGCAGCGCCGCCGCGGCCGGGATTGAACCCGCGTCCTCGAGCTCAGCCGTGCAACACCTTAGCCACTGAGCCACCGCAGTGGGTTTAAGTGATTTTTAAGAAGTCCCTTCTGAACTAAAATCTGCCCGCACGCACGAAACTATCCCTGACAGCCTGGTAGGAGACACAATACCCTGAATTCACTAAACCGTGCTCCGTTTACTTTTGAGTGCGCCTCTGCGTAGGCTTCTGTATCAACATCAGGGGGAGAGATTTGAATGGTTCTAATAATGACCTATCTACATGGCGAAATGGAGTGGCGTCTGATATTCTTATGTTGTGGGAGGACAAGCAAGACGAACCATGATAGAAGGCGAAGTGTTGTATTTACAAGGCGGTCATGACAGCCCGATCTAGGTTACGTGCCACTCCGGGGGAAAGAGTTGAGCGTAGGTGGCAGGGGCGGCTGAAGGCTATCGTCTTTCCACGACATTTGCAGCAAAACTTGAATGAAAGCAGATACGCTTTAACTCCTATTGCAGTTCCAATTCCATTTTTTTTTCTCTCGCTTCTACGAACTGTGATTCCCTGTTTCACAGAATGGAAGACAAAAAAGTGTTATAGTTCTATGAGTTTCTGTTACACAACGTTATTTTGTAGCGCCTACTTCCCGGAACGCTTCGTAGCGCGTAAACACGCTGATAACCACCCGCGCTTCAGGCGGTGATCTTGCTTTTCCCTTTTCAGTTTCCATTAGATTCGGTAATGCGGAGGAAGTGATCCTCCTATGGCGAACTGAGCGCGTAGGAGCTGCCTGTTTACGCGCAAAAGGCCCCAACCAATAAATGCGTGAAAACGGATCCCCACACCTCTCGATCGTTTCCACCCACGCTTCGTTGTTTTGAACCACGTGCTCTCAAAACTTAGTGTTGGATCCGCCCACCTAACCGCACTTTCACCACACCGGAAAATCCCTGTGACCGCTGAAAAAGCTTTCTGCGTAAAATGCGAGCGATCGTTCGCCAAACGAGCGATTACGTAACGTGTGCTTTCGCCAGATAACCAGGCCGTGTAAATACAGCCCTGGGCGTGGGCTGCTCCAGCTTCGAGCGAGTATCGATCACAGCAGATTTTACTCGTGCGAAGGTCACGCTCCACTTGCACGGGAAATGAATGAATGAGCGATCGTATCCAAATCAACCAGCACAAGTCGTCTGCGTTGTTAACGCTGCGGGTCAGAAAATGGCAGCTATGACTGTGCGTACAACCTCAAGAGAAGCTGCAGAGGAAGTTGCAATTGGCCTGGCTGCCGCGACCAGCAAGGACTTCATCACAACACTAACTGACTCGCAAGCGGCATGTCGAAGTTATCAGCGGGGGCGCATCTCCACACCAGCACCACCAGCACTGACCATTCTGAAAACCAATGCAGAGCTACCTGAGATGGGAATCGTCTGGGTTCCTGGGCATGAATTCGTCGACGGTAATGAGGCGGCTCACACCGCTGCCCGCGCGAACATACACCGGGCCTTTACCCGAGACGTAATGTTCTCCGCTGCCATCGAAACAAACCGAATTATTCGGTATTAAGACATCCTGGCACATTATAGGCTTGGCAGAAGAAAATTTCCACCACCTCATCCTCGGTAAACCAGACAAGAAGTCACCACTCTTCGGCGATTGCAGACAAATTCTTATCCCCACAGCTCCCTCCTCCATTCCATCTACCCAACTCAGAATCCCTTCCTTTGCAATTTCTATACAACGCCCGGCTCCCTGTTACATCAGGTATGGGAGTGCCAACAAACTCCAAGCCTACCCACAATGCCCTTCCCAACTTTTGAGCAGTGGATGGCTCGTCTCGTCGATCCGGACCTTGGACACTAGCAAGAACTGCAGCCAGGGTATCCCGGAATAAGGATGCCCTTCACCGGGCGAGTGTCCTGCAATCAGCACTTACGCTCAGTAAATGTTTATTCTCCTTCTCCCCTTCGTTAATTCTGATCTAATAGTACTCAAATAAATGTCCGAATTAAGCGAATTCGGGATTATGGAATAGGCAATGAAGGTAATAGAGAAATTACTCCGGCCTAACGGTGCCTTTATTTACAACAGGACATGGAGCGATCTTCGTTTTTTTTTTTTTTTTTTTGTGCCAACTGCCCGACGTCGCATGAAAATAACGGTTCTCAAGTTTGTTAAATCATCGAATGCATATGTTAAATGTCAGAAGAGATGACGCAAAATATGCGTTCCAGAACATCGGCTGAGTCTACGCGCTCCTGTGTACATAGCGATGCTAACCTAGCGTCACCAACGATGCACACGATTGTGTGACTGAGAAGGGCAGGAATTACCGTAATTTCTGCGACGTATCGAGCAAGTCGCCTCAGGGCTCGTAGGAATAAGGCGGCGCGCTGCCAAGCACGTCCGAACTAATGGCACTTCACTTCGCTGCGACAGATAACACTCACGTGCGTAGGGGCGGAGCCCAGAGTAGGGAGTATCCGAACTTCGGACTATACCTGGTAAAGTTCAAGAGCTTTAATGTGTAGTGAATGTCATTTCTGTTATGTATGCGTTTATTGCCAGCAGGCAAAACATTCGCCCTGTCCTGCTTTTCCTACTATCCCACCGCGAAGAAGCCACGGGGCTTCCGCATCCTAGCCATGGCAGCAGACTTAAGAGCCCGGATGAACTTTTGTGGACCAGAAAGAAAGGAAAGAACTCCTCGGGGCCCTTCAGCCTCCTGGGGATCTTTGACGGGAAAATTAGGGTGATACTTATCAACAACTCTTCTTAACTCCTTAATTATATTTCCGTCTTTTCCTTCGTTTTCGTTTCGTCCTTTTGGCGCGAGTAACTTCTGTAGGCTCCTTCATTGTGACATCGTGTTTGCGCTTCTTTCCCCAACACGACTACGGCGCACTTTTCGCGACTCAAATCCCCAGTTCCGAGGACCTCGATCTGCCGGCGCAGGTCAGTCGCTTTTCTGCGAACGCGAAAGCCGCTTTTTTCGCGACGGGGCCAACCAGGGGTGAAACCAACGATTAGCCCGAGGCGGCCGATACCTTTCTCTCAACAGCGGTCACCAGAGAGACGCGTCGCCGTATCCGCATTATTCTTCTCTTCCCCACCGTTGCGGCTCTCTTTTGCCGCTTCTTCCGCTCGTATACCTCCGTCTCCGAGGAGAACCGGCATCGAATCCCGCGCGCTTTTAGGGGACATGCACGCAAACACATCACCGCTTACAGTTGCCGGTCGATCCGACTGCAGCGTACGGTCTCCGCGAACCCACGAGTGGCCAAGGGAGAAAAAAATGAAGACGGGCAGGGATGGAAAGGAAGGGAGGAAGGAAGGGGGGGCCGTGTTTTCGTCCGAGTAGAGCGGCGGCCCCGGGGCCTGATGCTTTGCAGCGAGCGGCGTCCGAGAAGTGAGCGGAGGGGGAGCAGGGAAGGGGAGCAGCTCCAGGGCCAAGGACCACCGGCGCCGAAGTTCAATGTCCCCGGGTTTCGGCGCCTCTGCTTACTTCGCTAGCCTCCTTCCCCTCCCGAAAGCGATGCCTTGCGGTGCCAGCAGCTTTTTCGCTAGCCTTCCTCTCCACGGGCCAGGAGGGGAGAAGGAGGAGGAGGAGGGGGAAGAGAGCTCGAATCTGAGCCCATCGATCCAATTCCTCCAGCCCGGTGCGCGAAGCCAGCGAACTCTCCCGATGGGGAAGCAACAAAAATATCCACCCCCCTTCGTCCCCAACCGCCGCTGCCTGAAGCGGGGAGGGCGGTCGAAGACGGAACGTGGTGCGTGTTTTCGACGCTGGCACGAACTCGTCCGCCTCGTAGGAAAGAAGAGTTCGCTTTTTGAGTGAGAATAAGCTCTCCCGACGTGGCTTTGCTTAATGCTTAATGCTTTGAACAGAGTTCTGAATGGGGGAGGCTTTCAAATTTCGCGACCCTGAATATCCGAAACGAAAATCAAAGCTCCGCTTTTAAGGGAATGAAATTGCGTGTCACTGTTTTTGCTGCTCGTAATTCAAAACAGTTGCACGTGAAGCGCAGAAAAATTACGGCCCGAATAATGGCTTCGAATGCACAGTGGATATATATGCAAGCAGAGTTCATTTCGCTCCGGCGAAGAGAAGTGTGCTTGTCAAAAAGTTGGCACCAACAAATGAAGCCATGTGAACGTTTGTTTTCCTTCGAAGTACAGTAAGGAATGTGGCTTTCCCGTTAGTTACTCATATTAAATTTATTTGATGCGCGAATTGGCGGGAAGGGGGCAAAGTTTTGAGAAAAACGTTTAGTAGTTGGTAAATGAGTAATAAAAAATCTGCATTCGGTTACTCACACCTTAACATCGTTATTTAGGTTCTGTGGGAATGCGGTCAAAAGACGCCAACTATGCTGTTGGCTTAAACTTATACTGCATTCTTCATACCCAGCGTACATGGAATGCTACCAGGAGAAACACAAAAAATGCGTTGGAGACTGGTGAAGAAACAAAGTAACGTAGATCTGAACAAATGCGACATGATAAACTTGACCAGGAGCAAAAATATTTTTTGATAATGCAAGAGGTCATTAAATCACCTAAGTCACATTGCAACAGTGCGACAGCTGCAGTAACGTTTGCCTGGAGCTGTCAAGGAACATCGAAGCTTTGGCAAGTTGCTTAAAGAACTTCGCATGTGACCACGCTAGTCCCCGACGTTCTCGCTAAAAGAAAAAAAAAAGATACAAATGTTAATTTGCATGCAAAACATTTCAAAAGATACAATGCAAAAGCCCGGCACTACACGCTGTTATTAATTCGGCTCCCAGTCGAGCGAGTGATGTAACAATTTCAGCAGCGTGGTTATTGCGTTTCGGCTGAGTCACCGACACGGTCTTCCTTAAGTTGACCCCAGAAAAAAATTTCCAAGGGCTCCGAAGAAATTTAATATCTCACAGTCTGTCGAAACACAGTCATATTCCCATATTCTGTTTTTTGCTAAAGGTTTTAAGTTGTTTGAAATGTGGAGGCGGGCTGTACTACGAGATTGGATGCAACTGTAAACAGTTTCAGCGCCGTTCGATATTTTGTACGGCGTTCTCCTTGTATAGGGGAGGGGGGGTGAGGAGGAGAATAGCCCAGTAAATTTTTATTCTGCTGTGTCGTAACAGGCAGATATCTACTACCAGGTTTGTGTCTCGTTCGAGTACTAATTCCTATTCTCCGACATTGTGAACACCACGGTGCAACTACAATGACACAAATATTTGTACAGGGTAATTATTTGCATTTTTCTGTGCTGCACTGTTGAATTAACTGTCAGCGATTTTCTGTTCACGAACAGAAAATCGCATGCACTCCTAATATGACATCTTCATTTTTTTTTATTGAGTACTTTAAAGTAAATAATGTCCCTGTACTCCTTCCTGGTATACTTCGAGCGATATCTGGCTCTAAAATGGTCATTCTTGAGACATAAAGACATTGATCCACATGCAACTGCAATCGAGTTTGTTTTGCGGCAAACAGTTCGTACAGCATCGTCAGGAATGTAATTGAGCGCAAGAATATCCTCATGAGAGAGAATTGGTTCTGATTTCAAAGAATTTAAGGGTTCTGGAACGCAAAAAAAAAAAAAAGGTGCGTTGAAAGAAATAGCTTAGCTTTTTTATATCAAATTGCACAGAGATATTAGAACTCTTAGATCTGTAATTTTATTGGCAGCGCATTTACTCCGGCAATTCTCGCAATGTAAGAAAAGTAGGTGTTGTCGAATACGAATACGAAACTGGTGTCGAATATTGAATCGAATCTTTCGACCGTATTTTCGTATTCTGTAGAACTACGCAATGCTATTGGCAAGTTCGGGTACTTTCACGCCGCCGTAAACGCGAACGACACGAAAAATAAAATAGGCATTTTCAGCCTCGCCTGTGTGTGACACTGAGATAATTTAACCTCAGATGCCGGGTTTGGAGGCTAATGTCAAATTTCTAAACAAAATGCGAATTAAGAAAGAGAACACTCCTAGTACGCACACTCCTAGTACGGCGCCGGGCAACGTAAAAGGAAGTTCAGGGTAAACGCCATTCAGTTTTACGACCCCAGGAAACGGCCTTTTCAGGTAGCCAAAGAGTTGCCAAAGATACGCACGCAAAACAAGGCGTAATCCATCAATCGGGCATTGCAGGTAAAAATATGATCATTGTAATAAATTTTAGACGTGAAGCAATCACGCCATGCAGAAGAAATACAAACTGGGTTATAAACGCCATAACACGTCGCTTGCACGAAAAACAAAGAAAAACAGCCCAGAATAAACATCATTATTCACGCAGTCTGATACGACGCGTAAACGAAATATTTAACCCATGGGTAAAAAATATAAAATGAAGCAGAAAATATCGTGTTGTACACGAAAATAAAACATGCTTATTAATCGGAATTTAAATGAGGAAAATAGCTGCTATTCCACGCCACATTGCCATAGGTAACACGAGCAAAACACCTCAGCTGCCTTGGGGCAAAAGACCGTGCTAACTGCGCTATTCAAATGCCACATTTCTAGTGATTGTTCTGCGCTTGAAGGTGGTATTTACTAGTCGTAGCATAAAGTTTTCCAGGTTTTTCCGGCCACATGTTGTTTATATGAGTTTTAGATTCTCATAAATATGTATTTGATGTTTTGTAGTTTTGTTTGACACCATACAACACCTGCTAGGTGGTCATGCAGAAAAACAACATTCTCCCAGTTCTTAACCTAAAAGGTCGACTCAAACGGTGTTTCCGAGTCGAACTCTGGGTAGTTAACTTTAATCGACTACGTTTACACTTCAACGATGGTAATAGTTTCACGCTTTACAAATTGTTTGTGGAATGTAAACCTCCCGCGGGGCGTTTTAAGCAATACAAAAAAGCATTGTTCTGCAATGGGTGCTATTTGTTCAATTTTTCCTTTTTGCTGAACCGCAGGTGAGGCATCAATATCTAAAGCGGGAGTGGCATTAAAAATCCAATTTGAAAGACGGCGTTCGACGTGATAATTCTAAACAGACGTTGCTTGCATTAATTTTGTAGGCGGCGTCACTCTTGAGACGTTGATTTTGGCTGAAGCGTACGGTAATTTTGTAAGATGCAGGTTGCCCTTACGTATTTCTCCAACCTTTAAAGTTGGCTTATAGACGACGCCGGTGTATACAGGGCACCTAGCTCCCAACACCAACAGGTCTACTCTGTGTGGTCGTCCATGCTGCCGCTCAGTCGATGTGATGCGGCGTCACTTACATTTTCGCAGCCCCATCCCGATCCACAACTAACTGATGCACAAGTATTATATGAAATAGCAGTTCATTCAATTAAGAGCCGTCTAGCACTTGTTGTTTGAGCGGGTCCTCCCCCGAACGAACTGGTGAACGTGCACAAACCCTATTGCGATCACCATGAACTGGCCCATGAATTGCAGGTTCCAAGAACTGGCCCAGTTGTTGAGTCTACTGAGAACGACCAGCATTGGTTTATTTTCTCTTACCCTTCCTCCCCACTTCTTTCCCTTATCGTGACCAGTGGTCATCCTTTTCTATTACAGGCTCTCTCTCTCTCTCTCTCTCTCTCTCTCTCTCTCTCTCTCTCTCTCTCTCTCTCTCTCTCTCTCTCTCTCTCTCTCTCTGTATGAAGTAACGCCACGACGAGCTATCAAGCACTTCGCGTTGACTGAATTTTCCGCGTAGACTATGCACAAGCGGGATGAGACCACTACACTTCATTCGTGCCTCATCGTTAGGTTAACAAAATACCACAACATTCGTCTTATACCTCCTCCTCTATGTGAGACTCCTGGTATCCGTACCATGGGCGTCCGGAAAAGGGAACAAGGGGGGGGGGGGGGGGGGGGGCAGCCGCCCCCCCTTGGA
>NW_027526204.1:141959525-142007025 GCF_048455015.1 Haemaphysalis longicornis
AGCCGCCCCCCCCCCTTGGAAATTCGGATATTTTATTGCACTACAAAAAAGCTGCACAGCTTGGTTGGCCCATAATTAAATAACTTTGCCCTGAAGGACGGAAAAGAGGAGAGAACGACACCGACGATCTCTCCTTTGTCCCGTCTTTTAGCGCCAAGTTTTTAAAATTATGTACGTGAACCAACTAGCGGAACAATCCACGCAACTCAAATGATTAGCACACTCAGGTTTTGCGTATAAGTATGGAACGCCCTTCGGGACTGCGGACAACTTTGCACCGTCAGACAGTGACTAACATTGCCGGTCATGTGAAGGCAGTGAAACAGACTGTCTGTGCTGGTTATTGAAGATAGCAAACAATTCTGAAAGGTTTGACTTTTTTTTTTTTTTCTAAACTCTAGATCTATGCAGTCTTACCACAAGAACGTCAGTTTTCGGGAAAACTTTCAGCTATCTTCACCGCTACACCTAGTAGTGAGAGTGTAACATCCTCCCGTGCCGTCCCATCACCTTGTACCCCCTTTCCTTCGAAATTGCGAAATGTCGGCAACACCCAAGCCCCGAAACAAAACCTATAAATCAGCCCCTCAAAACGCTTGTACGCCTGCACTGCATTGAAAGCCAGGGAAGCGAGTAGTATCTTTATTGCTTGAGCCATTTCAACAGACTTCATCGCACATGTCATCTCGCAATTTGCCCAGAAATACCCGAGGCGTCTGCAGCTGCTATTCAAGGAAGATTGACGGAGTGCAGTTCTATGTATGTGAATGTACTGTGTGCTGGTGATCAGTGGGCGTGACTCTAGAATCCTCACGCAGCGAGACTGGCCACTCTTCTTTACAAAGTGACAGTAACTTTTCGCATTTTAAATGCAGAGCATTTCAGTAACTCACGATGTCACCCGCGTTGGCGTCCGTAGTCCGCACGCTCACTGCGCATGCGCGTCGAGTCGAGGCGATAGCGAACTCTCTCGCGAGGGGCATTGGATTGGATTCGAACACACTCTCGCGAGGGGCATTGGATTGGATTGGATTGGATTGGATTGGCTTGGATTGGATTGGCTTGGCTTGGATTGGATTTGGATTGGATTGGATTGGATTAAAGTGGATTGTGTTGGATTGTGTTGCGTCATAGCCGCGGCACGTTGCGTCATAGCCGCGGCAGACGCGCTGGGGCCGGCGCATGTGCTGTACTCTCTCTTCCGCGGTTTCCTCTCCTTCTAGCGCGGCGCATATAACCGGTGTGCCGTTCTCCGGCGAAGCAACATCCGCGCTTGGCTCAAACACCTAGAGTCCACGCCGCTTTACAAGTACGCCAACGTCGTCGACTGGGACCGGCTTACGGAGTCCCCTCAACGTATATAAGCGGCGGAGCGCGCGTTCGGAATTCAGTCAAGGGCGTCCATGCTTGGCTTTCGCCTGACGTGACGCTTTGCTTGACTCGAGTAGATGCGACGCATTTACTCGAGTTCCCCCCGTGGGAAGATGCGGGCGGCTTTTTTTGTTAACTTTATTTCTTTGTTCGGTAATAAAATCCAATGTATATCCTAAAAGTTTGGTTCTAATTCGCTGTTTGTACTTTTTGTAACGACAAATAGCGCCTTTTGGTGCTATCCAAACGTACCCCCCCCCCCCCTCCGGTAATGGATGCCCCCCCTTGCAAAAAGTTCTGCGGACGCCCGATTCCGTACGGACATTGAAAGATGTACTGTGATGTAAGTTAAGGCGAGCTGGTATTCTATGATGTACACTCACTTGCGCAATAAGACAGGGACACAAAAGAAAACACACGACATAATGCGCAACTTTCCGAAATTTGCGCATTGTGTCGTGTGTTCTGTCCTGCGTCTTCCTCTTTTTGCGCGAGTGAACGTACAGCATGTCCTATATATATGCGGGCCCCTGTCTCTCGCAACACTCACCTATATATATATATATATATATATATATATAAAAGGCTTACTGTGAAGGACCTTTTGCGCCTACTTTAAGGGGCCATTAAACAAATTCCTTGTGTCCTTTCTCTGTGACAGTGGTGTTAAGGTTCTGTAAATCCTCTGCGCACCTATAAGAGACTCTGTACCTTTGTTTAGCCGCCTAAGCGTTTTCGTGCGTGTGTGTGTTTTGAAATTATTGCATCACCATCTTTAGTAGCCATCCAAACTCGCTACCAGCCAGAGCTCTTCAGTTAAGTGCAAGATTTTCACTCACACTCTCCCTAACAGTCACACTGCAAGCTTCGCCTACGCAAACTGCCACTAACAGTAGCCTACGTAAAATCTACGAAGACGTTTGGCCTCCTCTTCTCCTGCCGAATAGATCACGTGCCGACGCCATTTATCAAAAAGAACAAGAACGTCCAGTGTGCACTCCACGCGAAGCCAAACAAGCAATGCAATTGCGAGCAGCAAGCAGCCTCCACGTTGCGTTTATTCCCCGGGGTGAAAGTTCGGAAACAAAGCACCGCATCGGGTTATTTGTCCGTCCTGCTTTCGCCGTGGACGTCGGCTTTATTGCGCGAGTGAACGGGGTGAACGCGAATAAACGCTGGGCCGCGGTGATCGCGTCTAATTAGGGGCTGCATTTAGACGGCGAGGTGCACCGGGCGTGGATAAAATATGATCGGACCTCAGGGATTGTTTTCGCAAGGCGGCAGGCTCCAGTTTACCCCCAGCGCTTAATTGTGCCCATTCATTCCGCCTCGTTATCTGCTTGCCCATGCTGGCTTGCCATTGTACGTGAACTCGAATAATATCACTGTGTACGCGGGAGCGGTCAGCCAACTTTCAAAATGCCTTTGGTTGACTTAGTTGACTCGTTTTGCTTATTTTTTTCTCTTCAGTATTAATTTAGAGGAGAAAATAGTTTAAAAAAATTAACGCATCTCCACGAAGTGAATCATGACGAGTGGGCGAAGCACTGCGGATCGTTCTTACCGTAAATCACTGGTGAGAGTGCTTACTGCTGCTAAAACAATTTCCAATCCAATCCAATACAGTACAACTCAATTTAATCCAATCCAATACAATCCAATGCTCTTCGCGCGTGCGCAGCACACCCGGAGCTCTCTCTCTCTCTCTCTCTCTCTCTCTCTCTCTCTCTCTCTCTCTCTCTCTCTCTCTCTCTCTCTCTCTCTCTCTCTCTCTCTCTCTCTCTCTCTCGCTCTCTCGCTCTCTCTCGCTCTCTCTGTCACCTTTTGTGAACCTTTTGTTCACAGATGTTTCGATTTACACGGTGCTGTGCCGTGAGCATGGACGCCAGACGCCGGACAATCCTCGGCCTCAAGGTGCTTCGCCCCTAATAACAAGGTGCCTCATTCCTTCGAAAAATGGGTGTGTGAAGTTTCATTGTACAGTAATAAAGCAACAGCGAAATTAATGAAAGATACCCTGGCGGATCTTTCAGGATGCGTCAGCTCTTATATTCCCTCTCAATTGGGAACATGAAGCTCGGCCCAATACGCACGCCTCGCTCCTTCTTAAGAAGCCCGCAACACGGCGTTCCTCCCACGCCCATCGCACACCGTCCCAACAACCGTGCTTACCGCTCTAACAGTCTCAGCGTTCACGTTCGCTCGCTCTAGCAGCGTCACTCGCTGCCTGTAAGCCCTCCTATATCATCCGCAAGTAACGTCATTTCGACGCCGTCATTCCCATTCTATGCCCTTTTGCCGCCTTTTCGGCCTGCATCGCGTCACACTCCATTTTACAAAGCGTCAAGCGAGGACGGGTCACGGGTCTATTCGAAAAGCGGGACGGAGGGCGCGTATGTCAGAGGCAGCGGTGCGAACGCAGCGACGCCGCAGCCATTGCTGCCGCCGGTTCGGGGCTCTACTTCACGTCCCCCTTTCTGCACACGCTCTGCGTTCTTTGTTTTTCTGCCGCTCTATGTCCACAGATGCCTTATCTATTGTTCATGCAATAAACAAATGAAAAGAAGGTTAAAATTCGAAATACATACGTTTACACCCAACCCCTCAGAAACTATAACTGAGCGCCAGTACTCCTAGAAGTGGAGTCTTCCCGTCTTCATGTTCGGGAGAGAAGCAAAGCTATTTGGTTTGCTGGGAAGCATTTCCTTCTACCTGCTGGTTGGCACACTCTTTTCTTCAATACTCCGCGCGACGCGTTTTCGTATCGCTAGCAACCATAGACCTAACATTTATACTTATTCTATGCTAAAAAATGTGGGTGTGTTTCTTGGGGTATAGCTGATACTGGAAGCTGTAGCACAGAGTCCGTGCACGCTATCTTCACAATAGTACGCCTGGCGTGCGTGTTGTTCACCCCACGCGTAAGTACTGTGAGTGCAACGGACTCTGGTGCAACCATGCTCGGCGCTTTGAGCGGGCATTTTTGCTCTTCGCTGAAAGGCGCCTAAAAAAAGAAAATAAAAAGATTGCAAAGTTTGAAGGGGCGATTAGTCACATGATGAAGAAACTGAAGGTAGGGTAGTGCTTTGAAATGAGTGGTCACTTGTGTTTTTTGCCGGCCCATGCACCCTTTTACAAACACTGAAACAACAAAAATAGCGACGGCATTGTGTTTGTTTTTTTCTTCCGAAAACGGTGGGAAAATTAAGACCTAAGTGCTTTCCTCAAAGGTTGGCGAACGCCGAGTGTTGTGGAACTCGTGAGGCACTTATTTTTCTCCCGTCACTCCGGCGTACGTATTATATATGTCTCTCGTGCTTCCTCACAAGTCTGCGTTCAACGCATCCTAAAACGAGAGTCACAATAAATAACCGTATGGGAGAACAATTAAGTAAACCCTCTCGAAACAGAAGGGATCATTTGGGGGATAAAGTAGAAGCAAAAAAATTGTTACAAAATGTACCGTAGCTAAATAAGGCCCAAGCTTGCATCACCCACCAAGCCTCGGCTTATGATTGGCCAGGATCCCAAATGACGTCACCAATTGTAGCTCAAGAGAGCGAGTGGACTTGAAAGAAAAGCAGAGGCGAGAAGGGGGTCAGTCTTCCACCATTAAGCGAGTGACGACGCTGCTGTTGTGCTCCATGCAACAAACATCGTAAACTCATTTCCACTTCTTCTCAGCCTCCTCGTTTCTCCTCTTTCCATTCCCCGCCCTTTCGTTGTTTTCTTCGGCAATGCTCACCCTCCCCTTCCCTTCTTCGGTAGGCCTTATTCACGTGGACGAGCAAGCTGGCGCCGCGGTGTGCCTACGGGCGTTGCGCTGAGCCCGCTGCTTTTCCCGCCCCGGCTGTGTACATCGCGGCGCCGCATCGAGCAAATTACGGCGTCTCGCGCTGAATGAATTATGAAAGTGGAAGAGTTAGGAGCGAGCGAGTCGACAGAAAAAAAAAAAGAAAACACGGCTTCTCTCAAACGGGGATTTAGAGAGATAAAAATATCGGAGAGGGGGAACTCATTGCTGCTTTGAAGAACTGCGAAGAAAGGGTGCGCAACAAAAAGACATGAATACGGGTATGCTGACGGATCACGGGAAGAAAGAGAGAGGGGGGGGGGGGGGGAGCGCTGAGGAGGAAAGCATAAGCGGTTAACGAACCCGCGACATCATCGTGCTGCAAGGAAAACAAAGACGGGTCCCTATAACGAAATAAACGAAAATTACTCCGCTCGCTCGATTCTCCATTATGCGGGCACGCGTCCTACGGAGGAGAGAAAAGAAACGCGGGAGAGAGGGCACCGCCCCGGGAGGAAGAATTTGGATTCCTTGCTTTTGTCTTCTCGCCGGTCTTCGAGTGAAGCGCGTTCTTTCTCCCGGGTTCTTTTCACGGGCGCACCGGGGCTGATTAAAAACCCCGGAGTGTCTCCGTGCGCTCGCGTCGTGGACTCTCCGAATGCGCTGTGATAAGGAAGCTCATGCTTGTTTGAAACTACGCGTGTTCTGAGCTAGAGAAAAGGAAACGAAATGGGCGAACCCTTTACACACGTGGCTTTGTGATGCGCGGTCGTTACAATGATAGTTGAAGGAAATTAACCACTAGTGAGCTGCGCCGGTTCGTCCGTTGCGAAAAGTAGATCGAAAAATGCCAGTACGGGATTTGAGTTTCTCCTTAGTTGTCGGATATGTGCAGCCATATCGACCTGTTTGACGGTTACGTTATTCCTTTGCTTGGGATTATCATTATGTAAAGCAAACGTCATAGCTGTCGGATACGAACACAATAGTTGTATCTTCTGCAAAGTCTGAAATGAACACGTGCAGCTTCCGACGCAGTTGTCTGGGGAGCGGGAAAACAAAGAAAATAAAAGCCCGGAAGTTAACCGTATAACCCGAGATCTTGTGTCAATATATACCGATGAAAAGGGCCCCGCGTCGCCGTAATATCGTTTTCAACTCGAAGTTTATGCACTTTGCTTTCTCGGGGTGACGTTTCCTGTTCCGACCACCACCACCATCATATTTATGTCTATGGCAAGACGAAGGCTTCCTATAGACCGTTCCTATATTCTGTGTCCGCCGAACCCATTCTTTCCCCCGAATTTCTTAATCTTGTCCCTCTAGACAGTTTTCTGCTCCCCCCCCCCTTCACCCGTTACCTCCGTTTCCATTGTGTTAGACTTTTTGTGTTGTTATTTTGTGCCACGGTGTCTTCCACCCGAGTCACTTTCCTAATAAGTGACACTCGTCCTTCATCCCTAAACATTGCTCCTATATTCCTTGTTTACATGACTTGCTGGGCTAATGTAGGTTTTCGTTCAAAGTATACTTAGCAATAAATGCAGTTTCTTCTCAGTAAGTTGCAACTGGAAAGGGTACGATTGATTGTACACTTGATCTGAGTGACAGAAGAGGCGAAGGGTTCATTATACTCGATAGTACTATTTGTCGAATGCACCTCAGCCCATATGAACTATATGCTTGATGATGATGATGATGATGACGATGATGATGACTGTTTTGCCAAGAATTGGGTGAAAGGAGGAAAGGGAAGTGTGAGTCTTTCTGGACTCCTCCCCCTCAGATGGAGGCCTGCAGCCCTTGGGCGCGAGCGGTATCTTCGGCCAGTTGGACGACCTTGATCTGAATTTCGGGGTCGCAGCTAAAGCAAACAAGTCTCCCACTGCTCCGTATCCAAAGCGTGCTCGTAGAGGTCGTGGTTGAGCCTCACAAGCCCAAATCATGTGACTGAGTGTGGCCCGTTTGGTGCACCACTTGCATTGATCAAAGTTCGAAATGAATGTGGCTGCATCATACAAAATTTGGGGAATGCATTAACCTGTAATTGACGCCAGGCTACAGATTGAGGTTTTTTGAGCGCGGGATGCGCTGCGGGATATTTGTGACGCTCCATGCGATAGTGTCGAGCGATGTCCCGGTAGGTCACCAGCCTGTCCCTAGCCCCCTGGTCCGAGCCAGCAGCGTCGTCAGGGCAATCCCGGGAGCTGAAACCTCGGGCTGCCTCATATGCCAGCTCGTTGCCTGGGAGAGCTGCATGGGCCGGTGTCCAGATTATTTGCACGTTGCGCATACGAGCGGCCTGGACGGAGCGTAAGATGCGTAGGGCTGTGTTAGAGATCCTGCCGATTTCGTAGTTACGGACAGCTGTTTTACGTCCTCCGGCTTCGATCAGCGAGTCGTCCAAAGTAGTCGTATTCATACTAGTATTCTTCTGGAACTTAACTATGTGTCCGGCAATGCGCGCCTACAACAGCTTCGCCATTCAAGTTTTGCGCGTGAGCGCAAGCTTCCCTGTATTTTTTGTTTCTTTTTATTGTACACGAAACTGCACTCTACCCGTACTGGTGTGGTGGGCAAGGGCGCGAAGTTTAGAATTTCCACTAGACGCAATGTTTGCTGGGTTGCGCGAACGTTACACTACAGGTTAACGGACTTGCCACCAACCCCTTCCCTCTAATAGACTACATTTATCGGCAATAGAAACAATCTCAATGTGCAGATGAGTGTTACACGTATCACAGTTAAACAGAGCAGAGTTTACTCTCCTTAAGGGTATATCGGTTTCTGCCCTTGGAGTAAAGGGACTGTAGCGCATCCCTTTGAAGACACAAAAAACGACAAAACGAATCAAGTCTCTATTAAAAATATTGTGACCATATAGTGATTAGCCATGTTTCAGAGGCTTTCGACGACGACCCGTAGCCTCTTTACTCAATAGTCTCCGTATGACACAGCGTTTACGTCGGTTTTACTACACTGGGCAGGTCGTGGTTCGGGTCCGCCGTGCCCAACATCTGAGACCATCAAGAACGTTCCCCATATCATTCGGGACACTCACCTCCCATTCGCCAACGAATGTTGACCTTCTGCGCAGCATGTTGGCAGAGGTTCCCCGTGCCTTGAGTGTGACGCGACCTGAATTTTACCCGCTTCTCCCACGTTACCCAAGTGTCCCAAATGCTTGCATGCACGGTTCATAGACGCAGCGGACTTACGCAATGTCCTAATCGGACGAGACCACAGGTGCCGCAACTGCGACAGCTAAGCAAGGCCAAACCCACCTGCGCTTTAACAACCCCTCCATCATGGAAGTAATTTAGGAAACTTGTGTGTATTCCGAAACTATAGGGGTTTGTCCCGTGTGACCTGACTAAAAATTTGCGGCTACCCGAATGGTCCAAGCTGGAGCCCTTTGTATAATGTAGACTCAAGTTTCAGGAATAGACTCGGTTTTTTTTTTTTTCTTCTTCTGACGAAGCATACCGGACGCCAAGTCTGGGGCCGGACCAAAGCCGAAGACCGGATTAAGCCACAGCGGAGCTAATACGCGGTTTTGGCTTGTAAAATAAGACTGCATAGTTCGCTATAATAAAGGGATAGCATTATCGGGGACTAACAACTATCGGTCAATCTTAGAGACGAGAAACAAATTTGAACTCGCGCTCCCCGCTCCCCGCTCCCAATCTGACGTCAATAAGAGGCGATTGTTGTGCACACGGCCAAATGTCCAGCGGTTCGACTGCACCAACCCCTTCCCCCCCCCTCCCCCCTTTTCTGCTCTGTTTCGCCTAATACAAGAGCGAGGTGTATGCAACAAGCTCACGATTATCCGTACGCGGCGGACAATACCGTTACGTAACGAGAGGCGGAGCAGAGCGAGGCTACGGCCTTTCGTCCAGCAGAGCGCGTTATCTCTACAAGCTGACCGCGCGCGTGCCTGCGAGCGGTATAACGTGTGCCCTTCTCCCGTGTTTATAATACGGCCGACAAGGGTCGCCCCCCGTCACCCCTCTCCTCTTCCCCGCTCCCGAATCGGCCTTGACGTTGCCGTTACATCAACGCCGCCAAGGTCTGAATGCCTGCCAGATGCGTTCGGACCGGGGTCACCACCGCGCAGATCCGTTTTCGTCGTTGCCTTGATACAGAAAAACGTCACGAGCGATTTATGTGACCTACAATGCAAGTCATACGGGTGTAGGTTAAACTCCAGAGGAAGTTAGGCGTTGGATTGTGGGCGGCGTTTTGTTGGCGTGGCCGACGGTCGCAGCGAGTTCCGTCGGCGACGACATCGTCGTCATCATCCCGAGCCTCACGGCCGTTGCGCCATCTGGTCGCTTCGACGGGGCTCGGCAACTAGCGCCTGGGAAACCAGTCTGAAAGGGAAAAGAGAAAAGCGATCAAAAGAGTGAAGAAGAAAAAAAACGAAAACAAGCGGAAATAAAACTAACACGGGCAACCGCCCACGATACAGCTCGCTCCGGTTTACGCGTGACTCTATATGCTGGCGCGGGAAATCGCCGTTGCGCTGCGGCGTGCGCGTTGTCTGTGAGTCCTTGCCCCAGTGGATGTGAGCTTGGAATATCGCCTTATCACTGCAGCACAGACGTGTACGCATTTAACTGTGCTCTTCCTTTTTTTCAGAAATGTGATAGAACATTGGTATTGCAGCTGAGACGTAAAGAATAGACGCCTACACTTTTGAAGCCATAATTACCAAAAGTGAAATAAACCATTTAATTGTGGAGCACGTACGATTGCATACGTAAACTGCTGCCATTGTAGGGTTGGCACCAGCTGCGGAGGCTCCGTGGCTAAGGCGTTATACTGCCGAGTCGACTGCGATCCCAGTACCGCGCACTATATTTCAATGGAATCGTACAGGGCTAATAACCCTCGGGACCCTCCCTTCCAGCGATCTCTGAATTGATATCGATCGTTGGTTCGTAGAATTGTTCACTGCCCACAAACTACCTGAGAGGGGGTTGAAAAGTGTGTTGTCGTGCATTATGCAATATGCGCCACTCTGGCAAGGTAGAACGAGTGTATATGCGCCGAACGTCAGTGAAGTAAGTCAATTTCAGCAGTCGTAAGTGAGGTACAGTGAGTGTACTGCTGCTTATTTTGTTCCAGAGAGCAGCAATCCTAACGAAGCGCTTGTCTCCTGTAGCTGTTCCTCTCCGCAGAAGCTTGTCTGCGGAGAGACGAGCTCATGGAACGCCAGACAACCGCACAACATGAAATGTTCATTACAGAAAGCGCACGTTAAGAAGTGCATTTGGGCTGAAAACGGCAGCTGGTTTGGATGTCTTTATTAAGGCGCACACCCGGGGCCGAATTCTCTAAAACGACGGGGCGTCGCTTTGAAACGACGGGGTTGCGCCATGAAAATGCATGTGTTCTGGGGTTGGGGCCGCCGCTTTGAGCAAGCTGTGCCCACAGTGTGAGCCGCAGAGAAGCACTGTGGCAAGGGCGCGAAGTCAAAGCGGCGGCCCCAACCCCAGAACACATGCATTTTCATGGCGCTACCCCGTCGTTTCAAAGCGACGCCCCGTCGTTTTAGAGAATTCGGCCCCCGGACGTAGTCTATCGAGGTAGAAGTATAGAGGATTTCAGCCACTCCTCAGTTGCTGATGAAAGACGTCTCTCTCTACGCGTACATGCATGCATACAGGGAGCAATGAAAGCTTGAAGATGTTTGGGAACACAAGAAAAGGAAAACTTTGAACAAGGTAGCGGCCTCTATTGTTGCCAATGTTCCGGCAAAGAAGGTTGCTTTCGGCAGCGCTACCTTCTTTAAATCTTTTTTTTCTTGCATACATATGTGCAGACATAAATACATACATACACACATATACATACCTGCATACATACATACATACATACATACATACATACATACATACATACATACATACATACATACATACATACATACATACATACATACATACATACATACATACATACATACATACATACATGCATGCCCTGACGAAGGCAAGTCTCTGCTGAAACGTTGGCAACAATCGTGGTCGCTACCTTGTTCTAATTTTTCTTTTCTTTTGTTCTCTTCCATCTTCCCAGTTTTATTGCTACCTTCGTACATACATACATACATACATTCGTACATACATACATGTTTGCATTCGCGCATGCATGCATGCATACATACATGCATACGCGCATACATACATGCGGGCATGCATACATACATGTCTGCATACGCGCATACATACATACATACATACATACATACATACATACATACATACATACATACATACATACATACATACATACATACATACATACATACATACATACATACATACATACATACATACATACATACATACATACATACATACATACATACATACATACATACATCGCCGCTCCGTCATGGTCATACGAAGATTAGCAAGGTGAACCTCTATTTCACTGACTGCAAAGACCATGAAAGACGGTCGCGACCCGGTTTGGCAGCTGAATGATGCGTGCCGCAGGTTGCAATCACCACTGCAATTTCTTACTCCTTTTTCTCTATGACCCTCTTCCGGCAACAATGGTAGAGCCGCCATTGTAGATTTCTATTTAGGTTATTCCTTAAATGGCTCTCTAACGCACTTCGTCCGCGCTCCGAAAAGCGCCTTGGGGTCGCGAGGTCGGCTCTTCATAATGATGATTTCCAGCGTTCGAGCATCAACCAGGAAAAAATTGGCTGCGTTCTCTGCGACCTAAAGCACATTCGCCTAACAACTGTGATTTGTCTCTATCAACAAAATTAGCGTTATTCCGCTGCTGATTCTTAAGCCGTGCCTCCACGGGTCATCTGATTCTAGGCTGTATAGCTTCGGGCGGACGCAAAACTGTTCGAGAAATAGCCGGGTCCGGCCGCAGTAGAATAAATTTCATGCCTCGGGTGTCGAGCGTGACCTCGAATCGAACTGGCCGCCCGAATTACGCGCTTTGCTTACGCGGCAGGGACTATTGTGCTTTCCACTTGCTCCCAGCTGTATTCGCCCTCGCTTACCAGTTGCAAGCCTCATTGCTTTTCTTAGGCGCAGCTAGACTACACCATAAAAGCTGTCGTTACAGGCCCCAGCGCATGCAGGCAGAGCGTACCAGTCGGAGACGGGGATGCATGGTACCAGTTATGGACAGGCGCTTACTATATCCGTTTGCGGCAACCGAAATTTTTTGTGAGCTCCACTGAAACCTAGAACTTGGTTTGCATCGGCACTCTATGGTATTGTCACAAGACGAGGACGAAGATATCAGTTCGGCGTAGCGCCCTGGGCCAACCTCCAACGAAGATGAAGCTGGCGGGGGCTGGCTCTTTCCCTCATGGCCGAGATTTTGTAAATAGAACACATCACCTTCAACCATGGTTCGTGTCGTTTCTCGTGCCGCCATGTAGCGATATATACCGTCGGAAAGGGATATTAGAAAGATAAATTCGTTGTCAATGTGTCACCTGCGTCCCTTGAACGCAGCCCGCAGTCCGGTTCTCAGCCTGGAACAATAAAGGCTTCCAAGCGTGGACGCAGCTATACCGTATCCGTTTTCCCTCGCAAACGTTTCAACTTAGCCGCCCGGTCTCCTGTACTCGTACGTCACCGCAGCATGACGCAGTTAGACGTCTCTGCAAACAGGTCGACGCGGGTGTCCACAATTGTCAAGTCAGCGGCCAGCCTTGTTCGTATAGCGGTCTTCTCTCCGTTATTCCATCTGGCCACCCGCATGCCACGGTGACAGCAACTGCGGCCACCAAGGTCCCCACCCGGTGATTCAAAGCGCTGCTCGCCCTGAGCGTCGGTCAGACCTTGAGTATCGCGGCGAGAGTTCAGCGCCGCTGCCACTCCCATCCCCTTCTTGCGAATCTAGCGGCCAAGTTGGGACGCGTAGATAACGTCGCCGTCGTTGGTCGCGTCTTCCGCGGGGACTGCGCTTCGTTAGTCGCTTGCGCACGTCTCGTGAACGATCCCACCGGACAAGCAATGCCCCTATAGCTTTCGTGATTCTGACTACGATAGAAAGGCACAACTCACGAAGAAACACGACCACAAATTATTGTTGCGTTTTAAATCGTAATGACAGAGTATTGAGGATGCACTCTATAAGAGAGAGAGAGAGAGAGAGAGAGAGCAAAGTTTTGTAGCTGCAGGTACAGCCACGATCAATTTGAGGGTGATCGCTCGAGTGGCAAAGAAACAAGCAGCAACGCCGCCTTGCGGATTGCATCATGGTTGTATCACGCAAGATACTACGGGGGGAAGAAGGCGGTGCTATATTTATCTCTAAAGTTCTGAAAACGGCCGCTATGCAGCGTGAAAGGCCCGCTGATGGATGCTCCCGCGATCACCTTTAAATTGATGGTCCCGCCTGCGGTTTCTAACCTTGGGACCTCATCTTTTATACCTGCACCATGAAACACACACCATTGCACTTTTGAAATAAACTGTACCCCTGCCAATCCCGCCAAGCCATACCTCGCGTTATTGCTGCATGGTATTCGAGGATTGCAATTTCTATTAGCGATTACTCAATATTTAAAACACGTATACGCTTGCGTGCGTTTGCGTGCGGGTATTTCAGTGTATAACTGCTTACCGTGTACGAAACCGCGAGAAAGACTACGATTAATGTTTGCGGGAAGATTTCATGCTGAGTTGTATGTGACACCAGGCTTCAAAAGGGGAAGCAGGCGGTGACTCAACAGACACGCAAAGAAACCATCGACAACTAGACGAGCGTTGCTTTAAAAAGGTTTAAAAGAGGTAAAGGAAACAATCTACAAGAAGGTTGCGGCATATGCGTTCGCTGGGACGTTGATAGCCGCTTACTCCTCCTTAATCGTGATTGATGCCACGCTTGTCTGTGCATCCCGTCGGCAAAGTGCGGAAGTCAAGCTGCGACCATAAGCGGCGGGAGCCGACGGCAGCGGCGTGCGTGCACCGAGCTTCTTCGCTCGACCTTCCGAGTGTTTCTTTCCTGCAAGCAATCCGCGAAGAACCTGCAGCTCGAATATGCACGCCGCGTTAAGAATAGAGCGCATGGGGGAGGTGTCTTCCGCGTTGCGCTGTTTCGTAAGTGCGCGCTTGGGTTGCAGCAATCACGGAGACGCGAGTGGCGGGTGGTGC
Organism: Haemaphysalis longicornis; assembly: GCF_048455015.1. NCBI lineage: Eukaryota > Metazoa > Arthropoda > Arachnida > Ixodida > Ixodidae > Haemaphysalis > Haemaphysalis longicornis. The sequence continues at coordinate 141,973,836 of NW_027526204.1, forward strand.
AGAAGGAGTCGGTCGATCGGCGATGTATTGAGCCGGGTCTTCTGCCGTGAGCTGGCTTGACGACCCTGCGTACTGTCTTTGCTAATAGACCCTATGACAGTGAGACCGTCAGAGCTTGGGGCTTCATACCAACAGCGACTAAATAACAAATCCTTCACTTCTCAGTGGCTCATTGTGCCAAGGTCATTTTGAAGAAGCCCGAGGGACCAAGCTTAAGAGCGTCATCGTACAGCCCAGTCTAAAATGGCAACATGAATACCGCAAAAACCTAACGAGAATTCCTGTCGTACGACAAAAAACTTTGTTGCGGCAACAAAAGTCCTGTTGTTATGACAAGGCCATCTGTTGTTACGACACACATTTCTGTCGTAACGACAAAGTCGATTTTCTCAACGACAAACATTCCTGTAGTCGCAACAGAACTGCCATTAACGCTACTCTTCACAATGGCCAATAGCATTCAAACCATGTGTAGCTACTGATGGAACATCGAGATCACGACAGAATAGGAATTCGGCAGGACGGAACATAAAAATCAGGAAAGTAATACGACGCACGACAGAACATCATAATCACGACAAGACAAGAATACGACGACACGCGAAAATCCGACAAACAACAGAAATTTTTCTTGTCGTCATTTTCGCCTGGGAGGTGCCTGATTGTCTAGCCTGTGTCAGTTCTCTGTGGATTTTTCATCGTGCCGGTGTTTCTTAGCAGACCGAATGAGAGATAAGATACGCGGAGGCACAAAGGTAACAACACCATTCAGGGGGAGATGAGTAGAGTGAGTTCTTTTCCCATTGGGTGCCGGTTGACGACGCCAGACCTGAAAGCTTTACTTTAGGCCTAACGGATTCTCCTTAGGCCTAATGTTTGACAACATTCAAGTCGAGCCCCGCGACAAGCCAAGAAACGTCATTACTCATTGTACGTAAGGCTGTGGGCACCGGTTGACGACTTCAGAGCTCCGAGCGTGATGTTAGGCCTCACGCCAGGCCACCGCATACCTGCGCCGCCCCTTCCCTCTGAATGCGTATCAAAATTTGTGCAAGCGAGTTATAAACTGGAGAATACGGGTGACTTCAGCAGTCACGGCCACGTCAATTTCACCGATGAACCCCCTGACCTTGCGCGCAGACAATTAAATAAAAAAAGCGTCACGGGTGGAAAACCTTTGCCCCCGATGCCTGCCGCTAAAAGTTTACTGCGCTTATTAGCTGAAGTACAGGCAAGATGTTCACGATATTTTTGTGCATACGATAAAATCCTGGAGACCGACAGAAGCAGGGCAAGGTGCTTCAGGGTTGGTAGTGATGCTTGTGTACGGAACTGGAGAGAGAGAGAGAGAGAGAGAGAGAGAGAGAGAGAGAGAGAGAGAGAGAGAGAGAGAGAGAGAGAGAGAGAGAGAGAGAGAGAGAGAGAGAGAGAGAGAGAGAGAGAGATATGGGGGGAGAGAGTGGGGGAATGACATTGAGTATTTCCTTAAGTGACCTCGGGGCGTATGTGGGGGGTACCACCATAACCTTTTCCAGAGCTTCTTGGCATGACTGATGTGCGTTGTTGAAGCCCTTGTAGACTTCCGCTTGAATTACGTGTACGAGGTACCCAAGGACGTTATGTTTCACCCTCAGAGGTTACGCTGCCAGACATGGTTTTTTGGCGTTGAAACAGTGTTTCACTTGCTCTTACAGATTGCTGTTTTAAAAGCGTATACAGTAGGGTGGAATGACTTCAAATGACATGCTGAGACAGGCTCTGGGGTAAGACGGTTGAGCGCATATATATTAGCACCTTGGTGTAATTGACATTCATTAGATGTGTTTTGTACTATCAGTTACCTAACGAGCGATTCGAGATGTCTACGTTCACTATGCATAACGCAGTTGGTGTTCGCAAAAAAAAAATAGAAATCGGGAACTCCCAATTGCGAATTATCGCATAATTTCGTAAGACGCATGGCTGTAATCTGAGCCCGTGTAAGGTTGGCTTCACTTTTATACACAGATGCATTTCTGGGAAGACATTGTTTCAGGGGCAATATAAGCCCTTTTTTGATGTCAAAGGAAGAAAGCCCTGGATGTTAAATACCTGTTTATTTTTTTAAATACCTGCATAAGACCCCATGTATTCGTATAGAGCGCTATACGCCGGGCCCTTCTAAGGTAGGCTTCACTAGGAACCACAAATGCATATCCAGGATGACATTTTTCCAGGTACAGTATAAAATATCTGGTATAAAAGTGTATGCCAACGTAAGACCCTTAGCTATTCCTGCTTGGCGCTATAAAACCAGGCGCTTTAAAGTCGGCTTCACTATGTTGCACAAGCGCATTGCTGGAAAACGTATTTTTAGGGGCATTATAGTGGGTTTTACGTGAAAACAGGAAGGCCGTAGAGCCTTTTATCAGCAGCACTTTCATGTACGGCACCTTCATATACAGCACTTTCATATAGGTTTTGAGTTAAGGCTCGCGTGAATGAAGGAGAAGCGAAACCAAAATGCTGGACATCAGGGATGGTGAACTCAGCGCTCAAGGATTTATTTCACGCTGAAAAACTGCGTGATTTGATCCTGCTGCTTTCCAACGAGTAAAGGCACTACACGGCACTCCAAAGAAGCAAGCTTGTCACTTACCCCCGTTTTCATAAACGTAACTTAAGTATCAATGTTGACACTTTTCGGTGCCCTTACCCCGGTTCAAGGACGAAATTGATGCTGAAAGGGCGCCTTTTCGCAAACTTGGTGCCCTTTTCCGCCCACAAAATTGTTGAGAGTGTGCCATAGCTGGGACATGCACCGGGCGGAGACGTTCTTCTTTCTCGCCGCGGCGGAGACGGCATTGAAAATTGCGAGCTTGTCTTGCAAAGACGGGACTTTTTTCGCGTTTTGTGGCAGCGGAACTCATCACCCACGAACCGACACACAGACAGCAGTTGAGACGCGCGACTACACTCCGACAAGTAGGCCTAACACTTGACCGACGCACGGTAGTTTGTGGTCCGGACGAAGTTTGCTAAATTAGTGTATTTATCCGGCTAATTTTCCCGAAAAAGTGCAAATAATAATGGCTCATCGGCGTAGCGAATTCGTTGCATCCAGGTCAACCGTCGCGACGCCTTCGATACATAGAGCTCGCTATGGGTTTCAAAGGGGTTGGCAATGGGAATTGAAAAACTTCGTTAAATCCAGGAATTCGTTACATAGAGATTCATTGCGTCCAGGTTTACCTGTAATTCAAATCGATTAATCGCAAACAATCGAGAGTTTCAACCAATAAGTCAATCGAACTTAAGTCACCAATGGCTTCAACTGAAGCTGGCACATTCAGCTCCGCTGTGAGGTATAGCCACGCAGATTTTGTGTTTCGCCAAGCAGCCCGCGGGGTAGAATACGCATGCCCATCCTTCCAGCGCAATTTCAAAACCTCAATGCGGGCCAATTCTCGGTGGCATGAATCTGCTTTATGGCGGCGGGGGCCATAAAATCGACTCGCAGCTCTCGGAAGCCGCCGCAGATTGAAATGAACGACGGCGGCCAAGCCATCGGCCGGGGCCCCGCTGTTCGATCAATGGCGTAGTGTCATCAGCGCTCGAAGGATGGCGTCGTGCCCCTCTGCGACGGAACGATCTGTGCCAGGGCCGGCAGCTTTGAATGCGCCGCTTTTCGTCATCCGTCCAGCCCCGCGGCGTCACTAATCGATTCGGCCGAACGATGGCTGCTTCGAAGAAACGCCGGCTCATTACAGTAGTCGAACCGTGGATTCACTGTCGCCTAGCGCGCAAGAGATCCAGCTTTTTTTTTTTTTTTTTCCATTTCAACCGATTTGGTGCGGTACCTTTTGATGACTATCATTTCTTAATCAATTTTAGTGCTATAAGATATGTGGTTATTTAGGCGTATCATACTTGGAAACCACGTGACGGGTTAAACGAGGCTTTCAGTTGAAAGCTTTTAAAGAGCGCCGAAAGCAGTTTTGGATTCTACGGGTGGGAAGTCTAATAGTGAGAGCACTCCCTCTTTCGGTCTTAAAAGTATTTTGTCCTTTAATTTGTCACATTTATCTGAAGTTAGTAAGGACGGAGAACGCGCTGTAAGCCGAGAAGCGGAGAAACTACGCAAGTGTCCAGCGGGTTTATTCTCATGTGCCGGGTACCGCGACTTCAAAGACGATAGTTTTTCTTGGGCTACTATAATGCAAAAATTTTGGTCTCTCTGTATGTCTGTCTGTACCTCGATTGAGCCACCCGGCCAAAGTGAAACAGGTCCTGCACAATAGGTTTATATACCCACAGCCAAATCTAAACGGCTAAGTCCGGTGCCAATGTTCATACTTGCGAACATTGTTGAACCAAAACAAAATATTACGCTTATCTGGGACAAGACATCAATACATAAATAATATTCTCCGTGTTTTCTTTATTAAAAATACGCGGATGGTTGATTTAACGAAAAATACGCCCGGAAAATGCAGAAGCGGTCGCCCGCGGGTTCCTTAGCGCCATTTTAAGAAATCAAACGGCAACAGTAACGAAAGTAAGGACATTTTTCACGTTCCGCTTTGAACGCGCGTGGAGTATGTAGGGTGCCTCGATTCACGCGCGTCTCCGCCGTACGGCAGCGCTGGCATCGGGGCATTCGTCATGGAGCAGCGGAACGCGGTAAATTTAAATTGATTTGAGCAAAGCACTAGCGTGTTACCTTGGGTGGAGCGAGACGGGTGAGGAACAGCATGAAAGGTGAGCGGGAAAGGGAAGGGAGCCGTTTACTTGGCAGGGGCGCCAGACGACTATCGTCTTTCGTCGACATTTGCAACGAGAGGAGAAGATACGCGGCCATTTTTTTAACGGTGGAGATGTCTAAGCTTGAGTTCCATCCGTCTCTGGAGTCGCTCAAATGTTGGCGCAGCGAAGTGGAGAGGAGGAACATGCTAGGCTAAGAAATGCCAGGGGAAGTGTCGAGGGGGCAATGAGCCCACGAGGAGGTGTGGGGAGTAAGCGCCTCAAGAAAAAAAAATTCTTTCGGGGTCGGAATCGAGCGTGCGTCCATATGAAACTGGCGTCTATGCGATTGCGCTATCATCACATTTGGGGCGCGCAGTACTTCCTTTGGGTTCGTAGCGTGGGCATTGGCTTTGGGCTTGGCTTCGGACTTTGGCAGTTGGATTTTGGCCTTTAAGAGGGTAGATTGCGGTCTTTGATTGGACTCAGTTTGCGTAAAAAAAGCTTCACTTTTATTGCGAAGCAGTATACCTCAAACCAGCCAACAAAATTTTAGTGTTCGCGTCAACAGAAAACTCCCAGGCTACTATTGGCTACACAAAGAAACATCCCAGGCTACTACTGGCTACTGGCTACACCCAGGCTACACAAACAAACTACTGGCACCACCAAGGATCGAACCTGGGCCCGAAGAGAAACGGAGCGAGATCATCGTCTTGCTGACTTAGCTACGCCCACACATGGAGACGGAGAGACAGACGGTGGCTTGGATTCAGCGTATGGGGAGGGAGAGAGAGCTTTTTGGAGGCGACATATAAAACAAGAGTGAGGGGGAGGCAGTGAGCGAGACGACGCCACAGCCGCCAGGTAACTGCTGCCAGAGCCTCTGGTTTTACTCTTCGTAGAGCCACGTGTGTGAATTCAACTGACGCCGCATGGGTAATCGTTATGGGTGTCGTTTACACCTTCGTAGACCAACCACCTTTACAGCGTGGGTTGGAGCCAATTTTTTAACCATCTTTCTCTTAAAAAAGGGGCACACCTAAGAAAAGCCAGGTTAAGACCACCAGCTCGGCTGTTTCCTCAATCTTCGTATCTGAATTGTGAATATGGCCTAATTTTTTTCCCCTTAATATCTACAATACACTCAAGCTCCCGATTCCTGGTTCTACGCGCCTGCTATGCCGAAGCCGATTCCTGGGGGTCTTATAAAAATTCGCAATATAAGCCAATAGCGACAAACAATTCTCTGTCATTTCGTCATGTGGCGTGAAAAAAAAAAAAAAAAAACACGAAAGCAAATGAAACTGAATTCGCGTGTTATTATGTTTTAGAAAAGTCTTCTGACTGGCAGCCGCTTTGTCTTGCAGCAAACTGTGGCCAATTGCAGCTCGAAAACGTGACGTCCAAGCACTGACCAATCGCGAACCACTCGTAGAGTGCAAGGCATTCCAAGCCTGCCACACTAGTGCATCTCGTGGGGCGAAATTGAGGTCGGTTGATCAAAGCGCATGTAAAACCACCGACTACGTGTACATGGCGGAATATTAGCCTACCGTTCCAACTCGAAGCTTTTTCCCTCCCATGCTAACGCGTACTGCGCACGCGTACAGCGCATTCCGCTTAATACAGTTAATTGGCATAGATAAGCACGTGATTCCCAGCCGTGGCTGTGGCGGCAATGCGGACAGCTTCCGGCAGGTTTCAACCCAAGTGTGTCGTCAGCGATTTCGCTGCCGCTTAATATAGCGTTCCCAACTGTGCGCTCGGCATGAAGGTAGGCAGGAGTTCCGGCTATAGTGTTACGCGTTCGCACTGCTGTCGCTGGCGTTTTCCGCTGAACGGTATTCAGTAGTACGAAGTGCTTAAAGGGGCGGACCGCCCATTTTTGCCGCCTATATGTTCTCTAGCTCACATGAAAGCCAGCGTTTTGTATAGCCCGGTAACCACAAGCAATTTATAAACAAATGGGCGGAAATAATTTTAATATGGCACCACACATTCTGTAATTAGAAGGGTGGCGGTCCGTACTGTAGAAACTTGACACCACAATATGTGTCCCGGTCACGTGACCTGCAAACCTAGCAGCTACTGTAACTTCCTAAACGCTCATCCACTTACTGGAAACCGTTTAACACGAGTATTTGTATAATTTTAAATTGTATATGTATTTTTAAACATTACGTTGCAATTTTATAAGACACGCTGCCCACCACCGCTGGGTTGCTCTCAGTGTGGCTAATTGAGCCTCCATGCCCAGAATCAACGGGAGCGTTTAGTAAGCAGACCCAGTGGAGGAGCTTTGACTATCCTTCCTGAGTCAGAGGCGTTTCCTCTGCCGAAATATTCAATTTCAGTTTCCAAATGCGCCAACGGTAGCTTAAAAAAAAAAAGGACGCGCCCGGGGAGAATCGAACTGCCGACCTCCACAACGTGAAGCCAGATTCTACCTCGTCCATCCCAACAGATGGCGCCTTCGTGCAAAATAGACTGGTGAGTTAAAAAAAAACACATATAGGAGTAAGAAAGCCTGCGATTCACACTTTTTTTAGCAGGGGACAAGTTTTCAAATATCGCGTTTTATCCCGCGTACAAACAAAAGTATGCTGTCCCGCTACTGTATGTCATGGTTTCCACCGTTATTTTTGGGAGGACACATACGGCTCATAGATCTAAAAATTTCAATTTAAAAGGTTCTGGGGCATTATCAGCGAAACCGTTTCTCGTTGAGGTGCTTTAAAGGATGGCCTTTCATTTGGGATAGAGAACATATCCACGATAAATTCGGTTGTCTGTCACATTAACATTTCGCTTAGCGTTCGAATGTTGTTTGTACTCCTGTTTGGTTTCATCTCGTTTTTCTTACCTAAACTATATTTCACCTTTCTTTTCTAAACCACCTCACCATCCCCTCGTCTCTCCGCCATCTCCCCTCGTTATCGTTTGCTATTGTCGAACAACGTATCCTAACCGAACGCAACAAGAACGTTGGCTAAAATAACTATAGTCGCGCAAAACTATGTACAGTATTAGCGGCACGGTGATAGTGGAAACCGAAACGAACAATAGACGGTCGATAGTCCACTACGGGCAGACTGCCCGCAGCCTAACCCCATAAATAGTCAAGTAAAAAGGTGTATACTTGAAAACTGTACGGGTAAGTACACGTACTAAATAATGGATGTAGCTGAGAACAGCAGGTTTCTACCAGCGTTTGAAAAAGAAACAGAACTGAATGGACTAGCTTGGCTCTCAATGTTCCAGCAGTAACAAAAGACGATGCGCAGAAGGCGTTTGGAGAATGATGATGAGAGGCAAAGCCGCGGGAGCCGACGTAATTACCGCGGATCTACCAAAGGACGGTGGCGATGTACTAAAGAAAATAAAAATTATCAGAATGCCTGTGCCATTAAATCTATCACTAGACTGAAGAAATGCTAACGTGATTGTAATTTACAGTAAGGACGATGCCAAGAGCCTGGAAAGGCAACGGATTTATAATTTTGCTCTCGGCTGTAAATTGCTTACAATTGACAGCTATAGTTACCGGGAACAAAGTCAGGTGGAGAAAATTGTAGCCAAAAGTAGACTTCGGCTGAGCACGTGGTGGGAGCCGGTGAACCAGGATAACAAAGGGGCCATTGAGAGACGGGAATGGAAGTAGAAGACCGATAACTGGATGTCGCGATCAGGTAAGGAAGTTTGGTGGTAAATAATAATTTCCTACAGCGCAGGATATGGGCAGTTGGAAGTCAACGAAAAAGATCTTCATTCTGTGGCGGTCACAGACTACTGCAACTAACGATGCTGATGACGATGCGTGTGCTGTGACGGAGGTGGGGGAGGAAGGGGGGGGGGCGGTGTCATGTGCGTACATCTGTCCCGTTAGAAAACGCGGAGGAAGGAGACACCGTGTTGTTCACAATTTGGCCGCAGTTGCCGTCATGGATGGCACCCTGCCCGGGGCGACAGATGTCAAGGCCCTCCTCCCGTAACGAGGCTGCGTTCATTGCCACGCGACTGAGTAGAGCCCTTGACAGCTAACGCTTCCGCAGCAACGGCCACCTGCACGCGGCACCTGAGGTGCGACACTATTCCCCGCGTGTGCGCGTGATAGCCGGCTGTCCCGGCGCTGACGATAACAGAGCCACGGGCATGGAGCCAGCGTGCACGAACTGCTGCGCGGTGTCCGATTTCGAGTGTTGCCGTCCAGCAACGCGGAGCCCCAGAAAGGAGCACTCTCGGGGCGGGATATAACCCTAATTTCCCCTTCCGGGGCCACCCGAATGACAACGTGCAGGATGGTGCACCACCATGGGAACCCGAGAACTACCCTTTGCAGAGCGCCTGCTACCGTCACTCACGAACTGTTATGCAACTCAGCGGATAGTCTCGGCGCCGTAACAGACACCACTGTACTGGAACTTAGTCCGAAGTCAAGGATGTACAGTCGCGGTCAAATGACATGCGAACACGCAGATATCAACCAGAACAAGCAAATTGAAAAAAAAAAAAACCTTTCGTGGAGATACAATCCTCGCCAGCCTTACCTACGCTCACTGCAGGGCAAATGACTCTCTCCAATTACTCCGGTCATGTGCTAACTGTGACCAATATATCCCCGCAAACTTCTTGAGCTCATCTGCCCATCCAACTTTCTGCCGCCCCCTGCCACGCTTGTCTTCTCTAGGGATGCACTCTGCTACCCTTAATGACCAATGGTTATCTTGTCTTCGCATTACATGCCCCGCATTAGATTTCTACTGATATGTCCTTAACACGCGTCTGTTCCGTGACCCACTCCGCTCTCTTCTTGTCCCTTAATGTTACACCGATCATCTTCCGTTCAGTTGCTCGCTGAGTTGTCCTCAATTTAAGTTGAACCGTCTGGAGAGATAGAATATGGATAAACGATAGGGGCGCGCTATTGGTATACAGTCGAACCTCGTTATAGCGAACACTGATATAGCGAATTATCGGATATACCGATCTAAATACGAAGTTTGTTTGGTCGCGCTTCATTTCAATGACACCTATTCTTTTTATAACGAAACTGAAACCTCGAGAGCCACGCGATATCTGCTATAACGAAGAAATATTTGGTTTTCGCGAGGCTCAAAGCTCGGCAGATATCGTATTAAAAGCACATTAAAAAAAAAGTTGGACAAAACAACCATTTTTTAGTAGCTTGAAAAACTGCGCAAGTAGAAAAGGCCATTTGTTGCGTGGACACTGTGAAAAACGTCATTCCGCTCAGACTGCGAAAAGCTGCAGGCGAAGGCCACAACCTCCTTCAAGCAAATAAGAACGCAGGCCTGTTTTTCCGAACGAACTTTCTTCTGTTGTAATTTCGCGATCTCGCGTTCCGGTCTGTTTAGTATTGAAATGCCACAAGGGGACTGATGAGGATTACCTCGTGTATAGTGGGTTCGAAGCCTAGAACAACGTGTTTTTTTTTTTTATCTAGGATTGTTGCGCGAGCCAGATTGCCGATTTATTAGAGTCGATTTTTTGCCTCTACGGTTGCAACGAATATCAGATATAACGAACTAATTCACTGCTCCCATTCTACTTTGTTTAACGACGTTAGACTGCATTTATAAAGCCGTATTTCCTAACTCTGTTACTGTAATTAAGCCACATGTCAATGTGACTTGCATATAAAGAAACGCACTATAAATGCGTGTTCTGGTTCATATTTTTGTGTCCGAGTTTCATTTGTCCATGAGTGTATACATTTCAGTCAGTGCTGACATGCGCATCGCCCTACGTGTGGCCATCCCTCAATTTAAGCGCACTCTTGGAACTTGTTCTGTGAATTAGCGTTCCTTTATCGACAGTTCAGCCCCGCTCCTAAAACTGGTGCCAGCCCAAGCCGGTCGCTGCTAGGGCTCGCCATCTACCACTGGTTTCGATTTTCAGACCCGCTTAAACCGAGGCTGGGTCTTGACTCGCTTTTCCACTCAGTCTGAATCGAGCGTAAACACGAGGCCGCTGCCCCAAGTCAGCCTGCACGAACCTCCACACATGCTTATTGTTTTTTTTTTATTATTATTATTATTTTCCATTCATCTCGCCCCTATGCGCCGTTCCCTGTTTTTCCATGACCCAGAAATCCTGTCCATAACTCTGTAACTAAACCTATCACCTGCAGTAAAACCAACGCACCCCCCCCCCCCCCCCCTCAAAAAAAAGAAAAGAAAAGCCCATTTTGACGAAGAAAAGAGAGCGGGTTGGGGCGGAGTTCAGAAATTACCGCTGTTTGGGGCGCTTTTCGCGATCTAGCGGCGCAGAAACGCCAGCTGCGAGGCCTGAACAAGAGCGAGAGGTGGTGGGGGCGGGTGAATAGCGGCGGGGGCTACGCAACGCCCGGCCGAGTGAAACGAACGTGTCCGACTTTCGCCCCGCGCAAGGTTAGCCACGGTGGCGCGATGGCTGTTTATGCCCGTCCCCCCCTCGCCTGCCGCATGCATAGGCATATGTGCTGCTGCCGCCGCTGCGGCAGAAGAGCTCCCCTTGCCAACAGCCCTGGGAATGGCGCGCGATGGCCGTTCTCAATGCGCCAAGAACAAACCTCGCCGCCGACGTTACGCGAGCAGCACGCGATCTAACGTTTCGCCCGACGTCGATAATATCGCGCCGCGCCGTGCTGTGCGGTTCCCCTTGTGTCCCCGGGCAACTAAACGCCCCACACTGACGAGCAGAACGTAAATAAGTTATGGGCTTTAAACTTTTTTGTCCCTTCCTTTTTCGGGGCGTAGGCACAATCAGAGCATAATTTTGGGACTTTCGAGCGGAAGAGCCTCACTAAACGTCATAAGTAGCGCGTGATTTACGTTAATGTTGGTCAAACGGATATTTTTTCGCGTGCTGGGATCCCCGTACTTTTTTCGGTTGGCCAGCTGCTCATCTCCCCGTCGCTTCTAATGCCTTCCCCGAGCGTTGCACAGAGTGGCCGTAAATTCAACAATTTGCATTGAAATCAGGGCATCAAAACAAAATAACTTCCGATTTGATTAGCTTAGGCATTGTGTCTCGAGTCGCAGAAATTAAGCCTTAATTTAAAAAAAGAACCAATGTAATTAATCGAAAACAAAAACTAGAAAACATGGCAAGAATAATATTTTCGCGGTGTTGCTGCTTCTTTTCTTTCTTTCTTTCTTTCTTTCTTTCTTTCTTTCTTTCTTTCTTTCCGTCTTTCTTACTGACTTTCTTTCTTTCTTTCTTTTCTGAAACATGTACGTATAAGATCAAAAGCGCACAAGACGCTTAAAATCTTCTTTTTCTCTTGGCTGACATATAACGTGTCACATGTTGCTCCGTTTTTGTTCATTCGAAATGTGGCGTTATCTGGCAATTCTGTCGCGACACTTACCCTTTGGTGCCCCCTTACGCAATTCCCTGCAATAGGGGCCTGTACGGTATTTTTAAATAAAGATATAAAAATAAATAAATGTTGTGGTCATCAGAACAAGCTTTAAAGAACTAAACCGGGCCATAAAATTGTACATAATGCAGCCTGTCTGCGTTGAATTGCTCGGTTGACATTGAAACCTCCCGCGGGAGATACACGTACAAACTGCAGAAAAGACGTACACAGTCGTCGGCTGCCAACAGCGGCACGGCGAGAGAAGTGGTTTTGCATACTTGGAAGTTTGCAGTGGGCCAGACGGGCATATATATAGAAAGGACACACGAAAGCTTTGCTTGCCAACGGTTGGAGTCGGGGCTCGTGTGGATCACCCGTTCTGCCAGTTTGGCGCGCTGTGAATTTCGAACTACGCGGAACCAGGTCACTGCGTATGCACCTAACTTACCGACTCTTCATTGAATTCATCGGCGAAGCGCCCCTATCAGGCTCACTATACGCACATCCCAGTACGGAAAATAGCTAAGAATAAAGGAGGGACACCGTTAATGGTACGGAGAAAGGAGCCTCCCAGCGATACTGCCTTGCTACTCAGTGCGGGAATGGAAAGGTCGAAAAGGGGCCAAACACGCGAGCACACAAAAGCGCAAGTAAACACAGAAAGACGTAGAAACTCTCACAAACACTGGAATACGCAGGAACGCGCACAGAACGCACGCGTGGGGGGAGTACGTGAATGAGGGAATACTGTTTGACAAAAGACTTTAGGTATCATTCAGATTACAGAGGCTGAATTCCGTAAAGTGCCGGCCATCATTTTATAATGACGTGGTACTTGTGCAAGAAATGCACGTCTTCCTTGATTTGGGAGTTCCGTGAATGAACACAGTGCAAGGAAACGCAAGGTGACGCATCCCCGTTTGAGGCAAAACGACGGGTTAGGGGTATCCTTCCCTCATCTCAAACCAATTAAATTCTATTCAGTTTGTCTATTTCCACTCCAAGGTGCAGTGGGCTTTGAAAATAAAAGCTCGAGAGAGCTTGGCAAAGTTTCCCAGTGATCTGCTCTAATTTTTTTCTTTAATAGATCGTCACTCATCGGGCGCCTCCTAGCCGATCATTTTTTATTTGAATTTATATTTGCTTATTTTCATTTTGTGTTTTACAAGAAGGTTTCCAGTACAAAGTTACAGAAGGAGGTTCCAGATTTAGAGACTGAAGAGGGACTTCCTGTTTTTCTCAAACAAACGGAAACAGGTTATAAGCGGAAATATATCACTGATATAAATGCCACATGCCGTCTATACAAGCACATAGAACAAGAAAAGTATCAGTTAACAGAACATACAATATTGAAAACTAGAAGCAAAGTAATATACGCAACAAAAATTACGGTGTACATAAACAAGAACATCGTAAGCAAAAAAAATGTTACTTAACAATACACGGAGAAAAAGAATACTTAACATAAAAATCCCGGGCCATCTCCACTAACGTGAAGCCTGGGGAGGGGTGAAGCATGCAGTGTATAAGTGCATTCTTGGCGCCTTGGCGTTTTTGCCAACGGATATGAAACCGTTGGGGGGCGTAGAGGTATACAGCTTTGCTGTAAAAGTCTCTTGTCTTTGAAGCACGAAGCGCTCCAGCGCGAGACATGAACGAGTGTCCCGGTGTTTTTTTTTTTTTTTTTTTAGTTCGCGTTACGTTCTAGCGTGAGGCGGAAACGAGTTCCCGGTGTTTTAGTATCGTCACTACATGAGACGACAATTACGACGACGACGACGACGACAGGAGACACCAACAGCCGCAGCCCCTAAGGGTCTTCACCCCTAAAGTACAAGCAAGTTAAATTATTCAGCTTGTAACAAGAACGCCCTCAAACTACATTTGATTGATTGTAGGGTTTAACGCGCCGACGCAACGCAGGCGATGAGGCTCGCCGTAGTGGAGGGCTCCGGATTAATTTCGACCACCTGGGGATCTTTAACGTGCGCCGAAGTCTCGTACACACGGGCGTTTTTGCTTTTCGCCTCCATCAGACCTGAAATTATATTTAAATCTATAGACGGTGGGGGATGTTTTAATAGCGAGAGGCAACGAATTCCAAAGTGCCAAGCCCAAAAGTTAGCATTAGCGCTTCGCGCTGCTGCTCTCACGCGGATTAAAATAGTGCCACGAGGAAGCCCCAGCAGACCCGGACGGAAGCTGCGCAACGCTCATTTTGCCCCGAATCAGACGACGCTGGCATCCACAGGTGCGCACGCATGCAGCGCTCGGCAAGTCGCGTTTCGGTTTCCCTTAGGTTTGGCAGTCGCTTTTAGTACGCCGCGTGCTCTCGTAATCCGCAACTGTTGAGGTGATTAAAAGCGGCCTGTTGCTGTGCGAGTGAGCTGCCTCGCCTATACCTCGCGCCATCTCGGGTTTTAAAGTGAAAGCTGTCCTAGTGGGGCCGGTGGCGACCTGTCAGGGAGCTAACGCATTTCGTCATAGACCGGTTGGTCGACTGAAAAGCTCTGATAAGATATCTGGACGCGCGGCGCATGTGTGAAACCGGGCTTCGGTTGTGTCAAAACTGTTACTAGATAAGACAATACACGCATCATAATAAGACAATACACGCATAAGAAGGAGCACAATAGATATCTTTGTCTCATAGACCACGTATGGACGTACATTTAGATCGTTCGTAGATGCGTTTATTTAATGCACGAAAAACCGTCGCATGTGGTTCGTTCTCCGTTGGCGATTTGGGTCTTTAAAGGTGAAGGTTTGAAGATCGATTGGACCCACTTTGAGCGACGGTTGGACGCACTTCTATCGAAGGTTCTGACGCGCTTTTGACGCAATTTTGATGAGAGAAAACTTTCGCGATTCGCTCAACTTTCTTTAGGAAATAAAGTTAAAGTATTTTTAACGACGGGAAAGCTTCGTTAATGCCGCTAACCGATGTCGCCACGGTTCACACTGCAAACTCAGAGTAAGCATCAAAGTTTTTTTAGCGTAACCCATTTGCTCTGTGACTCAGGTGTGAACGAAAACTTGTCAATTTAAAGTTAGTATAGCATGTTCAGTGAGGCCCGAAAACGGTCGCGAAGGCGACAGCAGCTGTACAACGCGACTAATGATACCGAGGAAGGGAGGTGCAGCCATCGTAAAAATTCCTTAGGCCACGCCAGGCCACCACAAGAAGTTTCAAGCAAAAGCGTAGCGTTCATGCGTGGACCGGCTATTTTATGAGAGTGAGAAAGGACATTGTTTTCGACGGTTTTCTAGCGCAAAACAATTCAATCTCACTCGAGACATAAGTTTGTTTCGAATTCTTTGTGGCCTGCTAACGTTTTGGCGTGGCCTAGAAACTTTTGACAAGGACTATGCATCCAACGTACGATTAATCCTGCAGCAGCACCGTCCGCGCAACCTAAGAACTGCGGGCATGGCCCGCGAACTTTCCTACTACCTTCGTCATGCATTTAAAGCCGCAGCAGTACGTCGGTGAAACACGACGCAACAACGTTGGCGAGGCGTCGTATTGCGGCTCGATGTGCAAGCTCAACCACTTCGTGCTCTCGGCGTATGCGCGAGCCACGCGGTTTGGCCCATGGCCGAAACGTTCGGTTCTGCATCGTCCCCACTGGCTTCCCGCCAGTCGCCGCGTTCAAATCTCCGTGCAATACTGACCTTCCTTCAATAAAACCTCTATTACTACGGCCTGGTGTATCCATTGTTTATAATCTGCGCAATGCCTCCTAGGCCCCCGTCTCTTCTGATCTTTTCAAGGAACAATAAAGTTCGGTCCGAGTAGATGGGAGGATTAAATAACATTCGCAGGCTGAGATTGAGGGATGTCGACACGGGACAGGACCAGTTCTAAAGCCGAAAAGTCATTGCGAAGGGCCTTCGTCCTGTCCCGGACAGCCAATGTCCGTTGACAAAAAAGACAAAGACGGCAGTGGTGGAAGCGTGTAAGGACGGCAGGCCAGCACGGCTTTCGACACGTAATGCTCAACAACAGGCACGCTTGTAACGGCTTTCTTTTGTTTCCCTCCGGGCACCTACTCTTACACCGCGCGGCCGTGGGCAACAGCGCTTTCGTTCCGCCGTGCTCCGATGGCCGACGTCGACGGTCGGCAGCTTCCGCGGCGTCGAAACTGAGCCGCCGGCGACCCTGACCGAGAAACCTAGCCCACATCCGAGGGAGCTGACGGCGGTGGTGGCCACGCTGGGCATTGTGGTGGCCCCCTTTCCATGCTCGCCCGGCTCGCTTGCCGCCGTCCAACTCTCTCTCTCTCTCTCTCTCTCTCTCTCTCTCTCTCTCTCTCTCTCTCTCTCTCTCTCTCTCTCGTCCTTCCGTTGGTTTTCGCTCTTCTAAGTTCCTTTTTAATTTTTGTTTGTTGCGTTTTCTCCTTCGAGCTCGTCTTATCCCCAGTGAATCTCGCCTCTCCAATAGCTCTTCGCTTCAACTCACTATCTCTCTCAGATATAGCTTCCGCTTTCCAATCGAGGCTCACACGTGTCGGTCGTGAGCTCCTTCGGCCTTCGTCTCGAATGGTCTTTAGCGCGAAATGTGCTTGTACACGCGTTTCCATGAGTTACCTGCATACCAGATCGTCACGTTCGAGCAGCACACGGGGTATACATTGGAGAAAAACTGACCCCACTACAAAACCGGTGGCACCATTCGAACACGTAAATATTATGCTCCCATGATTGAGTTCCGGACCGTCTGTGGCCTGCCCTGCACAGAACGCGTTCCGGTGCTTGATCTTAAGGGATTTCGGGTCCGAAGGCAATCCTCGGACTACCCGCGGGCTATCCAGAACTGGCTAATGCAGGAACGCCATCATTTCAAAAAAAAAAAAAAAAAAAAAAAAACTTGAGTGCATTTAAGGCAAAACATATCTACGTAACCGAGCGTATATTTGTTTTTCTAACTACGAATACGCATTGGATTCGACGTAGAGATAACTATAGATCTGCGGATCGCGGTTTTAAATAGAAACTATGTCGAAAACAGCCGAGGTAGGTATAGGAAAAACGAAAGAAAAGATCTTCACGTACACATCGAGGGGAAAAAAAGAAAATTGTCTTGCTAGAATCCCTCCACACGCAGGATCTGCGCTTGTGGCGCCTCGGGCCGTGGTCCACAGCCGAGCAATGCCCAATTTGGTTCGCACTGATGAACACATTTCGTGCTTCCAAATCTTTCTCAGCGTGATTAAGGTACCCTAGTTACGTTCTATTCTGGCAAAAACTGAGACGACACTCATTCGGGACTCCTAATTGTCGGGCTGTTGAAATTGCCAAATTTCCTTACGCATCTGGAAATTCGGTCGCCATCCTCGTTACCGTTTTATCTTTCCTCATTTCC
Organism: Haemaphysalis longicornis; assembly: GCF_048455015.1. Lineage (NCBI taxonomy): Eukaryota > Metazoa > Arthropoda > Arachnida > Ixodida > Ixodidae > Haemaphysalis > Haemaphysalis longicornis. The sequence continues at coordinate 141,991,295 of NW_027526204.1, forward strand.
ACCTGAGGTAAATTGGCTGGATAGCGGACAGCTTTCATTGAAGCTGACATCTCTCTATTAAAAGCTCTTCCTTTCCCACACTCGCTCCACTTGTTTGTTTTTATCTCACATCACCCGCTATGAGGTCCCGAGCTACACGTGCGTTAGAATTGCGAAACGAGGAGAGGCAGGAACCGAGTATGATACGACCAGTTAGCGGAACGACAGTTCTGGCGTTACTCTGACCGAGCAGAATACCCTGTGGGGAATTACGTAGAGATATAGCAGCGTGTGCTTCGCTTGCTCACCCGGATGCAAGATGTGCGCGAGTGCGGGCAGATTCGGTTTGCTGAAAGCCCTGCGCGGAAACAAAGATATATGGTGCTCAACAGAGCGCATCGCGCCAACCCGTTCAAGCCACAATAGAGCGGCAAGCTAAAACACACGCACTAAAAAGACGTCTCAGTGACTCCTGCCGTGGAAAATTGGTCTAAGTATCCCCAATTATCGCTTTCCTCACGTTGTTGTAGCATAGCTGACCAACTCGCGCGGTCAATTAAACGGAGTAAACGACCGCTAAGAGGGCTGCGTTAAACGAACAGCAAGAAGCGAGATACCTAGTCCGTGCAGCTAGTTTAAACTAAAGATACATTGCCAGATGTCAAAAAAATTGGCCCGCTTCTGCGAACGCCTTAACTATTTTGTAGTACTCCATAGCTTACTATAAACGCCAAAGCGTTTATAATAAGCGGAGCTCGCCCGCTTTTTGTGCCTAACCGCGCTTGAACGCACTGAACAGCTCCGGCTCGCTTATTAAACAGAGTATACCTCCGTCTCACCCAGGCTCGTTCATGCCGCTGATCTTCAGTTTTGTGTTGTGCCATAACGGGTACGGGAAGTAGGGAAAAAAGTAGGTGAATGAGGCGTGTAATATTTGGTAGGCAAAAGAAATTGCGCGAAATCCGGCATACACCCAAATGACCGTTCCCTATCACCTCTTGCGGGCACGTTGTTCGGTCGTTTCTTATTTTTTTCCTGCCTTTGTCGATGCTATCTTTGTATCCTACACTCTTTAAAAAAGGTTGTGGCACTCACTAACGGAACACTAACAAGTTACTTGTCCCAGTATACACTACACACAGAACACAAATAAGCCGGAATGGGAGTAAATGGCTTGTGTCATAACTCAGTACCAATTCGGAGTTTTCAAAACTCCTTCCAATGGGAGTTTCGCCTTACTCCCATTATTTCGGCAGTTTTTTTCAGTAGCATATGGGAGTTTCATTTTACTGCCACTACAATGGGAGTTTTCAGGGGTACCATTGAGAGTGTATTGTTTCCTCCAACTAGGAGTTTTCAGGGGGCGTGTTGGGAGCCGTGTTGACCTGCATTCGAGGTTTTTTTGTGTGTGTGTTTTTGTGCGCTTCATATATATGCGCTGCAGTGGAATTTATCACTGCATTTGGGAGTTCTTAATAAGGGCACAGGCCGAATTTTTATTTTTCGTTGGGTATCACGTAATTTCTAGTCTTTTTCCGCTTCAAACGTTGAATGGCGAAACGTGAAAAGTTTGTTTTCTGCACAGTCAATTTATTGCATAAAAATTACATGAATACGATATACGTGTGAACACGTTAATAAGACAATAAAAACACTGAATCAACAAAACACCTACATCGAGAACACAAGGTATCTTGGTAAGAACTTTATCTACTACAACACTCCTCAACGAAAAAAATTTAAGCCATTTGCAAACAATGAGGTCAGCATGTCGTCGGTGCGCTGTTAGCTTGCACCTGCCTCCCAAACGCTGACGTTGCCGCACCCCCGGGCACGTTCTTCTAGAAGCCACAGCAGCACATTCATTAGCGGGATAGCAAAACGCTTTAAATCTGCGGTAACAAATACATAAGCATATTGGGCATCTGACCTGAAAAAAAAGAAAGAAACGGCACTGTAAAGACGCCGAACTTGTCACTCTTGTGTCCAACTTTCCGTAATGTCTGAATGTTTGTTTAAAGCTACGCAAAAATTGCACTTCTGTCCGAGACACCTGCGCTCACTAGTTCGTCAAAACGAAGTGTTCTGCTGTTCAAAAAGGTGCATGCGCGACCCTTGTGGCGACCAACTTCTCAAAATGCTTCCTTTCCCTCTTTTCCTTGCGTTTAGTGTTTGGGAGCGAGCTTCAGGTTTTACCCCCCGCACTGCCCCTCTCTCCCCTCACCGAAAGTTAAGGAAAAATTTCGGTCGGTGTGACGCCTGCGCCTGCCCCCCCCCCCCCCCCCCCCTTCAAAAAAAATAAAAATAAAATAAGGAGTCATCTGTCGACTCTACAGAATGCTCCCTCGAATGGCGTTTGCTGGTTATAACGCGCCTAGCGTACGGAGCGCTCCCACAGGGCCCCGACCTTCTCCCTTTCCAGTGAAAGCAACTAATCGCCGGCGGTACGCGGCAGTCACCCTCCTCGTAGCAGGCGCGGCTGGCACCACACCTACTTCTCAAGAAAAGCGGCCGCCCAGCGACGTTTGACCGGCCAACTTCACCCTCGCCTGCCAGTAAGCCACAGACACAGCCTAACAAAAACACCTAACAGCCGTCAAGAGTTCGGACAGTTTTCATTCTGCTTGCGAGTGTGAATGAGTGAGTGTTCTACTCGAGACCCGCGCAAATACGCATTACTTTCACACCGTTCGGCCTCCCCAATGACGTTCCGGGCATGGTGCCGTCTTTCACGCACAACGCTCACCTCCAGTGGCGGAGAATCGCCCGTGCAGTGGCGCGGGAAACACGTTGAGTTTATTTGACACCAGAAGGGGCACAAGTCTCCCAAAATGTTGCGTACAATAAAAAACGTGAAAATCTTACCTTCAACCACCTCGCAGAGGCACAACCGCGCTGTTTTTAACGAGCCACTCTCAGCGATCACTGCATTTAGGCCTCGCGTCGGCTCGCTGGCGTATTCCGTCGGCTCGAAGGTCGGTGACACGGAGGCGACGTTGCAGTCCGTCGCACGCCAGTCCAGGCTGGTCCCACAATGTTCGCAACGAGCTTCGGTTGTTGGGAAGCGCTTCACATCCGTTCGTGCGGCCGCAAGTTCACACTGGCAATAAATTTTCGGGGACGCTGGAGCTCACACGACACACGACACCAACTGGCAGCCATTTTGTAAGGACGCGTAGAGGAGGAAGGGGTGAAGGAGGAGGAGAAGGAAACGGAGGAGGCGTGGGAGTTTTTGATACTCCCATTGGGACAAACGCAGTAATCACAGCCAGATACTGCGTTTTGTGAAGTGGTACAACCGTGGTAAATGCGCTTATTTACGACGGCTTGTGGCTCCCGGTGTAAACTGGCAGTTTTTCCACTATCATACTACCACACGTGGGAGCAGGCCGCCTGTCGTGAGGAGTTTAAAAGACGTATTCCAGCCAAGAAACTCCCATTCAGGCTAACTTGTGTTTTTTGTGTAGGTACTTAGTAAGTGGAGGTAGTAAGTGCAGCACTAGTCAGGGTTACTAACTGAAGCAGGAAGTAATTAGCGCCACTACCTTCACTAGTGAAGTCCTAGCGATAAACCCTTCTGAGGTTCATGCGTTTACTAACTGGCCATGCATAACGTAGTCATGAGCACGATCATGATCTATAGTACTACTTCCTACACACAGTTAATTTCCTTACCATGCAGCTGCTTGTGTCAGAGCCTACGTACCGTACCGCGAGGTAATAAGGTTCGTAAGGAGTTAGTAAAAACGGCCGTTACTACTCTTTTACGAACATTTTTTTTTATTGTGTGTGCAGCAGTAATCCGAAAGCAAACCTGCCTAGGCTAGACTGTTAGCAACCTCATTTTTTGGCGGTGCAGAAAAGGGCAAAATCACCTTGAGTGCCGAAATGTTACTTTTAAATGCGAATGCATTTCTTAGTCGGGGGTTGTCGTGCGTTGGCCGGCGTGCGCCTAGCAACAGCTGTGGCGCGTGGCGCGCCTAGCAACCGGAGCAGGTGGTAGCTCGGGCGGGAGTAGCGGAGGGCAAGGGGAGAGGAGGAGCGCGCTCGGGCGTGTGAGGGCGCTCGCATCGCGGAGCTCAGGCGGAGTAGCGGAGAGTGAGTGGAGAGGAGGAGCGCGCTCGGGCTTGTGAGGGCGCTCGTATCGCGGAGCTCGGCGGAGAGAGCTCGCGCGCGGGGCGGGCGTGTTGCGCGGGTCTCTCTCTCCTCTCCGCGTACCCTCTCTCCGCTCGCTGCGCTCGGAAAAATATTGCCGCGAACCATACATTGGGTTTGTTTATTTGTATTTTGCTTTTACCGCCCGGCTGTGCCGGTCTGTGTTATCTCTGCGCCAAGGAAAGCGCGTGTTCAATTCTTTCTTTCTGTGCCGCATGTGTTATCTGTTGTGATAGGGAGAGCATTCCGATCTAACGTGAACAGCCCAGAATAATCTTCTTGGGTCTACTATGTTCTCGATGCGAATCGACGTTTCGAGAACCACGCGCGCCAAAAGATAAAAAGCCTGCAGTGCGGACGCCGGGGCATTCGATTCTGCGACGCTCGCTGACGCAAGTCACTTTGTTGACCGCTGCTTCGCCGCCTCTGTATTCTTTTGAGTTGTTAGGGGAGCACAAGTTCGCTCCAATAAACTTGTTTCTCCTGCAAGACAACTGCGTCGTCCTTGGCTTCGTGACAATATATATAAATGCAGTGGAGCGCGCGCCTCTCTCCATGACTGCTTGCCGCAGTGCACTCATCGGTGCACCCAATGCATTCGCATTTCCGCACGATCCCCTTCGGGGAGGTGGGGGGAGTTTTTTTTTTTTTTCTACATTTGTTGAATCTAGTCGTTTCCTTGATTTTTGACTAATAAATTATCTCGCCATTCGACACAGCATCATCTCGACGCAATGCTCTGCAGTATAACTTGCCCGTTGCGAAGATTAGCGTGCAATAGCATCGTTGTGTTCAATAAGACTGATCTCAGAATTAAAAAGAAAAGATTTTCAACGCACGACTCTACTGTGAGCCATACACATCATTTGTATTACTGTTCTTTACTGCAAGTCGGGCTTCTCGGCTTGCGAGTGTCAGCCACAGTTTCCGGTCGTTGCCCCGTCTCCGTCCAGCAGCGGCAATTAAAACCGATGCCCATTCAGTCTCTCCGCCAAGACGCTCAGCCGCAGCAACATCCCAATCCCCCCACGTATAACTAACGCTCACGCTCACGCGTGGGGATTTCTACGATAAGCGCCGCGTACAAATGCGTTTCAATTAACGCACTGTCGGAGGTGATCCATCAACGCCAAATGGGCTGACTTATGCCATGTGTACACGTTCCCTCGCGGCGTCCCCTGTAGCCGCAGCCGCAGTGCTTTATCCTGTCTTCTTTTACCCACGAGTTGGACCACTTCGGGGTAGCTTAATTGCGAGGCACGGCACAAGTGCGGCGATTCCAAGGCAAAACTTTTGCGACTCTAACGACTCACACGCAGTCTATTTTTTACGCCGAAGCTGTTACTCTGTAGTTCGGCGGAAAATTTCGTGTCCTCAACAAAAAACCCACACAGGACCCAGCAGTGCTCGCATAAGACGCCGAGCGCATGCATCCGTCAGGCCAATCAGGCATGCAGCATAGAGCTCAGTACAGTAAAAGCTCGTTAATTGGAACTTGAAGGGGACGATAAAAGAGTTCGAATTAAGCGGAGCTCCAATTAGCGGGTGGGTGCTAGAATGAATGGACATCGCGCCACACTTCGCGGGCGGAACACAAAGAAGCCAGATATCGACACGTTACCGCAAATTAGGCGCTACTACACGTTTGTGGCAGGGAATTTACAATGTTCATGGAGCTCGTACAACGAACGAAAATAATTTATCAGTCAGTTATACGAAAGAAACAGCCACCGACATGCATTCATGTGAGCGGCGAGCCGTAATGTCGAAATAATGACGCCGTTAATGCTCTAAAACACGTTTATTTACATGGCAGGGTCGATGCAATCAAAATTAAAAGTAATAAGTAATAATATGTAACTGGCGTTTCTTCTGTGGCGATTCCATGAGCATTGCTTGCAACTGGGCACCAGGGGATCTCTGTTCGAATTCACCGTTCTGGATACCGCAGCGTTCGCGTTATCGGGAGTTTTGACCCATTGAAATATGCAGGGCTGTGCCGGTACCAGGACGCCAGATCGAATTAACTGTAAGTTCGAATTAATCGAGTTCGAATTAACGAGCTTTTACTGTATTCGCTAAAAAAACAACACAAAAACAAGCATCGAAACCGCATGATGGATGATAAGGCGCCTATGAATAATGGGACCTCCCCCCTCCATCATGTGTTCCTGGTACAGATTATGTTTGCAGATTATGTTTGGAGGCTAGGCAGGACTACTGTCACTAAACAGAGCAGTTGTTGCCCAAGACGCCGAGTGCATGCATGCGTCAGGCTACGCAGGACCCAGTATTTTCTGCCAGAGAAGCCGAGCGCAGACGACAAGCCCGCCGATGGAGACGACGAGCAACAATTCATACCCTCCCCCTTCAACGTTCGTAGTCACTCCTAAAAAAAAGGTAGGGGCATTTACTAACGGAACACTAACAAATTACTTGTCCCAGTATAAACTAGGTTCTTAGTAACTGGAGGTAGTAAATTTAGTACTTGGCAGGGTTACTAACTGACGCAGGCAGTAAGCACCACTACCTCCCTTATACCCGGTGACAACATAAGAACGGCACCGGGAGTTGCCGCTGTGCCTTATCACCGTAGCCGGATGTTTCTTTGCGCGGCGCAACTAGGGCGTTACTGGGAATATTTTGAACATGGCGTGAGCCGTTCCCGTAATTTTTTGGACTTAATATGCTTATAAACGACTCCGGTGACGACAAACAAACTGCGTGAGACAAGGCAGACGATATCGCGCATTCATAGCAAACCACTTTCAAAACGCGCGCGCACTGACATCACGGGTCCGGCGCTTTGGCGGAGTGATACACTACATGAGGTCGTGCCGTTCTTGAGTTGTAACCGAGTATAGTAAAGTCCTAGCGATAACACTCTTCTGAGCTACATGCGTTTGCTAACTGGTCATGCATAACCTAGTCACAAGCACGACCTTAATCTAGTCCATACTACTTCCTACACTCAGTTAATTTACTAACCATGCAGTTGTTAGCGGCAGAGCCTGCGTACAAGAACGCAGGGTAGTAACGTTCATAAGGACTTAGTAAATACGGCTGTTACTACCTTTTTACGACCTTTTTTATTAAGAGTGTGGTTTACAACAGCTTCGCTGGACATCCACTTTCGCGGGGCGGGATGGCGATCATGTTTTGGCAGGGCTTGCTGCGTCATGCCTGGGAATAGGCGATTCAATGAAGTCAGTCTGAGAGAAGTGTAGAGGCGCCGAGGAAGACCTGCAGATGTTTGAGTCCTGGTAATCTTAATTAGGCGCAAAAGCCACGGCGTAGAATCCGGTTAAGACGAACTTGGCTGAGGGGGATTTAATTGTTAAGACAAACAACACTTTGGCCTCTTGCAACGCCCACAATGCAAACAACCTCCGCTTAAGACGAATTTCTCACAAAACGAATGAATTTTCACGGTCCCCTCGTGTTCGTCTTAACGGGAGTCTACTGTATGTCATAACAGCGTGTCATTTCAAGTCATGGCACCGCATGTCATAATAGCAGGGTTAGCTGAACTTCAGCTTGCAAACGGCCCCTCGTTGAGTAAAACGAAGCTTTACGCACCTAACGCCATCCCGTCAATTTACAACACAATGTCGCATCCGGTCCGCGCTGAGATAAAAGTTGACCTGATCCGCATGTGCTCATGGCATCGTGACGTAGTCTGACGTCGTTCATAATAATGACATTCATTAAGCACTGCAAACGAGCAAATCAGCTCTAGACTTTTGTGTATAGTCTACAGCAGGGAGATTAAAGGTGAAGGAATCGAATTGATAATCCCGTTCGGCGCCAGGCTTGGCAGAGCAGAGCGAGCTTCTTTCGCCGCGAACTTAAGCCTCTCTGGATAATTGGGTCGACCTGCGCGTGTGCCGAGAAGCTGTATTCTCCGAAGCAATGAAGTTGGTTAATTAAAAGACGGTGCGCGACGTTAACAACGAGACTCTTAGTGAGTGCCTTGGTACGGCGCCATTTTCGCTTAATCCGTATCCAAACCCATCTCACCAACGAAGAGGCAAAAGAAATTGGAAGAAATTTTGATCCTCCATCTTTGTGAAGCTGGACGTTGCAGCACGTGGGGACGAAATAACGCCATAGACCTTACGACGCTGGCGTACTTTCCGACCCCTCGTGGAGGGAGGGGGGAGATAAGACGAAGATAACTATACCTGTCAAGAAATAATGACCACCGATAATTGTTTTTGTGCGGATAAGCTATACGAACCAACCACATGGAGCTTCGATGTGTGCATGCTCTCTCCACGAAGATCAGCCATTTTACGATTTCAGTGGGGGAAAAAATAAACAAAACAATCGGAAGGTTATGTTGAATGTACGACGTCATCTCGAAATATTTGTGTTTTTAATTTGTGTAGATACCTTGCTTCGGATTTCGTAGCGTGAGATACACTGGCCGAGGTTGAGCAGTTTCGCGTGGCTCCTGGAGAGCCGTGCTACGCATGCGCGAGGAGCAGTGACGTCACACGGCGCGCAGAACGTTGCTCGCTGCCCGACGTCTCTCACACACCCCACGCGCCCAGCGTCTTCGCCGACCTCCGCTCCGCACGTGGCGGCCCTGTCCACTTGATGATCACGCGAGGAGCGGCCGGGTGTGGAACTGATGGCTCGTGCGTCGCAGCACCCCCGCCGTGCGCCTGAGGAACCATCTTAGCTCTGGGGCGATTGGTGACGCTGCGCCTGAGCCGCTTGATAAATATACATGTGTCACATAAATACCGTGTGTGTGTCATTGAAGCAGCAGTAAGCATAACAATCAAGCTATACTAGACAACCATGAAAGCTAAGAATAACTGCAGCTGAACCTTAGCTCAGGCTACGTATATTCCAGCATAACCGAGCTAAGCCACTGCTAATTTTTTACTTTGCTTGTCTTGCGTTTTTTTTTTTTTGTACTTTACCCTTCCTTCGTAGTTTCCGTTTTTCTTTGAAACACGTGTCTTTTACAACCACACGTGCATCAAAAGGTTGCCAGGTGCACTTGTTATGCATTGTTTTTTTTTTTTTCGTATAAAAACTCTTAAACATGCTCCGTCAAACCGTATACGAGGTAAACGGTGCATGGGCTGTGCGTAGAATACCCATCTTTGCGTTTCTGGCGTTTTCTGCGTCATTAAACAACAGCTGCTGCCACGAGTGGCTTATTTGTGCTCACAACACACTGTACTACATCGCCACAAGTTGCTCGTGTGGTTTTGACGTTCTTTTAAGCTGAGGTCGAAACTTAACCAGAAGCCAGAGTGCATTGACAGCGAATCCTACGACGCGTCCAGATAAGCGAGAAATTCTCAAGTTCATTCCTCGCAGAGGACGTTGTTGCGGCATTTCAAAAGAGCGCCACCGATGAAGCATGATTGGGGAACGAACCTAGCTTACGCCACAGCGTACAGGGGCAAATAATAATAAAAAAGAACACGCATTTGTTATTTCGAGCGATGCGCTAAAAATCCCTGCACGTACATAATTGAAGGGCGGGGTAAGTGAAAACCTGTCGCGCAACGCAGCTATCGGGAGAAACGAAGCGACCAAGGAAAGGAAAAGGAAGAAACCACGGAGGTCGGGCTAATGAGAGTATTGAAAAACAGCCCGGAGAAACTTATTACGGCAGTTGGCACGCCGTGCTGCGCCGGGGGAACTCCATGGTGCCACAGCTAAGGGCAGCGGCGGCGCGTCGAAAACACAAGCGTCACCGTCAAAAGACGGGGATCCGAGGCGGCTGCCGTCCCATGGCAAGCAGACAGGTGGTCTTCACGTACGTGCGCCAGCGGGGCTGTCCGCGCGGCTCCGCGTCCCACAACAACAGGTATTGGGGCCAAGAAAGCTAAACGTCGACAAGCCGGGGCTGCGCAGATGAGCTTGTAAGGCCCTTGAGCAACGGGTGAACCGGGATGTCTATTCGGCGATCCAGTGGGTTCCGAACACCGTACCGAGAGCGATGACGATCATGCACGAGGGAAGAGGATTGGGTAATGTTAATGATAATGATAATGTTACGGCGAGGAGGGAATGCGGGAGATTGCCCAGAGTATGAACAAGTCTCTGGAAGTGTCGTAGATGTCCAGGCCGTGGTGACGCGACATACTCGCTCACAATAATTTCCCCTCTGAGAGAAGGCCGGCGCCTGAGCGCCAGTGTTCATGAAGTACGGCGAGATAACAACAAAGGATCAAGATAACAACACGATATCGAGATAACGACAACGAATCAAAGTTTATCGGGGGATACAGAACGCGCGCCAGTATTTTGTAGCGTGAGCTACACTGGCCGAGGTTGAGCAGTTTCGCGTGGCTCCTGGAGAGCCGTGCTGCGCATGCGCGAGGATCAGTGACGTCTCATGGGGCACAGCTGGCGCGCCGCAGCCACCGCCGCCGCGATTGGATTGGATTGGATTGGATTGAAAATCGTTTTAGCAACAGTAAGCATGATAATCAGCTATTCTGATTCCTAGTTAGACAACTAGGAAACCTAAGAATAATCAGCTCAACCTTAGCTCACGCTACGTATATCCTGGCATAGCCGAGCTAAGCCACTGCTCATTTTTTATATAATTAGCAAAGATGACGTAACGGTGGATGAACAAAGGTCCGACGATCCGGCGCAGCGCTAATGAGCGTTCACCGTCTGCTCGCACGGCTCGACGAATCGACGACGGCGACCCTGGAGAGCGCCGCTCCAGACGCCACATCTACGCGTTTGGCGACGCCTGAAATACACGGTAGTAAAAGTTTTGGGAATAAACGCAGAAGAACAGGCTGGGAGGGCCGCGGAGCGAATAATTCAAAACAATAAGGGGACAAATAATAAAAAAGAACAGTTTTCCCACAGGTGACGACGAAAAACTCCAGCAAGAAAAAGCAAGAAATAATGATCTACAAAATAGGAGTCACTGCCAGCTATCGTTCAGTCTAGCGAAGCCGCGCGACAACGCCAAGGCCACCGGTATTGGCCGCGTCGATAGCGCGCGCTTGGGGGCGATTGCATCAACTGCCGCGAAAAACTCCGTGTCTGGATCGGGTGAAATTACGCTACGTCATTGCCGGGAGCTTGAGGTAGCCAATGACTGAGTAGGCTGTGGTGGAGAGAGTAGAGCTCGTCTAGCGTCAACGAAGTGATGATTGTTCAGTCTGTGATGTATAACGGGACACACGCATTACGTTTCCCTCTGACGTGTCGTCGGATTTGTCGCGAAGGCCCTGACAACGCCTTTGTACACCGACATTCGTAAAGCGGGTAAAAAACAAAAAGCTCATCCAGCGCCTTTGGTGTTGAAGAAACAAACAAGAACACAGTAGTATGCCGAAACTGTTTGTACTCTGACGTGCAGTGTAATGGAAATCTCTATTAAACTAAATAAAAATCATTCTATGAAAGAGACGCCACAAAAAATGCGAGAGAAACAAGAAAAAAAGATTCCAAAAACGAAAGAGAAATTGACTCCTTAGAGCCTGCCGGGGTTTGCCGAGATGTGCTTCGCATGCAAAACAACCGTCAGCCGCTCAGCGGATGTTGCCAATCGCATGTCGAGAGAAAGTGCCTTTATGCTTCCTACGGTAGCGGTAGCTCCACAAGTGGTGCCGAGGTGATGCGAAAACGTATTGCGCGTAACAGAGGCAGGCTGTACAGAAAGATTCGTTTACACCACAAAACAAGTGTTGATAATATTTGTAATTTTGTTCTACTCGATGTCAGCAGTGGCGTGGAGGGGTTAATACTAAAATCAGTTATCAGTACATTAACACCACGTCGTCATTCAAGCAGTGCGATCGAGCGAAACTCTAGAGGTACCACCGCAATCCCACGGGCACGTTTTGGGCGGGAAGGTAGCTGGTAAGCCGTCACTGCTTCTCATCTATTCTCCCTATTATCTAGATTATTCGTTTGAAGCCTGCGATAAAGTTAGCATCATCGTCATTGGGACAAAGTAGTCTTTTTAATCAATCAAACTTGTATTTTGTCGTCATGACGCTTTCAGTACAGAAGAATGGGTATACATACTGACGAACGCGAAGCAGTGCTGTGCGCAGGCCTTGAGATGCTACGTGTTTAAAGAAATCCTGCAACACTTTTTTCAACTTTTTTTTCTAAGTCTTAAAATGCTTTCAGAGCGTAGTCAACAAACACATGCAGTACTTAGAATAGGAGGTCACAGAGTACCTCAGCCGGAAATTACTGTTCTATGCCCTTCAGATAACTTGGAAACATGCTCAAAAAGCTTTTCTCTCTTTCCAGAGCCTTGGCGTTCTTTCACTCTTAAAAAAAAAAAAAAAAAGGTTGCTGCATTCACTAACGGAACACTAACAAGTTACTTGTCCCAGTATACATACACTAGGCACTTAGTAACTGGAGTTAGTAAATGCAGCACTAGTCAGGGTTACTATATAACTTACTAACTGAAGCAAGCAGAAAGCACCACTGCCTTCACTAGTAAAGTCCTAGCGATAACAGCCTTCTGAGCTCCATGCGCTTACTAACTGGCCATGCATAACCTAGTCACAAGCACGACCTTACGCCGTGTTCAAACTACCGACGCGAAAGCTATATCGGAATCTGTGGACGTAAAAAAACGGCGTGTCACGCAGTTCGGTTGGCTGAGGCGTGAAATGACGTCATTCTTTTAAGCTATTACGAAGGTTACGGCAACAGCCTGAAACTGGCCTTAATCTAGTGCACACTACTTCCTAGACCTAGTTAATTTCCTAACCACGCAGTTGATAGTTGCAGAGCCTACGTACCGTACCGCGGGGTAGTTCGGTTCGTAAGGAGTTAGCAAATATTGCCGCTACTGCCCTTTTGCGACCTTTTTATTAAGAGTGTTGAGCGCTCGAATTACGTAATTATGGCAATTTAGCGGCTATTGGCCGCCTGTTGTAGCAATAAACGCATTCCTTACCCACTCTAGAAAAAAGCCGCAACTCAAAGCGTGAACGCAATGCTTTGACAATGCTTCTACTCAGTGGCTAAGGCGTTGCGCTGCTGAGCACGAGGTCGTGGGTTCGATTCGGCGGCCGCTTTTCTGATGGAGGCGAAAAGCAAAAACGCCCGTGTGTACGAGATTTCGGCGCACGTTAAAGATCCCCAGGTGGTCAAAATTAATCCGGAGCCCTCCACTACGGCGCGCCTCATCGCCTGCGTTGCGTCGGCGCGTTAAACCCTACAATCAATCAATCAATGCTTCTAGACGCGGAGGAAACAGTGAAAACGCTTATAGGAAGTGTAGCAGAGTCAGTTTAAGAACAGGAGCAGGTAGATTATGCGGGGGACTTCCCCTGATTAATTAAAGGGCCCATGAAGGCAAAACACAAGTTTTGTTCATTCAAAAAAGACTGCCTTGTCCCGGTAAAAAGCGTATCAATTTTATCGCAAACTTCGAACAAATAGGATGGCTTGGTGGGCTAGTTGGTGATGCATATTAGCAGGGTTACCAGCGCACGCAGACGGGGAGGACACGGAAGGATCAGTGCCTTGTCCTGTCGCTTGTTCCTTCCGTGTTCCCGTCTGTGTGCGCTGGTAGCCCTGTTACTATTCAAACAAATAATCGAGATATTAAACAAAACATGAACCAATGGCGACTGCGCAGCCACTTTAGGCGATTTCTCTGTCACGTCACAGTATGTTGTAGGGGCGTTTGGAGGCCGCAGACAAAAGCCACCGCTGTAGTAGCCGGGGTCCGGGGTCTCGGGGCTCACCGCATAAGACCAGGATTGAAGGGCCAGGGTGACAAGGACAAGCAAGAAGCATGGTGGGGTTACATATATATACCAGTGGGGTTATATTAGTGGGGTTACATGGTCAGGATACAGGCTCGGGTCCCAAACAATGGGCAGGCACGGCCTTAAATAGGGTTTAAGGTCCTTCTACGGGGTCTCTGGCTGTAACCGCGCGAACCAATCACAGCACAGGTGCCGTGTAACCACGGCCTCTGTCATTGGGCCCTCCGGGGCCGTTCAGCTGCAGGGAACACACGCACCAATCACAGTGCAGGATCCGTGACTCCAGGCCGTCGGACCGGTGTTCTCCGGGGTCCGCAAAAGTGGGCCCACGTTCCGGTCACGACGAAGGACGCGGACAGGGCGCCGACCTTGACTGCCAGGCTCGCCAGCCGGGCGCGTTCCTTTTCGTTGTTTTGGAGTAGTCTGGGCATTTCGTCAGGGAATGGTTGCTGGGCGCTACGAGGCGATTCCCCGAGCCGTACGGAATACACTTGCCGTGCAGCACGTGAGGCTTCTGAGTTTTGTCTGGTCTCGGTCGCTACACAGCCAAGAAACATGGCCGGACGCCTGGCCCCGTTTGATCGTATACCACTTCAATGCTGAGATGCAGCTAAGGCACTGATAACTCCTTTAAGTATTTTCTCGCTTTCGTGGGCAATTTGAACACTTTGCAATATTTCTCATGTTTTTCGGTTAAAATTGCATATTTCGAGGCTGGGCAAATGATCAGTGAGTTACGAAAGCCAGTTTTCATCTTTGTTAGAGCAGCTTTTAGTTGCGCCGTCGAGCGTTGCCAGAAAACTCAGCCCAGCCGAACGCACGTGAGCGAGCACTTCGTGAGGAGCGCGAGGCGTCATCGAGGCTTGCGCATGGGCTTCTACCACGTGAGGAGCTCCCAAAATATACCAACAACAGTACCGAGCGCACGTGAACGTGTGCCTCGTGTGAGGAGCGACCGGCGTCGGGTCAGCTCGGCCTTCGAGAACACTCTGCCCAGCGACGTCCCGCGTGCTGTTGTCCTAGCTAGTTCACGCTTGTTCGCGCCTGAAGTGAGGAACACAGACGCAAAGTTCGCGCTACAGACGCAGAGTTCGCGAACCCGGTTACCGCGGGTTCTAGCGCGTGCTAACGCGGTCCACTTGGGGAGGGATCAGAAAGCCTGCGGACGAAACGATCCGGCCCTGCCAGTCATGGAGAACTTTCAGCGGAAAGTTCGAAAATCCATGCGAGGTGCAATAGCCAGGTCTCCGACGAAAGGAGAGGGGCCGCCAGCTCTGCGGTTTCTCCAGCCTTGAACCACGCATGCAAGTTGCGCCATTTTTTTTTTTTTTTTTCAACTCAAACAAAGTTGAGTCCTGTCTTCATGGCCCATTGAAGGTGCCAGTCGGTGTTTCCTTTAATGAAAGTAGGACCGCGGGGTTCTGGTCGCAGAAGTGCTAGACACGAGAGGCGAGAGGGAGGGAGAGAGGCTAAACATCACAGGCTAAACATCTCGGGCTAAACATCTCAGGCTATGCATCGTTATTCTCGTCTGTTCCCGATATTCGCTGTCCTCGGTTTGCTGAGAATCAGCATCTCCTCCGTGTCTCCTCACCCCACTTGGTTGGTCCATTTGGCAGCGGCTCGGCAGCGGAAAAAGTTGCGTCGCAACGGCAGCTGGGAAGCGCGTCGCGCCCCGTGCACTTTTTCGCGAACGCCGTCGACGAAACGCCCGCACGTGGTCGACGGTGGCGTTCGCTTCGACGTCGCCGCTACCGCGCAGCAGATGT
Source organism: Haemaphysalis longicornis (assembly GCF_048455015.1). Taxonomy (NCBI): domain Eukaryota; kingdom Metazoa; phylum Arthropoda; class Arachnida; order Ixodida; family Ixodidae; genus Haemaphysalis; species Haemaphysalis longicornis. Next base: position 142,006,941 of record NW_027526204.1, read on the forward strand.
GCCGACCACGATGCCGCCGCCCCGTGCCAGCGCTGGCTCGGAAAAAAACGTGGTTGCGCTGACGTGCTCGCGGCGAAAAAGAAAA
>NW_027526204.1:142012025-142104525 GCF_048455015.1 Haemaphysalis longicornis
TTGGTTGTGTACGGTTTTGGCATCCCATTGCAATTCTTGCGTTGTTAAATGTTTATATTGTTTTTATTATTCGACTATTAAAGCAAACACTCCGAGAGTTCTAGAAGTACTATGCGTGAAGGTATGCAGGAGTGCGCATGTCTCAGTCCAGTAGTTTCAGGAGCAAAAAAAAAAAAGGAACAAAAACACGCCAAATAGCCAAGAAAAAAATCATAGATCATCCTTGCGTAAACGCAATGTATAAACATGTAACAGGATTCATCAGGCGCCAAATAGAAATTATCACGTTAAAAAATCCAAATGAAGCAATTGTCAAAAAGATAAAAATATCAAGCTTCATTGTATACTTTTCTAATTACGTTGCCAATTTACGCAAATAACATACTTTCATTTCCTGCAGAGTCACCCGCTATCCTATGAAAATGACTTTGTGTAATTGTTTTTTTTTTTTTTTTCGGCAGGCCGCATCTATTAATTTCTCCGGCTTTGCAAAGCGTCGTTTCTTTTCTCCTCTTTTTTTTCGGGTCATAATTATATGCGGCACAGAAAAAAAAAAATAAACACTGCGAACCCGGTCAGTCGCTAAGGCCGAGTGAAACGTGTAAGCTTTGAAGATGAAAGTTTCCGGAATTAATTGGGAAGCGGGAATATTTGGTTCCAGCTTCATCTTGCTGTCCTCCATTTGGGTCAGCTCAATTTCTTTACGTTCAACTTGAAGTTTTGTAGCTTTCGTACCTCAAAGCAGCCGTACTAATTTGTGCTCGCCTAAAGCATAATGAGCGCCGTTAGTCTGCTTACCTCATTTGCCAACCTTCCCCACCGTTTTCTTTTTCTTAAAGCTCCGAACACTGATTAAAAAAATAAAACGAAACAGAGGTTACAAGATGAGATGGAGCTCTGACACGGCGAGCTTACTTTACTTCAGTTTTTAAGGAGTTTATTTTTAGTCTTCTTCTTGCCCCGTTCGTTATTTTTTGTTTGTTTGCAAAGTATAGCTATAGCACTGGTACTTCACGACTCAACATTCCCCGTAATATGGAAAGAAAAAAAGCAGCTACCACACTATAAAAAGATGTCATATCACGAGCCGAATAACGAAGTTTACACAGAAGTCACTGGCGGAAATTTTTGAAGAATTATCGTCTAGTAACGGTAAGTGTCCGCAAGAAAGGCATTAACTACTTTAGGCGATGAATGTGCGGTAGACAAATTTTAAACAGGCCTTTATTAGTATTTTTTGCCCGTTTCCCAAACAGTTTGCTGCATTTCGGTCCCCGTCATTACCACGTGAAGATTAAACATACGAATCCCGATAAACTATACTTCAATTTCACAAAAAAAAAAGTAGAATAAGGAAGCAGCTGGTGCACTAGTCTCTCGCGAGATAAGTCTAGCCTTATGAGTGCCGCGCCGATTTCAGTCATTTACGCAGCGCACAGCTTGCTCCCAGGTTAGTGAAGCAGTCGATTCAGCCAGGCAAAATTTCTAAAGCAGCGTCAGCAGAGCGAAACTTCTAGTGCAATGACGCAGCTGTGATGCTAATTAGCTGATGTCATCCTAAAACGAGTATGCGCTGAGCGTGTTGCCATAGGCCTGAAAGCCTGACAAATCGTTAAGTTATCGTTGTCACGATTTCTATTTCCCCTTATATAATTATGCCGTAAGAAAATATTCGAACAGGGGGAAGTGAGCGGGGGAAAGGAGGGTATCTAAATGAAGGTTCGCATGTAATTTCCTCCCTGTCTATAACCTGTCATCCTCCCCGTTGGCTAGATTAAAAGTTGAGCCTAGAGCTTTAGCATAGCAGTTTCATATTAGCGATCGCCCATTTGGCCTGAAGGACCGGTGATCGCACACATACATTTTCGGGAAGTTCATTAGTTGCACTATTGCGCCGCGAGTGTTTGCAAATACTGTTAACGGAAGCGGTACTATAGAACGTCACGCAATCTAACAACAAATGCACCCCCCCCCTTCTCCTCCATCTACCCCTTCTAAGAATCATCCATAGTTTTCGCCGCGATATTAAAAATGCATTTTGGCCGGCGAAACTCTGCTGTCTGCGTTGCTACTTCCTTTTTTTTTTTCCTTTTTTTTTTTCCTAACGCTGAAAACACTTCTTTTCTATTTAGGAATTGTTAGGGCGCATGTCCGTTTGTCGTACGGCTTCGAATGCGCCTCCGTCACTTCGGGTGTTATATAGAGTTTCTAGACTGGACTAAAAGACTTGAAAGACAACGTACATTTACACGGACCTTTTCGCACAACTTTGAGGATTGTGAAGGAACTTTCCTTCACAGAAACTTACTTCCACCTTGGGGATTTCCCCTAAATCTGGTCGATTAAGTTGACCCGCCGCGGTGGCTCAGTGGCTAAGGCGTTGCGCAGCTGAGCATGAGGTCGCGGGTTCGATTCCCGGCCGCGGCGGCCGCTTTTCTGAGGGAGGCGAAAAGCAAAAACGCCCGTGTGTACGAGATTTCGGCGCACGTTAAAGATCCCCAGGTGGTCAAAATTAATCCGGAGCCCTCCACTACGGCGCGCCTCATCGCCTGCGTTGCGTCGGCGCGTTAAACCCTACAATCAATCAATGGTCGATTAAGTTTGAGGATTGCGTGTTCATACTGACCTGGTGTTGAAATGGCCGGACAGCTTTCTTTTACAAAGAGGCATTGTGCGTCTTGCCGTTATGCATAAACTACGCCCTTTTTTTTTTTTGTCTGTGTTTTCTTTTTCAATATGGCACCAGTGGAGCCAAGTAAAAACATGGGAACGACGTGATGGACACTGGGACACTGCAGGAAAGCTCTACACCCACTCCTGTCCAATTACGAAACCGAAAACGGGTGCTCGTAAATCGTCGGGCGAGCATTCGGGCAAGCTCCGCTTCTGTGCTCAGTTAATGCAGAGGGGCAACAGTTCCAACACAGCAGCAGCTGCACTGGTTGCACATTTTCCCGTTTCCTCCATTCATTTCGTGCTAAGGTACGAGTAAAATAAAAGGCAATGAGGAAAACAATACCGACACTACTGCCGATGTAAAAGCACGTAGCACATGCCGCGCACGTACACACCAACGTGCGGCCCACGGTGATCACCGGCACTGCGTGCCTGCGGTCAGCGCGCGCGGTTTTTTAAGATGCGTGCCGACATCACCCGGAAGCCCACAGCGCTAGCCTTTCGAAATACGCACGCCGCGCGCTGGGCCCTCAGGGATTGACCGGCGAAAGTTGCCTCACTAGGACTTCGAGGGCGGAATACGTATGGGCCGGCAGCGGGCGCACTGGCGCTGATTCAGCGCTGTATTTATAGCTGGCCGCTTTTGGCCTTGTGTTCCAGTTTCGCAATGTACTGCTTCAGTACTGTGGTACACCTCCGACATGGAGGGCGTGTGTGGTACCTGTAACTTCATGGTCAGAGCTTGGTGCAGCGCTTGTCATACCAGCATTAATTGTTTCCGTTTTGTTTTGTTTTTAGGAGGAGAGTGGACTTCTTGGAAAGCATCGTCATTGCAGGATCAGTCACTGGACCGTCGGTATTGTTGGTAACCGAGATCAGGGAAAGCCAGAGGCCCCAGAATACGCTGTCACCGCAGATAATCATGAAAAAAACTGGATGAGAGTAGAGGAGTGTCCCATAACGCCAACAGTTATTAATGCAGTCAATTATACGTCACTTCACAACGACTGACTGAGACGGAACCGCTGCTATTCAGTGCAGCGCGCACCACACAATTCCAGTGTTTTCGAGTTAGAACGCGCATGGGTTCTGCTTTGGGGGCACTGCATCCTATTTGTGCACCACAAGGATGGACCACTTATGCTTCCTTAGTCGCTACTGGTGTTTCTTATCTCTACAGTACCACAGTATACATTTGTTACGCTTTCTAAGTCACTCCTTGCGCGCCTCCATAGTGACTGCCTTTCCCGCTCACATCGACTGCCGACTTGACCACTGGGTTTTCGCAATAACCGGTGGCTCGCCAACATAGTTACCCTATGTGTCGCTACAGGCAGTTCTAGCGGCTCTACGTCACGTGCTACCTTATATTCACACGCGGACAAAACCAAGAACGCATTAGGACCCACCTTTGTGCTTAGCACGAAGGCATTTTTGTCGCATTGCCCCAATGCACGTGAGTAAGTATACCTAATGTATAGATTGAAACAAGTAGTGCTCGACGTGCGCAAACTCCTAATAACCTGGGCTTCTAGAAGCCTTTCCGCGGGAAGTCCCGCGCGGGATGGTTGATATCTCAACGTGCGATCAAAGCCGGTCCAAGAAAGACACCTGCGCACATGCGTTAGAAACTCCTACCGCAGCGCGAAGTATTTTATTACGCGTTGACTATAATGTTGCCCGTGACTCCCTAGGAGTTGTAGGCGTATATAAAAGCAGCCGCGTGGAAATAGGTGCAGTCTAGCATACGGCACTCCTATGCACGCAAAATAAATGGTGCTGTTTCGGTGAAGTAACAAAACCTGCATCCCGCACGTGTCAATGTCAGGTGAACTCATTTAGATTTTTTTTTCTTTTTTTTTTTTTCTTTTTTTCATTCTGCCAGGTGGAACTTTCTTCCGCATACAGACCTCAAATGATTGCAGGCATTTCTTTCTGTGCCGTGCTTCGGAAAAAACAGCGGCTGTTTGCTGCGTGCATGCTATTTTCACGCACCGGTATACGGCAGTACGATGGAAATGAAATGGAAATATAACAGAACGGGAGAAATTAAACGTAACGGGAACCTGGGGAAGCAGCACAGGTCTCCAAAACGGACGAGTCCGGCCCTTTGCTGAGAAAAACTACACCGTCACTTTCCCACCTTGACGCAGCACGGCGCATACTAGTTACAGTCACTATATAGGGATTTTATTTCCTGTAATGAAAGGGTGAATACTGGGAAAGGGCATAGCGCAAGCGTTTAAAATCACGTTGGTCTGGTCACACGAAAACTAACTGTTTTTCACAGCAGCCATAGGCCAATGTCGCCATTTGAATTGGTGCCCATATTTTCCATACTAACTGTTATTTAGTTGGTTTAATGGTAAAATCCCATTGCCATGAAAATATGATATAGCTAGAAAAATAGGGTGTACAGCCGTTACCATGCAAATATCTGTCAGCAGTAGGAGTGACTTCACCCACCGAAGGTCCGTGACCTGTCACAAGAATGTGATTAACATGTTTGTATGCGCTTCAAGATAATAGAGAGTTTTAGCTGACCGTTTTCGACGGTCCGCTCCGGTATCGGCGGCCCGTTCAGTGAAACCGGAGACAGTGTCGTTCGCGGCCGAGCGCGCCACGCATGCGCAATGGCTCTCCCGCCTGCTATCGGAGCGGAGCGGACCGTGAAAAACGGTCAGCTAAAACTCGCTAATAGCGCAGCGAACCTATCTGTGAGTGACGTTGAAGTCAGTCTTACGGAACCCGCAGTCCCTCGGGGCTCTGCGGGAACGGTTTTCGTTTGCGTGCCAGATCTATACCGAACAGCTTTAGTCGGAAGCTAATGGGGCTCTCGGTGTCGCAGTCAATGCTATCGACGGAGCCGTAAATAGTCTCTGACTGCGTGCGAAGCGCTAGTTACCTGGCGAGGACAGAAGCCCTGCCGCGAACGAGAAGGCGTGTTGGGGTTATTCATATATCACTCGTGGCATCCATATCGGACAGAATCGGCGGTTAGCGACAAATTTCTTCCCCCCCCCCCTTTTTTTTTTAACCTTGACACTACGGAGAAAACTGAAATGGCCTTGCAACGGTTACGCGGAACTTGTTTCGCGCTCCAAAATTCGTAAAGTACATCTGTTTGCTTAGGCACGACCTTCCTGCTAATCGCAATTCTTCCGTAAATAATTTAACAAATAAAAAGAATTTCTTTATTATCGCGCGAAGTATTTTTGCCAAGTTGTTATTGAAGATGCGAGCTAACTGTGTGGACAACATGATGTTTATGCGGTGGTCCTAACAGCCCTCAGTGGGGCGGAAGCCATCAGGTGCAACTATATTTGTGAGCGTGCACTTGGGACCACAAATTAAATGAGAGCTCCAGAGCGTTGTACATATTACATCTGCCGTGTTTGTATGGAAGCGAAATCGCTTGCGGACAAAAAATTGCGTTCCTGAAATGTCTCAACTTGGTTCCTGAAAGACGCTCCCTTTCAGAGAAATTTCTGGGGTCGCTTAGGCGCATTCTAATTACGCCGCTGTCATAAGATGTGAACCGGCAGAAGGCTGCTTTGGATAGCCCTTAGTGGATTACTTCAAGGTTTGGTATGTTTATTAACTCACCGACGTAGCCCATTTATAAAGGGGCCATGAAGACAAAATACAACCTTGTTTAATTTGAAAAAAAAAAAAATCCTCTGGTAACTTACTCAGCTCCATTGCAGCCGCGATAGATGTTTTCGTACCAAAAAAAAAAAACCCAAGAAGTATTGAAACACTTTCAAATTTTCGCGCTACAGTGACGTAGTATGGGCAGGAGTGATGTCATATGGGCCAGCATTAAAGAGATAATTTTCAGTGCATTAACGGCACGTTAGCATTCAAGTGATGCGATTAAACAAATCTAGAGGCCCCGCTACAGTCGTCCTGTCATGTGTCTTAGCGATTGGTTTGTTCGGCGGCCTCCAAGCGCACAAACAAGATTCTGTGACGTCATAGAAAAGTTGCCTGAAAGTAGCTAAGGTGTCGCCACTGCTGCATTTGTTTTCATTGGTATGTCGATTGTTGGAAGTTTGCGGTAAAATTGGTATCATTGTTAGCGAGACAAAGGAGTCTTTTCAATGAACAAAACTTGTAGTTTGTCTTCAAGGCCACTTTAACTGCTGAAAAGTAACGGCAAGATTTGTCAATGACCTGGACCCGTTCCATGCATTCTGAATGAGCGTGCTGGTGACAGTCGTCAAGACTAGTACTGACGCAACGCAGCGAATTTGGAGAGTCGGTTGCGCTTGTGTGCCTATCCTTTCTTCCGTCCGTGTGTGTGTCTACGCTGTTTTACGACGTGTTGCAGGGGTTCGGGACCTTTGTTAAGCTGGTTTTTACAGCTTCCACTTCAATTTCTCCTGTTTCACAAAAATAAATTGAAGAAGCGTTTGGTTCTCTGCAGTGTTGTACGTAACGGCGTTCCAAGGAGAGAGAGAGAGAGAGAGAGAGATAAAACTTTTATTTGAACCATGGTTACTGAGGGTTGGTGGCGGCTGGCCGGAGGCCAGCCGCGACTTCGGTAGCTCTGCGTACCAGGGCCTCTTGAATCTCCTGGCTAGAGCTACCCAACGCCTCTCTCCATAGCTCGCTGCTGGAGATTTGAGGGAAGGGGTCGTAAGGGCAAGCCCACATGGAATGCTCCAGAGTGGCACGTTGGCAGCCGCATTGGGTACAGTTGGGAGACGGGAATGATGAGGGGTGGATGTGGTGCAGACGAGCTCTGCATGGGAAAGAGTCTGTCTGCAAGAGTCGCCAATAACGGGTTTGGTGAGGTGTGAGGGAGGAATGGGCGGGGGATAAAGTACGACGAGAGAGTCGGTAGTGCTCCACGATGTCGTTGAACGTGATGAGACGTTCTTTGGAGGAGCGCGCGCCATGTCGGGGGACGATGCTCACACCAGCCCGGAGTGTGAGATCGCGGGCAATGGCATGGGCAAGTTCGTTTCCCGGCAGGCCAGTGTGAGCCGGGGCCCACACCAACTCCACCATCTTTTGAGGCGGGTTACTCTGGATGATGCGGAGGGCTTCAGAAGAGATGGTCCCCCGTACAAAATGCAGCAGAGCAAGCTTGGAGTCCGTGACTACCTTGGGCGGGGTTGGACGTTGTGTGAGGGCCAGCGCAATGGCCGCTTCCTCCGCAGTCGTGGGGGAGGTAGTTAAGATGGTAAGCGTGCTGAGGGGAGTGCAAGCGGAGTTGCGCGTTACCACCAGAGCGTAGGCGTTGTGATGACGGTATTCCGCCGCATCACAGTACACCGCTTCCGGCCATTTTGCCAGTTCCCGGTCCAAGACGCGCGTACGGGCTTGGCGGCGCGCCGAGTTGTAGACGGGGTGCATGTGTCGGGGGAGGGGCCTTGTGAATATGTTTTCCCGAATTTCAAGTGGAATATGCATGGCACTTTTAGCTTGTTCGGACAGCGGAATGCCTTGAGTAGCGAGAATTGACTTGCCCGTTTCTGTTAGTTCTAGGCGGTTTCTCTGGGATGATAAATGGGCTTCAACTAATTCGGTGGCGGTGTTAAAAACTCCGAGCTGGAGCAGACGATCCGTGGATGCGTTAGGGGGTATCTGCAGGGCAGCGCGGTAGACCTTGCGGATGAGGCCATCGATCTTGTTCAGCTCGACCTTGGACGCTCGTATATATGGCAGAGTATAGAGGAGGCGGCTGATAAAAAAGGAGTGCACTAGGTGGAGGCGGTCCTTTTCATCTAGTCCATGGTGTCGGTTGGCTACCCGCCGAAGAAGTGCAATAATTTGGTCGACATGAGATCCGAGTTGTTGTATGAAGAAAGCATTGGATCGATTCTGCTGGATAAGTAGGCCGAGGATTCTGAGGCGGGAGACTTTAGGGACTGTATGACCTTGTACCGTTATTTCAATTTGGGGATTTGTAGAAGCACGTGTACGAGGAGGGAGGATTAACAGCTCGGATTTGGAAGGGGAGCAGGTGAGTCCGGCCAAGGCTGCCTGAGAGCTTACCGCATCGGCGCCTGCTTGGAGAGTGCTTTCAATATGTCCATCATTAACTCCTGGTACCCAGAGTGTTATGTCATCCGCGTATATGCCAAAACGAAGGTGCGGGACCTGTTTGAGAGATTTGGCAACAGGCAGGATGGCGAGATTGAAAAGCATAGGGGAGAGGACGGCCCCTTGGGGAGTACCTCGGCTGGCCAGATGGTATGGGCCGCTAGTGTGTGGGCCCAGGCGTATGGTGGCTGTTCGGTCACTCAGGAAAGCTCTGACATAGTTATAGACCCTCAAACCGGGGGAAATGGCTGAGAGGCCGGCCATTATTGCCTCGTGAGTGACCATGTCGAAAGCTTTCTTAAGGTCAAGCGCCAGCACAGCTGCATTGTCCACTTTGCTGGGAGGTTGGATAATTTCGTTAGATACTTGTAGTAGTAGATCTTGAGCAGAGAGTTTAGGTCTGAATCCAAGCATCTCTTCCGGAAGGGCTTCAGTTTGAATTACATGGTGGGTAAGTCTGGCTAGGATGACGTGTTCCTGGAACTAGTTCCTTTTTGGAGGAACGAAGGAACGCCACCGTTCCATTAAAGATCGGTGGAACTGTAACGGTAACTCGTTAGATTTTTGAAGGAACGGCAGGAACGGCGTTACTGCCGTTACATCGCCAGGATTTGGGTGTTTTTGTTGCCAAAGCTCGAGTACAAAAATCACAAGTCGTCGTGTTTCTCTTCCTATAAGCTGCCCAATTTGCCCGCCCTTCAGCGGATTGTGCTTCCTCGAAGGTTAAAGGCAGAAAAATAACCACGCAGTGGTTCGCAGCTTAGGCTTGCTGTCATGCCGGTTGAGCTTACGTGGCGTTCGACGGGTGAACAGCGCTGCCGGAAGAATGCTTTTCACCTTTCATCGTTTGTCTGGGGTGGCCAAAATGCCCGTCTGGCCGATAGAATTGTTGGCGCCGCAGGTTCTTTGTGAAACCACCCCTTCTGTATATTGTCAGGGGTAATTACAGCATTAGTGCTCGCGAGGCGCGGGTGCGTTGTTGTCGGGGCAGTTGCGCTCGCTGTGAGGTCATTCAAAGGGTCGCCGGCTCTCAAAAGAGCTGGGCGCACCGCAGTGTCTCGGGATGTCGTACTGCTCGAAGTTACAGAGTACGCGCGCAGTTCGTCACGGCGCGGTCTGTCGCCGATCTGGCGGGAATGGGCCGACGGGAGTGCAAGGTGCTTTTGTATTGCAAGCGTCGTGTTGACAAAGGGCAGTAATTCTGTCACTGTTGGGCATATTTTCGTCGCGCGCCGTATGGACAATACCTGAGAGAGGTCGCCTGAAGGTCAACTACCAGCGCTCTGAGTTGCTGTAGTTGGTCGGTTTCAAGTTAAACCTGTGTTATACTTGTGCCTTGATGAATACCTGGAAGTTTGAGTGAGAGTGTTAGTGTGGATCACGTGATTGTTTGTGCTCAAATATTTGGGTTTTCTTGACCTGGCCAATCAGCGGCCCAGTGTGTGTTAGTTAGAACTTAGTAGGTCCTCGAGGCTTGGTTTTAGTGTAATAAAACCGAAGTGCTTGGTGTTCTTGGACAGTCAGAGCGAGAACTATAAAGTCCATTTACAGAAGCTTGAGTCAGGTCGGTTGACAGAACCAGAGCGAACGCGGAGCCCCTCGTGAGTTAGCTAGGTTTAGCAAGAGAAGACTCTGGTTTAGCTGAGATAATTTAAGCATTTCTCTGTTTTTTATGTGAACTTCGTTTATCGGGGGCGCAGGAATCGCGCGGCGTCGAGACTGACCATAAGAGAGAGAGATAGCTGGTTTTTTTCGTTTTGTTTGAGCAAGTAGCAAGTTGGGTCTTCGTGGGTCTACCCGACATTTGAGAATCATCGAACGCCATCTTGCCTGCTCCAGCACCAACCTGGATTCTGTCGCCTGCTGCAATGCGTTTTCTTACTCGTAAATTTGTGCTGTACGATCCGCAACGCTTCACTTTTGTAACCCCCTTAACCAAATCCTGCAAAGGGTCCTGTAAAGTATTTTAAATAAACTGTAATATTGAATCTAATGCAAGAAATTTAATTACCTTCCTGCACGTGAGTAACTTTGTATTTGCACATCTGACGCGCAGGAACCTTACTGCGTCTATTGTATGTGTTGCACCTATAATAGACGAGCAGCAAAAACGCAGTTAGATATGTCTAGGGTTTGTGCGGAGCTTCCTGAAAAAAAAAATTATCAGGGAGCGTTCCTTTTTATTCTTTTTATTTCTAGATAATCTGCTGCCGGCGGTGTTCATATTCGTATAATATACGTAGTTCGATTATAGTTTTAAAATTCGAACTCTATTTTACCTATCAGACCCTATATTTTAATTTAAAAAATTGAATGTAACGTTAAAGTAACGAAACGTTCCAATTTTTTAACTGGAACTGGAACGCGTTCCTTTCGAAATAAAAGAACTCGTAACGGTAACTCGTTTCAAAATTGGGAAGGAACGAGGAAAGAGGTTTCGTTCCTATTTTAGAGGAACGTTTACAACACTGGTTCTCTGTTCTTTCATATGGCAGAGCCTCTGGGAGCGTACTTTACGAATCGATGCTTAGTTAACACTTGCAAAAAATATTGAGTGTCCTCCTGCGTATTCTTGCTTATATAGTATGCAAGCTAGCTCTGAGCAGTGTATCGCTTTTCTTTCTTTCTTTTTGTTTTATGAAATACCTCCTCTAGCGTCCCGAGGAAGACTCATTTCCTTGAAAATGCCTTCAAGTGACGGCAGGACAGGAATAAGTGAAGGTCGTTTTAGGCGGCCTGTGACCTGCAGTTTACATAAATTTATGCTATAACTTGCTCGCTTGCTTAACGACGACGAAGGTATCGATTACGATAATGATTATGATGATTACCTGTCACTTCCAACCGTAATTGTACCTGTCCTCTGTCGCGTGTCAATTACATCAAGGGGAACAGAGGGCAACGCCTAAATGGAGGTGGGGAGAGTCACCTTCTCCCGTCTTCCTCGTGCCAACATCATGCGTGATACGGCCGCGCACTTTAATCTACCTTCGGCAGTGGCTTCGAGCGTTCTATTAGCCTCGGAGAACTATCGCGTTTAGAAATGCATACTTGGGAACCCAAGTCAAAGAGCCTAGATTTGTCTCCCCCGTAGTGCTCGTACTGCCACCTTTACTTGCCATTGTCGTGCATTTCAACCTTTGCAACAAAATATAAAAAATTAAAGCCGTTCCACTCAATGTGAAAGCTGTCGGAAGTGCAGAGCAGTGATTCGCCATAATGGGCTGTACCGCCATTATCCGCTCACTGCTACCAACCCATGCAATTCAAATTTCCCGCTTTCGCAGTGCTCGCGCGCCCCCGGCCTGAAACTGTGCCAGCGGGAGTACTGTTCTTTTTGTGCTTGCTTTAATTTCGTATGCTGGAGCTGTTTTGTGTCATTTCGAACGCGTTTTTTTTTTTTTTTTTTTTTTCTTGTGCGACTGGAGCCTTTCTGCGGCATTTCGAACGCGCCATTTTTTTTCTTGCGCGGCCGCTTTTTTTTTTTTTTTTTTTCGCTACTGTCGTAAAAAACAACCCAACGAGCGTTCCTAGCTAAATGAACGCGGGCGCTACCGGTTAATTACGTATATTCTGCCTCAAATGTACCTATAGTTTTCTTTGCGCTAAACAACGGGGAGATGTAGGACAATCGTCAGAGGTTCACGAGTTTCGAAGGCGTATGAATATACAAATCGCTTGGCTTTCGAAGCCTCTGTGGGACGCCGCGACGACAGCGCTACAACGGAACGCCCTGTTGCTCTACTTGGGTCCAGCGAGCGAGCTGCGACGACAAGGCGAGCCGCTGAAGTGCTCTGCACTTAATAAAACGCGCGTCGTTCTACTGCGCACAAGAAGTGCAGCCGGAGCAGCGGCGGCGTCGAAGGGTCGTCGCCTTTTTCTTTCGCACGCAAATGGCGGAGTCTGAATCGCAGCTCGTCCGCCGACGCCGCGTGTTTACAAACATCGCGGAAGGGATCGTTGACCGGCCGACCGCCCAGGTTAGGGAGTCACGAGAGCCTGTTTACACGACCCTGGGGCGCCCTGGGAGACACGTGATGCAGTTAGACTCTTCTGTTGCTATATACGCTGGAGCCACGCGGATGCTCGTTGTAAACTGCGCGCTTCCTTTTCCTCGGGGTTATTTTCACGTCGTAACACCTGCTACGCCTTTCCTGTCGTCATGTGCTCGCGGAAACGTCCTTAGGAACTGGTGGACGCGGTCAAGCGTTGACCAGTGCAACGTGGCGTACGGAACATCCGTGTTAAACTAGGTTAAGCAAACGCTTCCGCGACGAGTTGCAAGAGAGAGCTCCCCTCGTTTATAGCCGGCGCTTTTCTTGTAACGCCAACGACAGAGAAAGTCTAGCTATACACTTCTGATGAGCTGTGGATGTGAGAGCACGGATGTCCAATTGAATGCCCCTAAGTGCTACTTTGAGTTTTGAGCTGTGTCTCCTCATTGTTGCGTAGTAGAATTCACAATGACGTTTGGCTGTAGCCATTACACCTCCGCCGACGTGTGCTCCGATCCGTAGCCAATTGGGGGGAGGGGGTAGGAGTTGTTTCGCTGTTACAGAGCTCGTACCAGCACCACTGAGCGCTAAAAAATACTAAAGCCGTTCCACTCAATGTGAAAGCTGTCGGAAGTGCATTGCAGTGATTCACCATAATGGGCTGTAGCGCCGTTATCCGCTCGCTGCTACCAATCAATGCAAATCAAATTTCCCGCCTTCGCAGTGCTCGTGCGACCCCTGCCTGAAACTGCGCCAGCGGGAATTCTGTGCTTTTTGTGGTTGCTTTTCCTCCCGCACGTGGCGCCGTTGCACTGCCACTTTTTTCGCTTACTATCGCTTACTTACCACCCCAACGAACTGAATGAACGCGGGCGCTGCCGGTTAAGTACGTATATTTTGCCTCAAATGTGCCTACAGTTTTCTTTGCGCTAAACTACGGGGAAATGTATGACAAGCGCCAGCGGTTCACGAGTTTCGAACGCTTATGACTATTAAACCGCTTGGCTTTCGAAGCCTCTGGGTTACGCCGCGACGACAGCTGCTATGACGGAACGCCGTGTGGGTCCAGCGAGCGAGCTACGACGACAAGGCGAGCCCCTAAAGTGATCTGCACCTAAAATTAGGGCCTTAACGCGCCGAAGCTACACCTGAGGCACGCCGTAGTGGAAGGCTTCGGATTAATTTTGACCATGTGGAATTTTTAGCGTGCGCCTAAACCCAGACACGCCGCCGTTTTCCTTTTTCGCCTTCATCAGACGTTATGAGCGTCCACACGTTATGGAATGTGTCGGCGCGCTCCTTTCCGAACCTGCCGCGTTGATGCACAGCGCTCGTCATGTGTGCCTTAGCTTAATCTTTGATTTTGTTGCGCTGTATTACTACGATGCACATCATTTGGACATGCATTGTACCTTTCCTCATTACCGTCATTCGTACTTTCCTCTCGAGACGAGAAAACACAACCCCTGAAGTCTGGACTAACAGTGCCGTGTCGTCCGAGCCTAACAAAGAAATCTGTTTCGTTGGTCCTCCAAATTGAGATGTTGGAAGGTTCCTCCGCCATCGTATAACTCTGGATCTTCAACGGCACCCAATGCACGCTCGGCGTCTGAGGACCTCTAAATTGGAACTACTGAAGTGAACAGGGGCGGTATTCTCGTGTTTTGTCCGTTTTGTTTCCGTTTCAAAAGTGTCCGTTTTGAGCAAGCCCTCATCGGCTAAAAGGTAACACCCGGATGTGACGCCATGCAAGCACGGCGGCAGGGCGGAGCATGCAGCTGCGGTTTCTCGGAGCAGACGATTTGGAGCAGACGATTTTTCGTCGCCTTGATGTTGATTGGCTGGCGGAGCAATAAACAAATACAAGATAGTTTAAAATAGGTTTAGTCGTTTAAAATGTGTTTACAAGAACAGTTGTCCAAAGGTCAACCAAAATCCCGCCGAACAACTGGAAGTACTTCACAATAAAACGCAAACACGAGAATACCGCCCCTGAAGAGGCGAATCAACAGATCGCCACCTTGTAGGCCCTACTCGCAACAAGGCGTTAAACGAGCATGCTTCTCTTGCGTGGATTACAAATCTCGTTAGACGCGTGGGCGTCGTCGACACGCACCCGTTCGCTTCGCATATTTCATGGCGCGCTACAGATGTGGTTAGTCACTGCGTCAGAGGCTAGGACTTTACGGCCACCTGAGCGCCAGAGCTGAGCACGCGACGTGAGTCGGCGTCGGAATAGGAAAGAAAACGCGCCGAGACGAGCTGGGGTCAAATGAGTCAAACGGCGGGGCGGTAGTGGTGTGGCGGCGGCCGCGTGAGTAAAGCTCGCCGCAGACGGCGCTACGCAAAAGCGGTGCGCACTCGCATGAGTATCGTCGCACATGTGTTTCACAGGCCGACTAAGGCCTCGTTTAGCTCCCTTTTTCCTCTCTTTTTTTTTTATTCCCGATGAGGCACGATGATAGACACATCTCTCTGCGTAGACTGCGCACTAAACGCGCTTCTGCGTCATCGCTCGCCAGTAAGCGGCCCATATTGGCAGGCTTTTGGAAACACCGCGACATGTGGGTTTACTACTTTGGTTTCGGACGGTGGTGGAGAATGAGAAATATGATGACGAGGTCGTCCTTTAGTGGTCGCTTTTTGTTAAGAATTACATATACGGTTCGATACCTATAGTCCGAATCCTCAAGATGTGATGTTGGCGCATACAGTGCTATCGTGTTTCCTTTTTGTTTCTTTGGCAGCTCATATATTGCTGCGATTCCAGACGTCCACAAATTCTCCCCCCCCCCCCCCCTCTCTCTCTCTCTCTCTCTCTCTCTCTCTCTCTCTCTCTCTCTCTCTCTCTCTCTCTCTCTCTCTCTCTCTCTCTCTCTCTCATTTGCTTTATTTTACTTGCATATTTATTTATTTATTTATACCTTTCTCTCTTTCTTTACTTCTCTCTTCCTTCCTTCCTTCCTTCCTCCCTTTCTTTGTCTTTATTTATTTATTTATTTATTTATTCCTTTCTTTCTTTCTTTCTTTCTTTCTTTCCCTCTATCTCTCTTTCTTGAAGCGTGCATTGCTTTCAATACTCTGCTTCACCGTGCAGCGGCGCAGTATGCGCTAATGGGGGCAGCCAACACTGCGCTGATCAAGAGATTCCCAAGCCGTGTCATCGGCTTCCGCCTGCTCGAAGCAGGAGCAACGCCGTTTGGGCCTAAACGATGTACTGAGTGTCCCCTTGCTTCTAAATGGCGAACGTCATGTAGCAGACAGGTTGCTATCTTAAAGGAGCCATGAAGACAAAATACAAGTTGGGTTTATTAGAAAGACTGCTGAGGCCCGATAACAATGATGCCAATATCATCGCAATCTTTGAACAAATAACGGAGATATTAAAGAAAACGTGTGAAGCCAAGGCGACCCCCTAGCCGATTTCCCGCAACTTTTCTATGACGTCACGGAACCTTTTTTGTGCGATTGGCGGCCGCCTAACTGACCTGTCGCGACGTCACATGACTGGACGTCTGTAATGGGGCCTCTAGTTCCATTTGACAGCATCACTTGAATGCTAACGTGCAGTTAACGCACTGAAAATTATGTTTTATTGTTGGTCCGTATGACGTCATTCTTGCTCATAACACGTCACTGTGGCGCAAAATTTGAAAGTTTTTAAATACTTCTTGCTTTTTTTCCGTTAAAAAACATCTTTTGTGGCTCTAATGGAGCTGAGTGAGATACTGAATCCTAGTTCTTTCAAATTAAATGAAGTTGTATTTTCTCTTCATGGCTCCTTTAAAGGGCAACCAACGGATGCCGGCTATTTAAGTATACTAACCTCAGCTTTGTCATTCTGCGCGACGGCCTTTTTTTAATCATTCGGTCTTGGCAGAAGCCGTGAGAGCGGCGTCTGCGGAAGACCATTGTTGATGCTAAATCTGCTGCCACCGTCGGCAGGTGCCGCTGTCTGCCTAGGTGGCTTTCTTTCCCAACGGTGCACGACGTTAGTGAAACGGGCCGTGGGCTTTCCCACGACGAGAAATTGGCCGAGAGATTTAAGTCGGGATTCGCGAGCCGGTATCATTTCGAAAGTGGGGCTAATATTGCTCACAACGTGACTTGTTCGCTTCTCTGTGTTATGGCTAACCGCAATGTTACAACCATACCCCCTCGACGAGCATATTTGTAAGGACAACCAGCAGACGTGTATTCATTCATAACTTGCCTCTAGCGCCCACGCGGTGTAAGAAATATACCGTATTTTTGCGATTCTAAGCACCCCTCGATTCGAAGCACCCCCTACATTCAGAAAAAAAAAAATGGAAAAGAAGTTTGGATGCGAGTCTAAGCACCCCAGTTTTCTGCGAGGGAGCGCGTTTTGCCCAGGCTATATAATTAATACGTCCCAGGCCGCCAACAGCGCTTTCTCGCTTTGTTCTTGAGCCTTTCACAGCACTTGAGTCATTTAAAATAAATGTTTGAGGGAACAATCGGCAACATGCTGTGAGATACTGAGAGCCGCGGGTCAAGCGGCGTATACACTCCACTGGTGTTGAGAGTGACTGAGTATCAGACGTAAGTACCCACACACTGTCTGTGCGTGGCTACTTTATTTTAATGTTCGCTGTATAAAACATTATTCGTCGCGCCTGTCTCATCTAGCTACTGCAGCGAAAATTGCATGTGTGTGTGTGTTTGTTTCGGGGGGGGGGGGCACTTTAGATTTTTCGAATCTAACCCGCCCCCCTAACTTTGGGCATCGCGATCTTTGAAAAAAAGGGGGTGCTTACAATCAAATCAATACGGTATATCCTTTTAGAGCAAATTTTGGCACTACTGGAAGAGAAGCGACTAATGCGAAACAAATAGTCATTCACTGTGTCATGCCCACTGTCGAATTGGGTGATACCGGACACATTTTCGGTCACGGCGTATTCACCGCGAGACTGCTCTACAGGTGGCAACAGCGTCGCGCTTCTATGGTGGTTTTAGTGTGAATGCTGCGCTGAGAGGTATACGTGTAATTGTACGCTTTGGCAATGATGTAAAATACGAGGCATTGAGGAGGACAGGATAATCACAACCGCTTAACACAAAAGAAATATGCATCTAAAATAATCTGGCATATTCATGAACAAACGATATAACAGCGAAATGATCACAGAGATGTTGCGCGATTATCAGCGACGACGACACAAAAACGGTGCACTCATCGTTAAAAAGGAACAGAAAGGATTCATTGACAGAGGTTTCTTCGTTTGCGTAAAATACGTCTCTGCGAATTTACGGCTGACATTGCCACCCTGCGTAAAATAGCTGTGCATTCTTTGTTCTCGTTCTTGCAAAAGGACGCACGGGCAATTTCTACAATGGCAGGGAAAGCTCACATCCTGCCTATTCAATACCTAGTATGACAAACGTGTGCGTCTGAGCAAGACCCGGCGTCTTTCTCACCAGTTTTTATGCTGCCCGCTGTTTTTCGTGGACGAATAACCGTGTCACCCCATACACGGTTATTTATTCACGGCTATATACCCTATAGGGATGAATGGAACCATCCAAAGCACCCTATACAATATGTTGCATGGTTGCATCCGTCCCTATATAGGGAACTGCGAAGTTTCAAAACAAAGGTGTTACACGTTTCACGCCGCAAGCGATGAATGTGGCGACCACGTTTCACTGAATGAAACTGACACTTTGTGTTGCAACGACAGCTGCATATTAGCTGTGCCACAACGCTGATGAAAAGTCTCGTAAATGATACTGCCCCTAAATGCTACCACGAGCCTTCGGGGGTGTGTACGAACTCCCAGTATACATTGCGCCGGAGGAACCCGAGACAGACAGACAGACAGACAGACAGACAGACAGACAGACAGACAGACAGACAGACAGACAGACGGACGGACGGACGGACGGACGGACGGACGGACGGACGGACGGACGGACGGACAAAAATTTTAGTGTCTAGGTAGCCCAACTTAGTGACGGACTAGTTTCGCTCAGATGTATTCGGCTCTTCCATAGACACCGTCATGTGAAACTGAAAAGTTCTTTTTTCTGCAATCTCGGGGCCGCAGAAATAACAAGAACGGAGCGAAGCGCAAGCTTGTCAGAATTGATCTAACCGTGCGGTGGCCTCAGCGTCGCAAATTCCCTGGCTGGGACGGTTGAGTGGCGCGTGAATCAAACCAATTAACTCGACATAATTGTTCCGCGAAAGACGATTTCCCGTCACGGGGGACGGTGAGCGGAGATTCGGGATCGAGACAGGCGGCGCACACGCTTCGTCGCACTGCGCTTCCACGAAGCGCAATATTTCCCCAGGTGCGGAGTTGAAAGCGGGGCACGCTGGACGGGGGAAAGCGCGGCATGTATTTTCGAAAGGGTTGATACTGGAGCTTTTAATGCGTAGCATTCTTTGTCGAGTACCCCCCCCCAGCCAGGACCGTGTAACGCCCTGCATTTCCACAAAAATGCAGATATCGCGGAAGTTCCACCTGTAAACGCTATAATGGCGTAAATGGAGGTACCCGGTCAATCGAAAAACTAAAAAATAAGAGAAATAAAAAAAAATACAGAAAATGGCGAAACGCGTAACGCCCTGCATTTCCACAATAGAGAGTTTTAGCATAGCGTTACCGTGTTCACGTTACCGTTTACCGTGTTTGCGGGAGTCGACTGCGCAGCGCGAGAGTTACCGCTAACGGTAACTTACCGGCACAGGCTTCACCTTCGCCAGCGGCTTCCGGTAACACGGTAAACGGTAACGCAAACACGGTAACGATATGCTAAAACTGCCCGATAATGCAGATTTCGCGAAAGTTTCACCTGTAATCGTTATAATAGCGTAAATGGAGCTAATCCGTCAAACAAAATTTCGAAAAACTAAAAAATAATAGAAATAATAAAAAATTACGGAAAACGGCGAACTGTGTAACGCCCTGCATTTCCAGAATGCAGGGCGATTTCGCATAATGCAGATTTCGCGAATGTTCCGCTTCTAATCGTTATAATAGCGTAAATTCAGATAATTGGTCGGACAGGATTTAGAAAAACCAAGAACTTTGGCTGTAAAAAACTCACCCTCAAGACAAGCGGCACAAGAATGCTACGCATCGTAGATAATTATCTGAATTTTTGCAGAATTTTTTTCTCTCACTTGCACAGGCTGCACTGATGCGAGCAGTGCAGCAGATATTTATCTATTTTACTATATTATAGCTCCACTGGTCACGTTCCCACTCATCAGTGTCGGTATATGCGAGAGTGTAGTTACGTCATCTATGTCTCTCCCCTAGCTTACTTCTAACTCAGCCCTCCTGGTTTTTTCGCGCATGCGCAGGGGTTGCGCTAGATTAGTTTTCTGCGTACACGGGACCGCCAGGTTTTTCATTTCGCCTAGCCAACAGCGAAATGCGTGCTGTGCCCTACTGCTCTGACGACGATGAAGACGCATGTGACGCGTGGCCTTTCTCGGGCTCGCTAATGGCCGAGTGAGACAGTGTGTGGGCTCTGCGGAGCCGAAGGACCAGAGATGGGCCGTCCAGCAGCTCGAGGCAGCTCTGGCCCTGCAGAGGCGAAAAAGAACCCCTAGAGGGAGCCCGAGTAGTCCGAGCGGGGCCGGGGCACGGTAGCCTCGGGATCTAGGCCCGACACACGCCTATAGGACTGTAGACGTAGTGTAAGACGGGGGAGCACCGCGCCCTGCGTGGCCGGATTTGCTCCCTCCCGTGCCGGACGCTTTGAATAAAGTCTTTTCTCTCTCTCTCTCTCGCTAATGGCCGAATTGCAAGTGCATCGTTTCGCCATCGACCACAGTTCCTGTCTCTTGTCCTGCGGCCACGTAACAATGTATAATGAAGGTGGTCGTGGTCTTGGGTAATTTCGCTTTCTCACGCCAACGTGGTCTTCAGCCTCGTCACTATAGAGACATCTGTTAACGCTAGGTAGTACATGTAGTATCCGGGCGTTTCGGTTTCGGTTTTGATTTTAAGTGATTCTATTATACTCGGTTACAACTTAAGAACGGCACCGGAAGTTGCCGCTGTGCCTTATCACCGTAACCGTATGTTTCTCCGCGCGGCGCAAGTAGGGCGTTACTGGGAATATCTTGAACATGGCGTGAGCCGTTCCCTTGATTTTTTGGACTTAATATGCTTATAAATGACTCCAGTGACGACAAACAAACTGCGTTAGACAAGGCAGACGATATCACGCATTCATAGCAAACCCTTTCAAAACGCACGCGCACTGACGTCACGGGTCCGGCGCTTTGGCGGAGTGATACACTACATGAGGTGGTGCCCTTCTTGAGTTGTAACCGAGTATTACCAGGGGGCTACACCGCGGGCATATCTGTGACGTCACTCTGAATAAAGGCTCTCTTTGGCTTTTCTCTTCAACTCGAGCGCCCGTCCCCTGCTTCGCCCGTTCGGGGCCATCGCCGACGCGACACTACAGTACACCTTATATATTAGTTGCCTTTTCTATTCAAAGTCGAGTTTCAGATTCGTTTTTCACATATACGGGATCTCTTCAAAATTCAGTGTACTTCCTGACCTTTTAATCAAAAGCCCAGTTATATTTTCTGATTCTCCTCGGCGTCAACAACTGGGATATAAACATGGGCACTTAAAAATTTCTTAATCTTTGTAGCTGTGAATAAACACAAAGCCCTTGCGTTTGTCTCATATTCGCTTCGTCCCGTTCATTGCGCTACCCCTACTCTCAAAGTTATGTACCTATCGGCTCGAGCTTCAACTCTTTTGACATCAAACTAAACTTTCCTTTTCGCGACAGTAAGGTTCCCGCTTAACATAACGCTTGTGAAAAACAGGAAAAATAGGTTTCGCTCGTGCATATATTCCGAGAACGGAGCTCCAATAAAATATTACCGGGTTCGCCAGAAAATAAGTGTTCTTTATGGCTTCCGTCAGACCCTGAACATTACAGCATTATCGACCATGGCAGTCAGAGTATGACGTCGCCGCTCCGCATATAGAGCCGGAATGACGTCCGAACATAAGTCGCGGTGCGCGTGATGTTATTTTGAATCAACGCTGCGCTCTTCTGCCCTACAGGCGGACCACGGATGGACTCGTCAGAGCCATGAGTCAGAGCTGCGTATTTACTCGTGTGAACATCAAGGTGAACCTTTGACATAAATTGCATGAGTTATTACCGTAAGCTTCCCAGGAAAGTGTCACGATGTGCGCGACAGCTGCGTTGCACTCGGTCGAGGAATGACGACACGTAGACCGGCGCACATGGATTGTTGTGGAGGCCTCTTCAACGACCGCGATCGCTCTTACATATGGTCGCGTATTCTCTCTGTCCCACAGGGGCCGGGTGTGTGTGTGTGCGTGTGCGTGTGTGTGTGTGTTTTCTTTTTTTTTTTTTTTTGTTCCGTAACCTCCAAAGGGTTCCACGAAACAGATGCTGCAGCAAAAATGAAGAAACGAAGGTAGCGGGTGTACATTACCTCATCGTAAATTAATGTCAAAACAGGCTTTTCTGCGAATTAGGTAAACCCCTGAAGAATTTTTTATGATTCTGTCAACTGCGCGCCCAATCAACCTGGCTCTGGTAGCGGTGGCTCTCGTAGCTGTATAGACGCTGCTAGTTACAGACATCGCGAAGCATATGCAGTGACGGCTATATATGACCTCATTGCACCCCGCATCAATTCCCTCACCTTACGTACGCGCCATGCGGCATCGGCGGAAGAGGCGGCCATTGCGCTGGCTATATCACGTCGGCCGACCCCGGCAATTATAATTTCTGATTCGAAAACGGCCATCAAAAACTTTGCCAAGGGGACTATTTCTCCCCTGGCGTTCAAAATTCTCCTTCAAAATCCTCCAACCTCCCAAGTGGAGCTGATCTGGACTCCTGCCCACACAGGGCTGGGGGGCAATGAAGCGGTCAGCACAGCGGCTCGAGAGCTTATCATCCAAGCATGACCTAGTGTTGTCCCCCTCCATACAGCCCAGTCGGCTCGCGACAGCCTTTGAGCGTCCACGATGTCAATGCGCATTACCGCCTTACCCGCCGTCGATACCCGCCTGCTCACCCGGAACTGACTAACGCCGAGGAGCGACTGTGGAGCCTCATGCAGACTTATACACTGCCATGTCGTGCCACCCTTATTTTAATTCATCCTACTGTGTACCCCTCACCCAATCGCCCTGCATGTGGTGCACACGACACCATCACTCATCTCATGTGGAATTGCCCCAAAGACCCTTTTCTTCTTATACCCCCTGGCGAGCACTGGGAGGAGGCGCTGGGCAGCTCAGACCTGCAGGTTCAGAAGAATCTAACGGAACGAGCGGCCAGATGCGGCTGTCGGTCACCACACCTCGTAACCCAGAATGTACAAAATAAAAATTCTCTCTCTCTCTCTCTCTCTCTCTCTCTCTCTCTCTCTCTCTCTCTCTCTCTCTCTCTCTCTCTCTCTCTCTCTCTCTCTCTCTCTCTCCACTAACGTGAAACCTTGGGAGGGGCGAAGTATGCTGTGTGTAAGTGTATTCTTGGCGCCTTGTCGTTTTTGCCCACGGAGATGAAAACGTTGGGGGAGGTGGAGGTAGACAGCTTTGCTGTAACAGACTCGTGTCTGTGAAGCACGAAAAACGAATGTCCCGGTGTGTTCGTTTATTACGCGTTTTTGCCCACGGAGATGAAACGTTCTAGCGCGAGGCGTTGAGAAACAAGTGTCCCGGTGTGTTCGTTTATTACGCGTTACGTTCTAGTGCGAAGCTTTGGAAAACGAGTACCCCGGTGTTTTAGTACCGTGACATCAGGAGACGACGAGGACTACAGGAGACGCCAACAGCTGCAACCCCCAAGGGCTCCGCGCCTAAAATCTGGCCCCTCAACTGACGTCGGTCGTTATGGTTGGAAGCCCAGGCCGGGAGTGATCTGGAATACGAAATCCTCCGCTGTGGTAGCTTGCTCTACTGAATTCCCGTACAGAAAGAGAGGCAATGTAGACAGTCGTGTACCACATTCGCAATATGTGATTTATGATTCAGAGGTTGACCTTAGATATGGCCTCGCAGTGGTTGCTCCCTATCGCTTGCACGTCGTACACGCACTCGAAGCCTCGTTGACACTGACTGGAACGTCGCGCGCCTCTGCTAAAGCGAGTAATTTTCACTACAGCACACACAGCATCTCACTTGTGCATTGTTTGTAACCAATGAAAACATGCGCAAAGAGGATAAAGCCCTGGTGTGAAAGACAGCTACCACAGCGATGTCTAACCTCTACGAGACACACGGTAAAGATCAATCGAAATGCCGCCTTTAGCAATGACCCTCGAGCGAAGCTGCAACACTGAGCTGCAACACTGCAACCTTTTCATCCGTTAATCTTTCAGAAAACCAGGACGTGCTCTAGGTTGTGTTGCGCATGCGCAGTTACATCTTCCTGTCGGCTGCGCCAACTATAGGGCTGCTAGCACAGCCCACTGATAAAATGGCAGCTCCCAGGACTAAGAAGTTAAAAAACTCTATAGCTTTTCGAAATCTCCATCCGGTGCTACCACTGCGCCAAACGTAAATGAACGTCAGATGAACGACCGCCTGCAGTGCGACCGTCGTGTTGCAATTCCTTCCTAGACAGCACCTTGAAAGCGTTGTAAATAAAATAGAAGATAGTAGGCAGCATAAACTTATCTGAAAACATAAACTAGACAATAGCCAGTAGCTTATCGATAACGAAAAAAAAAAAACACGGTCAAAGGGAACCAATGCAAACGTACGTTCGTTCTTGCTCGCACTGGACTGTTAAGAAGAACCATAAACAAGAAGCTCAACAAGCTGCTTTGATATATGTTATAAGGACAGTTCGTATATCCAATACGAAGAGAGAAATCTCCTTTCCTGTCCTTATCAATTAGTTTTACGCCCGTTTCAGTTGCACAATTTTGCGAGCGTTCTCTCGACGTTTCTGGGGGTTTCTTCAGGCGGGGCTTCAATCGTGAGTTCATTACCACTGCTCGAACCAGGTAAATGGCGGCTCGGTAAATATGTCTACCAGTTCCCCTCCAACCACTGTTTGTTTTTTTCCTTATGGAGTCATTCACAAGGCCACGGCTGCTCACCAAACACAGCCTCCACTGCTAACGTTTTTCGCTTCTGCATGGATTGTCGATAGGTTCGTATTAGTATAAGCAACACTTTGTTGTTATGACGTTGCCAGAGTAGCATAGTTTAGCATGATAAAAAAAATGGCTGAACTTGCACTAGTGGTGCGAGGCTGGGGAAGCAGCAGAGCTGGCGGCCCCTCTCCCTTCGTCGGAGACCCGGCTGTTGCGTCTCACGTGGATTTCCGAACTTGCCACCGAAAGTTCTTCATGACTGGCAGCCTGCCCCGCTCGTTTTGTTCGCAGGCTTTCACATCTCTCACAAAGGGGATCGCGCTAGCACGCGCTAGAACCCGCGGACCCGGACTTCGAGAACTCTGCGTCTGTGCTTCCCACTCCAAGCGTGAACGCACGTGAACTGGCGAGGAGAACAGAACACAAAAGATCGCGCCACAAACGCTGGGCAGAGTGTTCTTGCAGGTCAACCTGGCCGACGCCGGGTGCTCCTCACGAGTCGCACGTACACGTGCGCTCGGTATCTTTTTTTGGTGTTTCTTTCCGGTAACGCTCGGAACTAAAAGCTTAACCAGCTCTCCTGTTAAACCGCCGATAAAACTTTGGCTTATTACGGCGTCAGGCAGCACATAACCTCTGGCACCATGCCTATAGCTACATGTGTGAATGACCGCAGCAGCACACATAGACACCGTCGGTATTTCCCGGTACCACAGGTTGAGGAGTTCAGAGTGCCTGACTTCAGACCGTGGCGTAAGGGTGATATGATAAAAGTCGTGCCATGTGACTTTAGATCGTCCTGTAACTGGCTTATTGGCCGATCGAGGAGACGCGATACCTCCCCCTCCTCCCCCCCCCCCCCCCCCTATTTCTTATAAAGACTGAACACAAGGAACAACGCACACACGGACACGTGGTAGATCCCCCTCCTTCCCCCACCCCCTATTTCTTATAAAGACTCAACACAAGGAACAGCGCACACACGGACATGCGGTAGAATCCCCCCTCCATCCCCCCCCCCCCTATTTCTTATAAAGACTGAACACAAGGAACAACGCACACGCGGACGAACAACACGCGCACACGTGCACACACAGACGTCCGTGTGTCTGTTGAGCCTTGTGCTCAGCCTTGAACTGAAAGCAGCGCCTGAAGTCGAAGTATAAAACGAAGTATAAGTCACAATCCTAGCTTTCCTGTAAATAATATCAGCTCTTTTGCTGGCATCTCTGACACTGGTGCACTCTTTCTGCTCTCGCGCCGTGTTCCGGATGCTTTCGTTCACTGTGTTGTATTATATTGTATTGTATTGTATTGTATTGTATTGTATTGTATTGTATTGTACTGCATTTTGTTACATTGTATGCTATTACTGTGCGTTCTATACAAACTGTTTGTATTCGATGAATTGAACAGAAGGTTGTTCAATGCGGTTCGAATTTCCCGCCTTCGCAGTGCTCGCGCGCCTTCTCCTGTGACGGCTCGCATCCATATCTTTACCTTTTGTTTCTTGTTCTGCCTGGAACAGCACGAGCGGGAGTTCTGTTCTTTTTTGTGCTTGGCTTCATGTCGCACGCGCAGGAGCCTTTCTGCGCCATTTTGAGCGCGTAGTTTTTTTCTTCGGCGGCCACTTTTTTCCCTAGCTATGGTAAAACCAACCCAATGGCCATTCCTAACTTTTTCTTTGCGCTTAATAATGGGGACATGTATGACAAGTGCCAACGGTTCCAGGAGTTTCGAAAGGTTCTGCCTCTTTATGAAGTAGCCTCTTAACTCTTGACAGGATGGCTGAAACGAGGAAAAAGCGGGTATCTTTTCGAAGCCTCTGTTTGGGAGTATGAGCCGCGGTGGCTAGATACCGTGACCGCGGACGGCTACGGCGACAAGCCGGGCCCCTAAAGTGCTCTGCCCCTAAAATATAAAATAAAACCGTCAATACAACTGTGGGTTTTATAACAACATCGGCTCGGTGTTTCAAACCCCCATGATCTGAACTCGCCGCAACCTCTCTCTCTTTCTGTTGCTTTATGCAGAAAAACAAAAAAAGAACACCTCGGGTGACGTCATCCGCGGTCCCAGGCGAATTCCGGGCATCCATCTGGCACGCGCTCCTGCAATGTAGGCGCGCGTGCGGCGGTCCATCACGCCGCACGACGCCGCCGCCGGCCGTCCGTCCCACACCAGCGCGACGCATATCGTGATCGACCGTGACACAATGACCGCCACCGACACAGCCGTCCCCTTCTTTCACGGAACGGCGTCGCTGCTGGGTCCCGTCCGGCCTTGGAACGTGCGTTGCGCGCGCTCGTTTCTTAAAGGCCAACTGCACTCAAATTTCACCTCGGCCAATTTTGTTTTTAATGCGTAGTAAGTACCCCCAAATAAGCTGAGACACGAGTGGTAGCCCTGTGAAACGCCTCGTTAATCAGTCAGAAGCGTTTAAAAAGGCTCCGCCGCAGACCACTCTGCACCTGCCGGCGGATCGCGTAAACAGCCATGACGCGCCTGTGACGTTCCAGCTTACGGTGGCTTTTTCCTCTGGCCAGCCACGCAGCGGGAGAACCGGTCGAGCTCTGCTGCCCCGTGCGCGCGTAGAGCTTGCGCGCAGACATTCTCCCGAACTGGTGACCGTCCGGCCGCTCGCTGGACGGCTGCAACGTCACTGCAATGGCCGCGCTCTCCTCGGTTTCGGTTTCAAAATCGCCGATTTTTGCTGGCCGCTTGCGGCGTCCACGTGCGTATTTCAGCTGTTGTATTTTGCATGTTGCTTTCTTTTTAAGCAGACTATACGGAAATAGGGTTTTCAAGAAGTCGAAATTTTGAGTGCAGTTGGCCTTTAACAGGCGCGTTGTGCTGTTGCTACGTGAGCGGGTACAAACCGTTTGCTCTTCGCGTCGCCCCCCCCCCCCCCCTCCCTCCTCCACCTCTCTTCTGGGTGCCAAGCAAAACGACTGGAGAAGCCCCTTTTTGTGTATACAATCTCGTGTGGTTACCTGCCCCATGTGTTCCAGTTTGTCTTTCATTGCTTCCCTTATTTCTTCTATTCATTTTTAAAGCGGAAGCTTTCTTAGTGGAACCGATAGCGTCCTGTCAAAAAACTAAGGCATTTCCCCATAGACCGGTTGGTCATAGACCGAACAGCTCTGATAATATCTCCAATATCGCGTGCGTGAAAACCGGACTTTCATTGTGTCAAAAGGGTTACTTGAAAATCGCGAAAAAGGAGCGGTTCTAGATAAGACAACTGAGACAATACACGCATCGATCACGAAGAAGGGGTACAATAGTATACATTTATCTCATAAACCACGTATCGGTATACGTGTAGATCGTTGGTAGATGCGCTTACTTAGTGCGCGATAAATGGTCGCATGGGTTCGTTCTTCGTTTGCGATTTGGGTCTTTTAAGGTTTGGCGATCGCCTGGACGCACTGTTAGCGGAAATTTACGCACTTTTCTCGCAGTTTTGACATGAGCAAGCTTTCGCGCTTTTCTCAACTTTTTTGGGAAGGGATGGCAAGGTTTTTTTTTTTCTTCTTCTCCATAGTTTTCTCTGTTTCTGAACACTCTGTGCCGTGCACACCGGTATACTGGTATAGATGCGCACAGTTTCCCGAAGAACGCTGTCTGAATTCAAGATGTAGTGGAAGTTAGTTGCTCACGATCTGTCCTACCGGCGGCTTTCTCACTTAGATTGCGGTAGTCTGTAGCTATTTGTTCGAAAACACCGCCGCCATCAAAAACCCGTATAGCAGGCAAGCGGCACATAAATTCTCATTAGCTGCAACGCGTCGTGTTGCTCCGTTGGGCACTACCTTGCGGGCTATTCACTAGATGGCGCAAGCTGGCCTGAGGCCCGAAGTTTGAACCTGTGGTTGTAGAAACTCAACGAATGAGTGGAGCTATTTTGTCGGCTCTATGAAGCGTACATATCGTCCGAGGTTGGAGTAAAGTAACGTTAGGAAAGAGGGGAGGGAGGGAGCACGAACACAAGGATTACTTTTGTCCTAGGGGAAGTCTGTAAAGCTGGTTACAGGCGAATTCAGTAGATAAATCCCTGACGACCGGCAAAAAAAAAGCAATATCTTCGATTCTGAACGTCAAACTAAGAAACTGCATGCTGAGCACGTTGCTGCAAGAATAAAAATTAGCACTGAAAAGAGGCGGACGCCAGAAGTCGTCGAGGGCTACCCGAAGTATGTTCTGGACTTTCAAGGCCATATTTGGTGGCCCAACTTTTGCAATGAAAGCAAAAAGAAAAGACGGGGGGGGGGGGGGGGGGCGGGGGGGGGGGGGGGGGGCATTCAGTAGCTAACTAAAAAATCGCGGCAAACAGCTTCCCATTGTAAAGACGATCGCCCGGCTGAACGCCACGATTTGATTTCCGAATAAATTAAACGCTTGCGTATATTTACTTTCAAGAAAATATCCGCCTGACAGCTACCTCAGAACAACGTCAAATCACGCAGTAAAAAGCATAAAAAACAGCGAAAAAGAACAGACGGATAATAAGCAAGTGCACTACAATCAAGCTATCTGATGGTGCCCTGCTAAGCACTCAAAAACTTGTTGGGGTTCCTGCTAACCCGTGCACAAGGCTTAACGCGCATCCCAGAAGGCCCGAATGACGTCCTGGGGAGGGAGCTCCGATGAGGGGTCAGCGAACCGCTTTCATCGATGAGACAACGCTTATACAACTTGAAGCATCCGAAACAACAGCGCAAGAAGCCACGGGACATTCTACACCGCCTGGACGACAGACAAGCGGGCGAATAGGAGGAAAAATAAGAAGGAAACGCGAGAAGTTCGCCGAAAAGCATCGCCGATGCGCGCGGCGATTCTCTCTGCCCACGGCAGGCAAACAGCTCGGCTTCTCTGACACCCCCTTCGTCCGCGGCACAAAGGGGGAACCGAGATCGAAGATTGCCCCGCGTGAAAGGAGGCAATCTGGGATGCAAATCGGTCCGGCCGGACTCCCCGCGCGGCCGGGCCCGCCGATGCGTGAGAGATCGCGTGCTCAATAGGGGCTTTTGTTGTGTCACGAGGCCCGTGCGCGCGCGCGTGTGTGTGTGAACTCTGTTTCGTCAGTCATCGTGTCCTCTGTGTGCTCCACTCGGTAATCATTCCTTTTATCCCCGCTTTGTTGTCCCCATTTGGCTGTATGGACAGCGCAGAAAAGAAAAGAAAAAAAAAAGGACTACGAAACAGCATGTTTCTACCAACATTACCAAGGGGGGTGGACCATGCGAGATTATCGCTTAAAGAGGCCATGAAGACAAAATACAACTTTTAGGGGCTTAGCCCCGTAGGGGCTTGGGCTGCTGGCGTCTCCTGTCGTCGTCGTAATCGTCGTTCGTCTCATGTACCGTAATTACCCGATTCTAACGCGCACCCGATTTTCCAGGCAAAAAAACCGAAAAAACTTGCATCTCCGATTGTAACGCGCACGGAACTTTGTGAGCAAGAAAAACGAATGCGAGAGAAACGGGCGATTTATTTCTCGAAGTAATCTCACTCCTTGTCGCTCTCCGCTGACCACAACATCTCGTCCTTGGTGCCGTCAAGTGCGTTCGCGATGCCACACTTCATAACGAACGTTCAACCATGATCGATCGGATTGTGGCCCACGCCTCGCACGCCCATCCTGTGAGCTTGCAGACAGTTTTGACCACTATTTACAGGACTGCCCAATAACAAACAAACACAGAGAACAACTTCTTGATATCCATAGAAATTATCTCGTAAGAAGAAAACCAGAGCTAATAAAACATACAAAAACATTCAAAATTTTACAAGAAATGACAATACTAATTAACGCTAATATTCAGCAATACTAACCCCTCAAATATTTTATCACAATTTCACACACACGCAGAAACAAAGTCAGCGGAAAATAACGCGATAATAGCTTTTAGATCTTTTGCATTTATCATTGTTCTGTAGTGAGTCATTGTCTGCGTAATTATCTTGTTTAATTACCGTTTTACATTTTTTTAAATGTTAAATCCACACATCCATTTTCAATGTATTTAATTTACCCGTTATACCTCGGTGGAACAGCAAGGGTTTCAGTTCATGAGCGCATTTAATAATGTAGAGGCGCACGCTTCAGCCGACCGCTCGTTTTGAACGCGTGAGAGCCGCTGCTGCCATTGCTGTTATCAGGCGCGCAAGTGGAACGATTTGACGATTTGTGTGAACGCCGATAGAAAATACTACGCGCCTATGCTTCCTGCGTCTGAAAAATCGTTGCTAAAAAAAGCTTTGGCGCCATCTTGAGATGGCGATGGCGATGGGCGGGACGAAATTTCTGTTGTTTCGGCAGTTTCGGTTTCGTATCCGATTCTAACGCGCATGCGATTTTTCGACGTATTTTTCCGGAAAAAAAGTGCGCGTTAGAATCGGGTAATTATGGTAGTCACGGTAATAAAACACCAGGATGCTCGTTTGCACATCGTGCTAGAATGCAACGCGTTCTAAAAACACCGCTACACTCGTTTACGCCTCCCGCTGGAGCGCTTCGTAACGGGTACTAAAAAAAACACCTGGAAACTCGTTTACGCCTCGCGCTGGAGGGCTTCATGCCTCAAATACAAGAGACTTTTACAGCAAAGCTGCATACCTCTGCCCCCCAACGGTTTCATATCCGTTGGCAAAAACGCCACGGCGCCATGAATGCACTTATACACTGCAGGCTTCGCCCCTCCCCAGGTTTCACGTTAGTGGAGATGGCCCCGGGATTTTTTTTTTCACTTTGCAACAACTAGCCTTTGGTAACTTACTCAGTTCCATTGCCGCTGCGAAAGATGTTTTTGTAACAAAAAAACCCCAAGAAGTATTGAAACACTTTTAAATTTTGCGCTAGAGTGGCTTAATATGGGGAGGAGAGAGGTAATGCGGGTCAGCACGAGAGGCATGGTCACCACTGTGTTAACTCCACGTGATCATTGAAGTGATGCGATCAAATGGAACTGGAGGTCCCACTGCAATCACCAAGTCCTGTTTCTTGGGGGCAGCTTAGGCCAGTGCCCATCAATCGTACAAACAAGATACCGTGACGTCTAGCAAAATAACTGGGAAGAGGTTTGGGAGTCGCCACTGCGTCATATGTTTTCGTCATTGGAAGTTTGCGATAGTCATTATTATCGGAACAAAGAAGTGTTTTTAAAAAAACCAAACTTCACAGTTGTCTTTATAGCCCCTTCTGAATACATTTCTGGGAAGTATTTGTGAATGTATTTGTGAAAGTATGTTTGAATGAAGTATTTTTGAATGAAGTATTTGTGAATGTATTTCTAAATACATTTCTGGGAAGCAGTTTTGTAGCAACCACTCCATGACTAAAACGGAACTGTTATGCCAAGAAGGTGTTCTTGCTGTTACTCTTTTCTTTCTGTTTACTTTCATCGTGGATTTTATATTTGCCCTAACAGTTTTATGATTGCATACTGAAAACTTTGCTTGGCCCGCTTCAAAGTTGCTGTACTTTATTTGGTTCAATAAACCTTATCTTTCAACCACCGTATTCTTTTAAATACAGGCTTTTGCCACTCTTATGGCACAGTACGTGCAACTGATTGTGAATGTTGACTATTTTTTATGAGTACAGCCTCCGTCCTGTTCAGTACAAATGCATGCACAAGGAGCGTGTTTTTGTGTACGTGTGTATGTGTAAGTATTCAAATATAATGTTTTTCCCTCACTGAATAAACTTCTCTCAGCTTGCAGTAAGCTCATCGTACTGGGACTTTTATTAGATGCGAAGCATCTCATGCTCGGGGCTGTGTCCCACCCTCCCTCGTTGTCGTTGTCCGCCGTCCACACTCTACTGCGCATGCGCGTCGTCTCTTCAGCACCGCCAGCGTTTGGGCTGACGTCAGCGCGGTCCACTACAAAAAGAAATAGTTAGACGGCGCCCGGTTTCGATCCCACGACTCTCTGGCCACAACGAAAGGTACGAGGCGCTCTTCCCACTGCGCTACAAACCGAGACGGGAGCATGTGCTACGAACGCGCCTTATGTCCTTTACTCATTCAAACTACGTCAAGAAGCTACTGATACAACGAAGGCACGCGAAGCTGAACGTCAACGGAAACGACGAACTGAAAACTAATGGGAACTTCAGTTACTCAGGGTTGCCTATACGGAAAGATGGTGTAATTTCTGTTCCTTCTTTATTTTACACATACCCAAAACGTATTCCACCTCGCGTGTTACCATACCAAACCCGTCAAAAGTGCATCTAACGGGGTCATGATGACACAATACAACCTTGTTTAATTAAAATTAGCCAGCCTATGATTACTTAATTTGTTGCGTCCCGGCCACGAAAAACGCTTTAAACAGAAAAAAACGCAAACATTAAAAAAAACTGTCAAATTTAGCGCTGCACAAACAGTGCCGAAAGGAGGGTATCAATGTGGTAACTGCACCGTAGCACCCGAATGACACGACCAAATTAAACTACCGGCACCACTACAATCCCACATGTTACGTTGTCGGTGGCCCTGGTCGGCGGCCGGCAATCACACGAACAAGAAACTGTGACGTCATCAAGACCGAGCCAAATGATGGTGGTCAGCCGCCGCTGCTTCATCTTGTTTTTTTTTTTTTTTTTTTCTAGTATATTTGTCATAAATTTGGGATCATTGCTACTCGGAGAAAGCAGTCTTGTCAATTAAGCAAACTTGTATTTTGTCTTAAAGGGACTCTGCAACACTTCCTGTAGACGCTTTCACTCTTTCCTGCGCGTTTAGGAGCACTGCGAAAGCTGTAGTTATCACAAGTATCTAATGGCACTGCGTGATCTGCTCGCCGCAGTAGATACGCCTTTTCTTTCGGCTTTGCTTTTGTGGCTTTCTTTTGGGGGGCGAAGCCCTTTAGGGGCTGGGGCTGTTGGCGTCTCCTGTCGTCGTCGTCGTAATCGCCGTCTCATGTAGTCACGGTACTAAAACACCGGGACACTCGTTTACGCCTCGCTCTAGAACGTAACACGTAGTAACAAAACACCGAGACACTCGTTTACGCCTCGCCCTGGAGAGCTTCGTGCTTCAAAGACAAGAGACTTTCACCACACCTCTACCCCCCAGCGGTTTCATCTCCGTTGGAAAAAACGCCAAATTGCCAAGAATATACTTATACACTGCATGCTTCACCCCTTACTAGGTTTTACGTTAATGTAGATGGTCCGGGATCTTTTCGAAGTGGCTGTAGAACGCGTTCGCTGCTTCAAGGAAAAGAAAGCTGGCCAATAGCCGCTACACCACTGTAATGACGTAGTTCCAACGGTCAAAGACCGCCAAGAGCGCGAAAGAGAGAAAAATCTTTTGAGCAAGTTCCCAAATTATCTGATGGTCATAGAGCAGTAATCTTCGACTGAGGTACCTTGCAACCCCCTCATCTAAGTGCTAGATGTGTTGGTTGACTACATTCTGCAAGCGTTTAAGGTTTCGAATACGTCGAAAAAAGTGTAGCAGGGTACGTTTAACTGTGACAAGAAAAGCAAAAAAAAAAAAAAAAATCACGACCAAGAAGCGCGCTAGAAAGATAGACCGTAAGGGAGATGCAGCAGAAACCCACGAGGCAAAACAGTGTTGTCCCTGACACGCAAACCCGCACTGACGCGTTGAGAATGCCATCGCACGGCGAACGCAACGCCGCATGCATGATGATTCGGCGCACTACGTGGCGGCAAGCCGCCCAAGAGGCCGGGGGGTGCCTCTTCGTTACAACACTGCCGCGAAGCTGCCACCGCAGCGGTGGTCAAAACTCCGCGGCGACGATGTGGGCCCACCGCAGTGCAGGTGGGGGAATATTGCCCCTGACAGGAGGAAAAAACCTCCCTGGCGCGCAAGCGAGCGGGCGCGTCGAGCAGGGCGGTGTTATCACAAGGACGACGACGAGGGCTGAGGGGGGCCCCCCTCCCGAAGCGCGCCTCGACGGCACCGCGCCGTCGCCGCCGTGGGTGTCCGAAGGGTTGCGTGCGACGAAATGCGGCACTTCTGCGCGATTACTACGCACGGACGCTCGTACATCATTCCCTGGGTCACGTAGTCTAAGAATTGGCTGATTTCCGACTGTCATTCTTCCCGTGTGCAATGTCTCGCAGAAGGAAGGAAAGAAAGAAAGAAATAAAGGAAGAAAGAACGAAAGAAAGGAAGGAAGGAAGGAAGGAAGGAAGGAAGGGAGGAAGGAAACTAAGATACAAATAAAAAAGAAAGCAATAAAATTACAGACAGACAGACAGACACAGACAGACGGGCGGACAGACAGACGGGCGGACAGACAGACAGACGGGCGGACGAACGGATGGATACAAAAAAAAGGGTGTAGGAAAAAATGGTCCCGGAAAAAAATGGTCCCGGAAAAAATGGTCCTGGAAGAAATGGTCCCGGAAGAAATGGTCCCGGAAAAAATGGTCCCAAATCTAAGGTAGGAAAAAATGGTCCCAGAAAAATTGCTCCCGAAGCCAAGGCAGGAAAAAGTAGTCTTGTTCGAGTAAATCCGGTTAATCGCACAAAGAACGTTTGTTTTACCGAAATTCAGGTTATGTTGCTTTCATGGTCTCTCCCATATTTATTTTCTAATTTGCCGTTACGCTAGCTTAATCCACAGATGTTTCGCATTGATGGCGTCTCAACCACATATAGCATGCATAAATCTCAGCATATCTCTGTTTTGAACCCGCACGTTGTGAAGAGGGTAAACCGCTTCCACACATCCTCGACAGGTGAAGGTGACACGAAAAACAGGATCCTGGTGATGTGTAGTGAAAGGAACGAGCATCAGAGGGGCCTGCCCAGGGGGCTATTCAGGAGTGGACGGGGGCTTTCGTACGAACTTTCGTAAAGTTCGTACGAAAGTTCAAGGCACATCAACAGAAAATTTCGCCTTCGCATTCTCAGAGTTGTAAGCACCCCCTGCAATTTTTTACATGTTTTTTTCCTTACTTTTCTTTGCACTCTTTGTTGCTATTTGTTTCTATTGAATGCTTTTTTCTTCAGTTTATTCATGCTTTGGAATTAAAGATTGTATATTTTAATTGTATTTACATTTACATTTCGGTGGCCGGACATTTCGGTGCACGGACATTCCAGTGCACGGACTTTTCAGCGCACTGACGTTTCAGCGCACGGACGTTTCGGTGCACGATGTCTCGGTGCGATCATTTTGGTGCACGGGATGTCCCAGACATTAACTTAAAGGAGCCATAAAGAGAAAACACAAGTTTGGTTCATTCGAAAGATTGCCTCGTTAGAACCATAACGACACCACTTATAACGCAAACTTCGCTCAAATAAGCTACATAATTAGGAAAAAAGGAAATGACCATGCGACCCACCAGCTCATTTTCCGCAACAGAACCTGTGATGTCACTTGGGAATGCTCTGCGATTGGCGGAGGCCGGCAAAAGCAAACGCATGTTAGGCAGGGCTTACAGTTTGCATAGCGAGCTAAATGCCCGTGAAACACACTGCACATTCTTTTTATGACAAAGAACGGTGGAGTAAACGGTTGAAGGTCCGAACGAACACGCAAGCGTGTGCGCCAATGCATACGAAACTAGCGCCGGCCGAGCTCGACATCTCGCCGTCGCGCAGACGAATTTTCGGGTTCGAGGCTCTTCGGGGCCAACGAACCGTTCCAGCACGCACAGCTGCGACCTTGCTTCGTATCGTAATCCCTTCACAGGAGGTTGGCCGTCATATCGCCAACCAGCGAAGGTAAAAATAGAAACTAGGGGAGTAAGGAACAGCAAGAAGCGACGAGATATTGCCAGTCGTCGCGTAAGTTTCGAATGGTGTTGGCTTGCTGCTGTCGTTACGAGCTCGTTTCCAGTTTACAACCACTGAAAACTTCAGTTTGTTCGAGTACTTTACAATGAAATTTCGTTGCTGCGTTTTGAAATGCCCATGTAGTACGGGCAAATCGTCGAGGGAGTGCAACATCCCCGCCGGTGAGCAGATCTCCTTTCATGTGCTGCCCAACGACGAACCTAGGCGAAGCAAGTGGCTACGTTTTGTGAACTTTGCAAACGGAGGAGAAAGATAGCTAAAGGAAGTACGAGTGTGCTCGCTTCATTTCCGAGGAAGTGATTACGGCAGGGACCCTTACGTTAGCTCACTCCTGGGACATGCTGGCGCTCGTCGCCGACTTCGTCAAATCGCTCTGACCTTGGGGAAAAAAATGCCGTAAACACCGCGCATTGACGCTCGTATCTTTCTGGTCGAAGCAGAGAGCTCGCGTGAACGGCTTTCCATACACGACACCGGCCAACTGGCATAAGTGATACTGCTACTGAAATTGAACTATTATTAACCGTAATCAAAATACGGCACATACGTACCAGTCTATATTCGTCCGTCGCGACGGGGCTGACGAGGCAGCGGTGCCGACGGCTGGGCGTTCGTCTGTTGTGGCTATCGCGGAATGGTCGCTTTCCCGTCCACCGCGTATCCCACAACTCTTGCCGCTCGTGCACTTAGAAGCATTGAGCGTTTTAGTGGTGTGAGGTTGTTAAATGCAAGCCCGAGCTCCTCGGCGAGAGTTTTGTTCTCCGGATCAGGCGATTCCATGACTAGGGCTGCGGGTGCACTAGGTTTTACTAGTATTTTTAAAATGGCCGCCGTCTCGATCGACTCCCGCGTGTGGGTGCTATATGGAGTCGACATACTAAGTATCTGTTTCATGGACCGGCTCTATGACGCCATTGTACACGTCACGGAATGTTCAATTTTAGCGGGAGATTTAAAATTTTGGCTTAAATTGCCTTATTTCTCAGTGAATAAAGCATCATTTGCTTCCGGGAAAGCGCTTGGGGTACTATGAAACACCTAATCTTTCGAATAAAACAAACTTTTGTTTTCTCTTCATGGCTCCTTTAAAGCTTTAGCTTTAATATTTTAATTTCGATATGACTTTACGTTCGAGAGTTGGGTTTGGGCCGCACTGCGCAGAAACGAAGGCTAAACCAAGGCGGAGCATCCGAGCGTAAATCCCCATTTCAATTTACACCGATTCTGATGAAACCTCGCAGCGTAGAGCTTTAATGACCTTCAGACACTGAGATAGCTGTGTCCGACTAAGCTTCTAAACCGGCGGTTCCAGGTCTCGCAGTTGTTTGTGCGGTTTTAATCCAATTACTTGCACTAAATTTTTAATCGATGCTCAGCCCTACCATCCATCCATCCATCCATCCATCCATCCATCCATCCATCCATCCATCCATCCATCCATCCATCCATCCATCCATCCATCCATCCATCTGTACGTACATCGCCCACCCATCCATCCAGATTTTAGCCTTCACAGGAGTTAATTTCTGCCCCTTGTAGGAATATTAAAGCATTCCATCTCTTTCTCAACCCTTTAGCTAAAACGCAAACGCACAAAAGCAAAGCCGCAAAAAAGTTCAGATCTGACTAACTTGAAGGGAAACACGTCGACTGGAGCATGGGACCATTTTTTCCTAGATGGTCACTGGGACCATTTTTTCCGGGACCATTTTTTCCGGGACCATTTTCACCGGACCATTTTTTTCCGGGACCATTTTTTCCGGGACTATTTTTTTCATTTCCGAAAAAAAAGGAACCCAAACAAAGAACCGAATGAGGGCAAGAAGGAAGCAAAGTAGAAAAGGCAAGAAAGTGGAAGAAAAAAAGAGTGAAAGAAGCAGTGAGCAAACGAGACATAAGAAGGAAGGAAAGAAAGGTTCCAGGCGCTAAATAAGAAAATGGAAATTTTAACAGAACCAAAGCACACCGAAATAATTGCAAAAAAAAAAACGAGTAGCAGAAGACACCAAGCAAGGTAAAAGCAAAAATAGAGCGATAATAGGGAGACAAAATGAGAAACGGCGAACAAAGAAGGGAAGAAATAATGAAAGAGAAGAATTGTGTTCCTCACCTAATGCTTTGAGTTAAAGTAAGTGTGACCACAACGTTTTGCCTCTTATTTTTACCCGATCAGTGGACCACCGTTAGTTGTGTGCTGTTAGGATTTCTTGCGCGTCCTCTGAACCACGCCGTGAATAAGTGCAGTTGACGTAACTGGTACCGGACCATTTGTGTTGCGGTGCGTTATGTCGCCCGAACCTCAGGAATATGTTGCGCTGCCAACTTGGCAAACCCGGTAGGCTGCCTTTAAAACAGCAGGAGCACACAAAATATTTTGCATTGCAAATTGCAATGCACGGTCTCCTGCATCTGTTCAAAGTCTCCCTTTGGCGTTCGCTCGCTCCAGTGGCGTACGCAAGATTTCATTTTGGCCGGATCCTGAAAGAAAAAAGGAGGAGGAGGAGGAAAAAGTAAAAGAAATAACACTAAAGCAACTAAAAACAACTGTTTAAAAACCGAACCAATTTAAATAAATTGATTTTAAAATTTTAGATGCTGTGGTCCTCCGACTGTTTTCTTTAGTTTTGTTCTTCCTTAGGAGAATTGCAAAATGGTTGATCGTCTTGTGAGGGGAGAGGTCGAAGCCGCGTAAGCTTAGAGCTTAACTCGCGACCAAAAATAATTACCAGCACTCTTTATTCGATGGCATAGCCCGACGATAGGGCGCGGTCCATTCCTCCCCCCTACCGTTCAAAAATTTCGAGAAGGGCCACGGTCCCTCTTCGTGCACCACTGACTCGCTCTTCTGATTATTAATATAAAGTGAATTTATCAAACCTTTACCTTCGTTTCTTCGGCGTAGTGAAAGCCTGGCTCCCTATTTTTGGAGCTCGTGAGGAGACGAAACAGGAAGCACCCGAGCGAGCACCTCGGTTTTTGTTTTCATATCACCGGATCTGTACAATCAGTCTTTACAATCATCAAGTTTATATTCTGCAGGGGCCTACCTGCGTTGCGTAAAGATGACATGCATAGTCTCATGATTACGATGATGATGATGAAAGAGGGACAGCTTCGAACCTGTTTTTTTAGCAAAAAAAAAAAACTTACGAATCCCCCAGGCATGTTAAAAACACTCTTTACAAACAGCGAGCATTACGCTTGAGATTTTTTTTTTTTTTGTAGTATACCATCAGATGACGGCGACAAGTAGGCGGCAGTGAACGTTGCAACGAGCAAGGAAACGCGCTTCATATCTCTCTTATCGGCATAAATCCTGGCCAGATGTGGTTCCTTAAATCATTGTGACCTTCTTACCTTAAGAAAATTGGTTGTTGGCTCTTGGAGCAACGGCGACTGCGAGGAACATAATTGGCTTCAGCCTTCGTTGCCCTTATCGCGCGGGGATAAAGGGATGCAGCTGGGATGGGCGCCGGTACATGGCCGCTTCTTTCTGACACGCCGAAAAAGAAAAACCAGAACCGAAATCCTTGCGAACCCTCCATGTTACCCACTGCTTTCTCAGTCGTTCTTCCGCTTAGTACACGTGAAAGCACTCCAAGAAACCTGCACTGGCATAAAGTGAAACACGTGTAACAAGTAAATCCTTGAGGCCTTGCACAATTCTAGACGAGTGTACTTCTTTTCATTTATTTCAATAGTAGTTTACCTGAATCGTCAGCTTGGCTTTCGAGTGTGTTGGCCACCGTGAACGATCACGTGACCCGTCGAGTTATCACTTCCTCGGGTTGCTAACCCGATTGCCATCAGCGCCTGCAGTTACATACGTACGCGCGAAAGTGCTGGTGCTGGGGAGGACGCGCCCGCAGCAGTTGCGGAGCATTTGAAACAGCATTTCTTCTCTCAGGTAAGTCGTTGCCGTACCTTTTCCGCATGACTTTACTGCCGGTTTTGCCAGCATTAAGTTGCACCACGCCCTATGCCGTTTGCGGTGTTGTGATACCGGTAATGTTATGCTCCCGAGTTCCGATGTATCGACACACACCTCTAACTTAGGTGAACTGTGTCTGCCCGCGTTTACGCACGTCACGAAGGATCTCTGCGCGCTCAATATGGCTTGGCAACATGAAATGAGCGGATTCTGTGATGACTGTCGCGGAAGCTGCGCAATAGAGAGACCCCCCAGCTACCTTGGGCCATAGCAACAGCGTCATTGTTGCTACGGCGGTTTGTCGTAACTGCCGCGGGCCGCTCTTCGGGGTAGTGCCATTGTCGTTGTCGTGTGGTCGGCTCCTCGTGGACGATACGAAATTGTTTTTCTTGCAGTAAAGGGTGATTTAGTCTTCTTGTTCATTTTGAAGGTAATAGCGCACAGAAACGGGAACAAAGAAAGGAACACACGGACAAGCGCCTTCTATCAACTGAGTGGTTTATTAGAAAAAAACAGACTTTTATACCCTACAACACTGCGCAGGTCAGTACAAGAACCCATCAATGGCACACATAGCAAAAAACGTGTACACTCATCAATTCACACCAACGATGATAGTAGCGAGAGGTCCTTATCTTACAATGTTACTGAGAGATGGCTTACACAATCTTCTTTTTGGTGGGAACATAGTTAGATAAGGAACTCTCACTGCTATCATCGTTGGTGTGAATTGATGAGTGTACACGTTTTTTGCTATGTGTGCCGTTGATGGGTTCTTGTACTGACCTGCGCAGTGTTGTACGGTATAAAAGTCTGTGTTTTTTCTAATAAACCACTCAGTTGATAGAAGGCGCTTGTCCGTGTGTTCCTTTCTTTGTCCCCGTTTCAGTGCGCTATTACCTTCAAAATGAATCAGTTCCAACTAGGCCGGCTCGCAGTGATGCTTAGTCTTCTTGATTGTGCAGGTAATTTTGTGACACGCTAGTGCAGTAGTCCGTCGCGCCGATGAAACCGTGCCGGGAATTCGGCTGCACATGTGCACCTGAAGGGAACCGAGAGTGCAGTTCCAGACGTCTGGTAGGGTAACTTCATTCTCGTGGATTGCGCGTTACAGCCGTTGAAGCATGTGTCTGGTCTGCATTTCCTGCGCGTACGCCCCGGAGCCTTTGGAACGTCGCGTTATGACGGAACAAACGGGGCACTCGAAATTCGAAACTTCGAGCGCGAATTTGTCTGCGATAGCAGCAACATCCGCTAGCGAAATTCGACGCTGTCTTCGCAGTCTCCTTGATAACGGCGGTTGATTCGTCTTTACTGTGCAGACACCCGCCGCTCTCACTTGTGGAAACTGGGAATTCACACCGCTAATTTCGCTCGTCAATCGCGTACGGAGTGGATCAGGATGGCGATTACTCGTGAGGTACTACAGCTACGTGTGCACGGACAGATATTTGCTTTTAGCCAGGCATACGCCTTAATCTACGCTAGCAAAGGCGTTCAACATGTTTAATGGCTCTAATTGTTGTGTGAACGGAAACAGTCGCAAGTGGTTCTGCACGGAACTCACAATAGAATGGGGGGCTACGAGGCGCGTATATTTCACGAGCCGATTACACGGTCAAGAACACACTTATAACTGAGCTCCAGCCCACTGCAGTAGTGCGAGGCAGTTTTTGTGTCTCGCCGAATGTTCCGGGGCCAAAGCCGCTAATTAGGGTCGCATGCGCGCGATTGTTGCCCGAGCCTGCTAGCCTGAGGGTATATTGTTGGCCCGCTGGGCACTTATGAGAGGTCGTCTCCTTAAAGCGACCCGCCACAGTGACTCAGTGGCTAAGGCGCTGTGATACTGAGCCCAAGGACGTGGGTTCGATCCTGGCCGCTGTAGCTAGCTGTTTTTCTGATGGAGGCGAAAAGGAAAACGCCCGTGTGTCGACATTTGGGCGCACGTTAAAGACCCCCAGGTGGTCGAAATTAACCCCGAGCCCTCTTCTCTGGTAGCTTCCCGGAGCAGGTTTAGCTTCGGCGCGTTAAACGCCATAATCAATCTGTCAGTCTCGTCAAAACGTGTCCATGGTGGGTGTTTTGCCAAATGTGGCGAAAAGCGAGAAGTGCATCAAGATCACTTTTGAGGGCGAGCAAAGGCGAAAAAAAAATTAATGGAAGATCAATAAATCAGTCCAACAAATAATAAATCCAATCAATAGATGAGGTTTATCTTGAGATCAATTAGTGGATATGTAGCAATCAATTCAATTCAATTCAATCCAACCTTTATTTCCAACAAGAAGTTGGGGGTCCCCCAGGCGAGAAGTGGCCGTAAAGAACACTTGAAAGGTGCCTGAGGGCCCGCACTCGCAATGTAGACAGTTACAGTGTTCTGTTTCCCTTTTTGTCTCCATTATACAGAGTTGTTCGACTTCAAGAGTAGGCTAGGAACAATATACACTGTCATGCGCTGATGAACAAAGAAGCATAGCGATTGCAGTGACATAGGAGCAACAAAAAAGAAAAACAGCCGTAAAAATCGAAATATTTCTTACAAAGACTCCATAGACACGAAAAAGCAAAAAGCGAAAAAAAGAAAAAAAAAGAAAAAGAGAAAACAAACTACAGTTTTGATCAACATATACAAAAAAGAATGGTGTGTGTTAACAACTTTTTAAAAACAATTCCCTCATTTCTTTTCGGGTGTAGCGGCTTAAATTTGTGTTTACAATATCCCATTTGTTTAGCAGGGAAGGGACAGTACATCTTAAGGACTGCAGAAGATAGTCAGTTGGTCGAAGCGAAACTAGCCACCTGTCACAACCTCGAGTGCGCGAATCACTCTGTTGCATTTTTAAATCGCCCATTCACTCCAAAAAAACTCGGTACCTTTCATTTGAAAAGAAAAGCGAATACAATAGACGAAACTCATAAATGTTCTTGACAGACATGATTTTATATTGAGAGAAGAAAGACTGAGTTGAGTGCGAGTAGGGTACATTGGCGATGTAGCGCAGGGCCCTTTTTTGTAAAAGAAAGAGTCTTTCAATATTTCCAACGGTAGTAGTGCCCCATATGAGAGTACAATAATATAAATGTGCAGCGAACAGGGCATGGTAAATCTGAATTTTAGTTTTCACCGGAAAATGTCTACATCGCGCTAGTGCATTAGCCGCTGACGACAGTGATCTAGTCATGGCTTCTATGTGACCTGTCCATGTCAAATCAGAGGAAAATGTTACTCCCAGGATTTTGTGCTTATTCACTATCTCTATAGGTACACTGCCTAAAGTTATCATTTGATGCATCGTTGTGTCCTTGTTTTTAGCTCCAAATAAAATGGCTTTTGTTTTGCTGGCGTTAATTTTTAAGCTGTTGGAATGTGACCAGTGGTAAATGATCGACAGGGCCTCCTGAGCCTTTTCCGCAATTTCGTTTGTGTTTTGGCCTGAAATTAATAAACTGGTGTCGTCTGCATAGAGAAAGAACGTGACGTCGTTTTTGGTTTTAACAATATCATTAACGTAGATATTAAACAGTAGCGGCCCTAATACGCTGCCTTGAGGTACTTCATGATGTATAGTTTTATGGGAAAAGTAAAGCCTCCAACTTCAACACACTGTTTCCGTTCTGGAAGGTATGACTGAAGAAGAGAATGCGCTATACCGCGGACGCCATAGCGTTGTAACTTGTAACTTTGTCAGCAGAATACCATGGTTCAGGTAGTCGAAAGCTTTGCTATAGTCTATAAATATACCAAGTGTAAGCTTCCTATCTTCAATATTTTTAATTATAAGTTCTTTTTGTGCCAGTAGTGCCATTTCTGATGATTTGC
This sequence comes from Haemaphysalis longicornis, assembly GCF_048455015.1. Classification (NCBI taxonomy): domain Eukaryota; kingdom Metazoa; phylum Arthropoda; class Arachnida; order Ixodida; family Ixodidae; genus Haemaphysalis; species Haemaphysalis longicornis. The sequence continues at coordinate 142,056,394 of NW_027526204.1, forward strand.
CTCGTTGAAAACCATGCTGGCAGTTTGTAATTATATCGTGCTTCAGAAAAAAAGTCGTAATTCGGGAAAATATAACTTTTTCTAACCCTTTCTAATGAGATCTATTACCGGGTACATGGCCCGAAGTCACGAATTCGAGGATTTGCTTCCGCTTCAGAAGCCCGCCACTCGGTATTCACCGACGGAAGCCGCTTACGAGCCGCCTTCCATAGTGCTTTTTGTTTTTCCAGACTCTGAGGTAACCTCTGCTAGCTTAGTTGTGGCACTGGCTACCTGTCACTCCTTTCGGTGTCGAACAGTGTCGGCATCCCGTCGCAGTCGTTCGCATTCCACGCTGTTTTACCGCCTACTCGGTCCTGGACTCAGTTCACACGCTGTCGCTGTACTGCGTCATTCACCTTTGCATCAATCGCGCTCCACAGTCCTCCTCCTTGGGTTCATAAAATGACTACGTCGCTTTATAATCGACCTTTCGTAAAGCCGATGGCCGATGGCGCGTTTTAACTCAGCGCTGAAATTAGCCATACCTGTAGTGCCAGACTTTTTTCAGAGGTGCCAGTAAAAGCACAAAACGCCGGTTAATGTGCAATGCAAGAGACTTGAAGCACTCATCGAAGCTGCACTTAAGTTTTGCGATATTGTTTCTCCTCATTTAAGGCGAATGCATTTCAAACTTTTCTTTATTGCGGAGGTCGTAGCTGCAGTCATCACATTCGTCTCACGTGGTCCATTTTATAGCATTTGTGATAGATGACGCAAGTCCGTATCCTGGTGTCCGTTTTAAATAGCAGCGTGCTTACCAACTGAGTGGAGCTCCCACACTACGGCTTCGCGAAAGTGGCGTGTTGGCCTCTTCTAAGCTTTCTTAGATGTGATTTTTCCCACGCATTATTACAAGATCTTTTTTTTTTATGAAGCCCACTGAATGTTTTGTTCAGGTGATGAAGCCTGCGACGTCGCCCTGACCTCCTGTCACATTTGGACGCCATTGTTGCATCATGAGAGGCGCATTTCCTAAACAACCGTTCTACCGTGTCGTGCAACTATAGTACCACCGAAACAGAATGCCACGACAGTGCCGACTTACAATGGTACTCTGCCCGCCGGTGACGACGAAGACGCTCAAAGGATGGTTATTGTCCTTTTCAAAACAGAAACACGGCCATCCAGTCGCAACATCCTGAGCGCGAGGGTAAAGGTTAACGGCGCGGAATACTTGGGTCTTCCGTTAACAATGGTCAATATAGGGCCGATCTGCCAAGGTGCTACTAACAAGATCACCATCTCGTTTTGCGCCCCGCCGAATCCAGTAACGGTCTTCGTCAAAGAAGTAGCAAAGTTCTCCGAAGAGGAGCTGCTGCGCTCTCTCCGGGCAAACTCCCGTTACGTGCACAAGAAGGAGCTCACGAAAGCCCTTGTGAAGGCAAACTTTGCTCGGGTGGATGACGACGCCATCGTGGATTGTTTGGAGGTATGCTACGTGCTTGCATGTAAAACTACCCCATATCATTTAATGTGTGTGTGTGTGTGCGAGAGAGAGAGAGAGAGAGAGAGAGAGAGAGAGAGAGAGAGAGAGAGAGAGAGAGAGAGAGAGAGAGAGAGAGAGAGAGAGAGAGAGAGAGATCGGTAATTGTACTGGTGCGGTTAGCCTTACAAAGGCGCCTAGGTTGCTACACCAGATGTACGAGAAAAAAATGAAATGAAGTGATGATGATGACTATGATGACGATGATGCGCCTGCTTATGAAGCCTTGTTTAGAGAGTCTGATCAAGTTTTATGCTTCGCAGGAAGGTCGGTAGAGCTTTTGTCGCTAGAGTTGCTCGTTTAGAGTTAGACTGGGTGCCTAATACGTCACTTAGCGTTAGTCTTCTAGAAAGTGGCTGGCCCAGGGACAGTATAGGTGCTGAACACCGCGCACATTTACATATTACGTGGTTTAAGCCCTCGCGCACGTCACAAATAGGGCAGAGGGGGGAAGTGGCCTGTTGCATGCAGATTGAAGCGAAAATGACTTGTGTAGGCGACATTCAGCCGCACGCAACACGCAATAAAGAAGCTCTTCGTCATGCTTTGTCAGTTCGTGAAAAGGAGGAGGACAAACACTTTATTGAGTGAGACATCCTAAAGTTCCCATGCTGGTCTATGGACTGGAGAGGCGCGGCGTCTAGTGAATGGTATGCCGCATGAAGGGAGTTATGTGTTCTCGTTCGCTCTGTATTTTTAAATGTGTAGAAGGAGCAAGGCAGCGCCTATTCGCACTCTTCTTTTTTTGGGGGGGGGGGGGGGGGGGGGGGAGACGTAGCCTTCAAACTTTTAACACTCACGCGTTGAATTTGCGTAATTCTCTTTATTCTATCGGTGTTTTAGTACGAAAGCTCTAGCAGGGTCGACCGCAAGAAGTATATGTGCCTGCACTGGTCTACTCTGGAGTCTGAAGCCTTCTCAAGAGCAGACGGACGCGGAGAATAAATGGTACACCTGAATAAAGGACGCGTGACGTCAGCACGCGCCGCGCCTGCGCAGTGGCTAGCTGAGCGTGGCTCGCCGAGCGTATGTGTGCGTGTGTGTGTGTGTGTGCGTGTGCGTGTGTGCGTGTGCGTGCGTGTGTGTGTGCGTGCACGGCATCTGTGATAAGCAACGGTGACGCCGCGCTGATGCGGGGAAAGGGCGACAGACGCACTGAAGAAAGCAGTCTGACGCGGTCACGTTAAAATAAGAACAAGCAAGACCCATTTGTGCCCATTTAGTGACCCAAATGAACGATAGGAGGCGTGCTTGCACACCTACAAAGAGTACGAGATCGTTAGCAGTTTTGCCGTAAACTCTGTACAAATCGTTTCAGTGGGCTGTTTGCAGTGTACCTGCAGGTTATGTATATATCACAATGTACAGTAAACTTTTATGCACTTCGCCTTTACGCTGATATCCTGACAAGTTCGATCCCTGCAGGTCTCTCTCATCTGCCCGCTGTCACGAAAGAAGATGGTAACGCCCAGCCGCGGGTTCGCCTGCCTTCACGTCCAGTGCTTCGACGCGTTCTCGTACCTGGCGGTGAACGAAGCAACCCTGGGTTCATCGTGGGCTTGTCCACTCTGCAGGCGCGAAGTCTTCGTCGAAGACCTGCGAATCGACCTCCTTACGCTGGACATTCTGAGAAAAACTGAGCGGCATTGCAGTACCGTAAAATTCCTGGTCGACGCAAGCTGGGAAGAGCTGTCGTCTGCCGACGGCGACGTCATCGTGCTTTAGGATGCCACGTCAATCCGGCAAGCAAGCCATGCTCCCACGGTGTACGACGCCGAATATGTGTAGATCTGTCGCCGAATCTTTCCGGCCACAACTGGAACGAATAAAACAGCGCTACCTGCACGAGTGTCCTCGGCTCTGGCCGCTGGCAAGGATCTTTTGCGGGGCATTTGAGAGGTCTATCCGGCAGGAAACGGCAGATTTGTGACTGAGTGCAACTGAGCTTGCGTGAGTATACTCACGCAAGCTCATGCCACAGCGTAGTGCACATGAATACAGATAGGTCCTTGGTGGCGCGGTTACGAATATGGCGTTAATTATCGCATTGCTCGTCGTGTACATTGCGGTACGCTTCCAATGTCAACGCTGGTCATGGCTCATGGGAGTATCCTCAGTCTACGAGGAATGGGCGAATTCGTCGTTGATCGTTTGCCTACTAGCCAGTGCTAGACACAGCTTCACAGAGCAAGATTTTTATTCGCAGAAAATTTAATATAAACGTGCAAAAAAACGATGTACATCTTTTGCAAGTATACGGGACTTTTTTACTTCGTGTAGTGACTTTAAAATATATATATCTATACCGGTTTGACACTATTTCGTTTGTGACTTAAAGGGACCCTGCAACACTTTTTTAACCTTTTAAATCCTAAACTGACCAGATTTACGGGAAATCCCCAAGGTGGAGTAAGTTTCTCCGAAGGAAAGTTCGACATCCACCTTAATGCAGCCATACGGCTACAAAGTAGAGCTATACAGCTTCCTCAGAAACTTCGCAGTTGAAGAAAAATTCGTCCTGGTCCTTGCAGAACGTTGTCACCCAACACACCCAGTACTTAGATTAGGAAGTGGCAAAGTACCTCAGCCAAAAAATTGCTGCCCTATGCCCATCAGATAACTTGTAAACTCGCTCAATTTCTCTTTCCGGGTCTTGACGTTCTTCGACGGCTCGAATTACGTCACTAAGGCCATGTAGCGGCTGTTGGCCGGTTTTTCTTCAGTTGTGGCAATGAACGGTTTTCGATAGCAACTTTAAAAAAAGTAAGAAAAAAAAAAAAACCAGGAAGGGAAGGCGCATCTGCTGCTACGAGCAAATTACGCAGTGCCGCTCCGTGCTGGCGATAACTATAGCTTTCGCAGTGGTTCCAGGCGCTTTGGAAAGAGTGAAAGCGCTTATCGAAAGTGTTGCAGGGTCCCTTTAATATTGGCCCCAACGTTGCAGGAGATAAATACCCTGCCATTTTATCATCAGTATATGCCGCGATGCATGCTACGTTAACGTAGCAAAGTTTCCTTTGCTGTTTAGATCAGTGTTTTATTGTATTAGTAGGGCACAAGAGGGAGAGATGCTATTTGCTGATATGTTTTTACTTTCGTTAATATCTTGTCTGTTTTTTTTTTTTTCCGGTGCATCAGAGGTGTTGTTTACGTCCATTTTTACCACTGTTTTACGATGGTGTTTGTCTGACTATTTATATATTAGGGTTCATTGTTGCAAGTCTACTTACTTGTTCTTCACAATATCACCTGCTTTATTTATTCATTGTATTTGCAACGCCAACGCATAATGATGGCTGTTTTTGATTAATCCGTCAATAAACCAGAATTTGGGTTTATCTGGGTTCGCTGTGACTTCAATCATGTTCTGCTACTTACGAGGTGGTGCTACATTTGCGCGCAAGTACTATGAATTTAATTTTCGTCATGTGTCTGCGTCGTACAGGAAATATTGCGCAATATCGGTTAGGAATTTCAGATGCCCGGTCCAACTAGAGCATATCAATTATCAAGGAGCACACGTAAAAACGTGACGTCATCAAGCGTGTTGGCAATAGATGACTCATCACTGTAGTCACAACATGATATCGATGGAAGTAACCTAGGGAAAGGCGCTAACTATTTCTCCTAGAAAGCAAGCAACATTAATGAGTTGTTACTGTTTACAGCAACAAATTGGGTGGCAAGGCTTTTCTTTTAATCAGTTTACATTTATTTTAAATCAATTAGTCAGCACAAGTTGTAAGCCATGCTTTTATTGTTTTTGTTTTTGTTTTCACAACGAACTTCTACTGCATCTAATACACTCTACGCCCTGCAAAGGTGTCAAACACTTCAAGGGTTTCCTAAAATTTACGAAGAGACCGGTTTCACACTCTGCCCCATAGCAAGGACGTTACGTACGTTCCCGAACAAATGTGTCGGTGGTAGCTAACTGTTTAGTTGTTTTTCGCAGTGATAACAAAGCTGTCTCAGCTTTATTGCGATGCGTGTTCCGCATTTGTGAATGGCGCCCCCAAATCTTGACCGCGTTTCTGTCGGGGTAAAATTGTGCGCGCACATCCAACAAGAAACACCTCGGGTCAATAAATCTCAAAGGCTCCCGTGATCCTGGCGAAGGTGGGGCCGTCACGGCTTAACTTCCCGGGTGTCCTCTCGGAGAAAAATATAGCAGCGCCCATATAAGGCGATTAGGAGGTCAGTCTGCCAGGTACCGCAGAAGATCTCAGTTTTCTTTTTGAACACGGACGACATGCAGGGCACGTCTGTGGCGGGCCATCTGACACCGACAGTCACCGGGAGGGGGCGCTGCGCACAGCTGGCGCCCCTGAGTCTTGTCCGGACCAGTCCGACAATGAATAGCGGCCAAAGCCCGAGAAGGACGGCTTCTCCGGCGCTGTGCGACCGCTGATCGGCTTTCGCTAGACGCGTGTTATGTCAGTCCACAAGAAACCACTCTCGCGGCGGACGCGTCGTCCTCCAGGCGAGCTCGTCTCGCGCGCGCGAGAAACCCGACCGCTTTCCTTGACGGTTGAAAAGAACAAAAAAAAAAGTGACCGAGAGAGGATATCAAAAAGGGGAAGTGGAAGAAGAGAAAAGAGGGCAACCATTGTTGTTTGTCAGGGCTGTTTCTCCGATTGACGCGCGATAAGCTGTCACTTTTTTTTTTTCTTTCTTCGCTCAGATGATGTGCTCGGTATCTTCTGGTACGTTGCAAGTCGGGCGACGAAGAGTGGTTCTTCGCTTCTGCAGCGACCGCTCCATTTTCAACGGCCAGCTCATAATTTGCATATCGGCGCAGAAACTCTGTTTGCGCCCGCAACAATGGCACGATAAGCACTGAGAACCTATTGTCTAAAAAAAAAGCTAAGCTCTGGTTCTAAACCCAAAACACGAACAATGCCGCTCAGTTCAGGAGTTCCTCTACAAACACGCATCTTTCGCTGAAGCGGGAAAAGATACACCGTTATTGACAGCCTCAGTTTTGAGCTGAACCCAGCAAGTTAGACGGCTTGCTGTATTTCTGATGGGTGATGAAAAGGCAGCCGAGATTAAGTGAGGCAGGTAAGAAGCGTGTATGCAAAAAAGCCACGCGTTCGCAATCTCAACGGGCTGGACAGTTTGTCGTTACAACCAACTCTTGCAAAATGTATCATTTGCTTTTACTGCGCACATTTCATTGTTATCGAACATAAACGGACATTTCAAACGCAGTAGCATAAATTAATGGGGGAGGGGGGTTGAATCGATGGCTTTTCAAGTTTTAGAATTATGACTGATGGTGAGAACAACAGATCGATGCGTTGGCTACATCAGGCGAGCTGCGATTACTCTGGGAAAGGCAGAGCACAGCAAGCCGCAGAAAGCAGAAAGCCTCAATGAACATATATTCAGATGAATTCACAAAACTGTTCTAAACAAGCACTCATCCAGTAGTGAAAAAAATAAATAAATCCCGGGCCTTCTTCACTAACATAAAACATGGGGAGGGGCGAAGCATGGTGTGTATAAGCAGTATAAGTGTATTCTTGGCGCCTTGGCGTTCTTGCCAACGGATAGATGGTAAACGTTGGGGGGAGGGGGTAGAGGTATGCAGCTTTGTTGTAAAAGTGTTTTGTCTTTGAAGCACGAAGCTCTCTATAGCGCGAGGCGTAAACGAGCGTCCTGGTGTTTTTTAGCACGCGCTACGTTCTAACGCGAGGCGTAAACAAGTTTCCCGGTGTTATAGTACCATGACTACATGAGACGACGACGACGACGACAGGAGACGCCAACAGCACCAGCCCCTAAGGGGCTTCGTCCCTAGAAGGTGCATGCACGCGACTTGCTAAGGCAACGCTTAAGACACCCGAACTTAATTACACGGAGCGTATGTATGTTGTGCTTGTGGTTGGTTCAAAATTTACTGCGACAACGTAAGCGCTATAGTCACTGAAGCCGAAGTAAAAGCAGCACCAAGTCAGGATTTTTACGTTAATTTGGGATCCGCAGAAACAGACCTACCTTGGCGCAAAGTTCGTTGGGAACAAATATAGGGTTACATAAGAGCGGACGGCAAGCGATGCTAAATGTTTTATTATAGTAGGCACGGTCTCAAAAGGACACAGTAACTACGATGGTGAAATAAATATGATTGCATGACCAGGTATATCTGTTTAAAATGACGACGACATAAACAAGAAAGCGATGATGAAATTCCACATCGACAGCAGTCATACGAGACGTCGACCGTAGAAAATGTGTGAATGTGGCATGGGAACTCCATGGACGAAATCTATGAGCCAGAAACTTCAGTGGGGAGCCATTTGAAGAAAGAATTGGGCGGATTCTCGGTCATTCGAAACCATGACAGCGTGTAAGAAAGGTAAGGAATTGCGCAAATCGAGCTGCCTACAGAAGCATATCCACAGAATGAAAAATCTGCAGGAATTCAGATATTTCTTTATTGTGTAGCATTCTTGTGCAGCTTGTCTAGATTGTGAGTTCCTTACAGCCAAATATGGCCATGAGTAGCGAAAGCCGTTTGATTATTTTAACCTTTCTAAGTTTCCTTTTGTTCCTTTGCGCCAATGATGTGAATAATACCAGTATAGCGACGAAGTGCCTTTACTTGGGCAATTATGTTTCTTTTTTTTTTCTTTTTTTTGAAGGCTGAAGATCATTGCCTGGATTTGAGGAGAGACCTACCGGATGCGCACATGCACAGACTCTATTAGAGTGTCCGCGCCACAACTTCAACTGTGCATACCGTGCTAAGTGAACCCTCACAGTGCAGTGAAGACTTTATATGAACCATCTTCCCCTACCCTTTTTCCCATGTCCCCCAACAGGGCCTATTGGCCTCCTTCTAAATAAAGTCATCCATTCCACTCAATTTTTTTCGAAGAGGCACGACATTCTGCAGAGTTGGTTTCTTTGCGCTATTCTTTTATTCGTATTTCCAACGTTCTTTTGTGGTGGCCTTTTCTGGGTTATTCTTCGGTTTAAGGGGAAGATGTACAAGATGCATATATGCATATTTTTTATTTTGTCAGATCATTTTTTTGAATTTTTCGTTGAATTTTTCTTTTTTTTTAAATTCTGTCCGACCGAGTATCTCCATTTACGCTATTATAACGATTACAGGTGTTACCCCTACCAAATGTGCACTTTTGTGGAAGTGCAGGGCGTCACACCGTCCTGGCTGTGGGGGTACTCGGCAAAGAATGTTACGCATTAATTATGAATAAATCCTTATTGGTCGAGGTTAGGTGCAGACGTCACTGCACCCGCACTGTGTGGGGGGGGGGGGGGAAGGGGGAAGGGGCCGTCTTAGTCCGGGATCTGGCGGTCTAGAGAAACTTCGCCTCTTTCACAGCTTCGCGGGAAGGAGCAGATCGAAAGTCGGGCAGTCAACAACAGCAGCCACGCGATCTAGAGACGTCAGGAACACCCAGCCTGGCTGGCTCACTGGCGCGTAAACGTTGGACGCTGCCCTTACGTCTGGCGAATCGAATTCGACCGGAAACTACTCTTCGCATTCACGCCTGCTCCACGTCGGTCTTGCGCCTCTCAAGGCCACCTCGTTTCGCGTAGGATGCCTGGGAGGGCTCGTCTAGCGTTTACCGCGTTTCTCCTATCGTCTGGTCTTGGTTCCCTTGAGAAACAATCGCACTGTCTCGTATTTTTGCTCGCTGTACTTTACTTCATATATAGTTGCGTCTGAAGCGTTTGGTATGTTTATAGCTATGAATATTTTTTTTGTTTAAATGCAGAGTTAGAGATGCCTAAACAAAAACGGGTCAATCAGGCGCGCTGTATGCTTGATGTTTGTATGCAATATGTATGTAATCATATTACTCAATCAGAATGGAAAATGAGGGGCTCGTTGAATGATGACAAAAATAAGGGTCAGCAGTGAAGAACGCCAAGGAAGGCAAAGGGGAAAAGATGGTTCTTCATTTATTCTCCTAGAAACAGATAATGTTTTTCAAATGTTTGAAAGAAAGAAAGCGAAGAGGGTGGGAACCGGATGTATGCATGTATGTATGTATGTATGTATGCATGTATGCATGTATGTATGTATGTATGTATGTATGTATGTATGCATGCATGCATGTATGTATGTATGTATGTATGTATGTATGTATGTATGTATGTATGTATGTATGTATGTATGTAGTTGGTGTGTGTACCTATGCGCACAGTAACTGGGGCACACACCAACTAGGCGTGAGGGCACCAGGTATTAAATTCTGGACTTGACAGCTCACGCCGCAGACAGGATTTCGGCGCATGTTAGGGTGCCTCAAGTAGTCTAAAATTAGCGCTCGTTCACTAACTGCGCCGATCAACATAGCTAAGTCCAGCTTCTGCACACTTAGCTAAAAAAAAACTGATAAATCGGTTACTTACGATCAGAAGCACACTTGGGCTCCGTTTCTCAGCGGCACATAGTCAAATCTCGATACAACGAATTTCAAGAGACCGCGAAAAATAGTTCGTTATTTTGAATAATCGTTATAGTGAAAAAATAAAAAATGTGCGGTAAAAAATTGTGAACGTAACAAAAGCCTCCACCTACCTATACTGGGAACACGCGCACAATCGCGTTGGCCTCTAACGCGGGTCTGGATGCACGTTTATTTGAAGAAATCGGTTATCTTTGCCTCACGTGTGCCACTTGACTGTTGCAAGACGAACGATTCGAAGCTGTCCACGTTCTTGTGCACTGCCTCGATGGCATTGGTGCACCTGCTAAGAAAAGGGCGCATTTTTGCCACGCACTGCAAAACGTCGGCGTTAGACACGGCTTCTTCGCCTTGGCTTGCGGGCCCTGTCTCAGCGTCGTCGTCGTCACTCTCTGCGTCCTCGTTGGTGGTTCCGTCAGCGCGACGAAGGGTGTTGATGTCTTCAGCCGTCAGTTCAGTAGACGTGCATGCTTCATCGTCGCACTGCACGTAATCTTTAAAGGTTACTGCAACGTCCATAGATTCATCATCATGTCCTCTCGCCACCACTGGCTAGCATGGCGGCGAGACCCCCCAAGCGCAGGCGATGGCGATAGAGCTAACGCCCATTTAGTATGCTGATGATGATAGTTGTACATACCCACCATTAGTCGTCGTTCACACCAACACGAGTAATTTCGTACTCTCGGATTTCGTTATTTTGAAGTGTTGTTTTATATGAGGACGATAAAATTCGATACGTTATTCTGAAATAACCGGGTGTTCTGAAATTCACGGTAGGCAAATATTTTTACATAGAAATTAATGGGGATTTGGTAGGGGATTTTCAAAATGTTCGTTAATCTGAAAAAAATCGTAAATCTCAGGTTCGCAATAACGGGATTATACTGTACAGAGCTTACCCACCTCACCCGAAATTCCTCGCTTTTGGTTCGGCCAGCCCGTGCTTAATCCGCCTTCTCCCTCACTGTCCTCCGAGCAATTACACACACAACGCCAAGGCTCGGAGCCCAATCACGCTTCATTGTTAACGAACGGGGGCCCATCCACTGTCCTGCTGGGTTGTATCCACACTCGATTGTATCCACCCCTCCTTCCTTGGCGCACAAAAGCAGCAGCGCAACAAATCTCTCCCCCCGCAGGGGCGGCGGGGAGCGGCTCTTGTTTGCGCGAGTTCACATGGGAAGCCACGAGCGGCGGGCATGAGGACGACGGGGCGGGGTGATCGTCCGGCGCTCAAAAGGGTCTCGCCACGGGGGCGACACAGCGCCTGTCACCTGCAGCAGCCGAGGCCATTCCTAGGGGAGAGGGGGAAATGCCTCTTCATGTCCAGATTACTGCAGCAGCATCGCGCACCGCCCCGGCGTCTCCAATGGCTTGTCGGGGGAGCACGTCCAGCCGCCATTGCAGCGTGGCCTCCATTTGCAGGGCTGCACCGACCAGTATCGTATGATCCTTTTCGACAAAGATACGTGAATGCGTCGCAGGAACGAGTGTGGGCTTCCCGTCTGGCATGATTTAGATTTCGGTTTCGTTTTTGGGCGGTGGTTTACACTGACAGTGCGCCCGAACATTCTCATAAGGGCTGCACTTTCAGTTTGGGTTCGTGGTATTTGTTTATTTAGACGCACTGCAGTGCCGTCAGGGATTTTCGCAGGAAGGGCTTGAACACAAAGTTACAGAGTAAGGGTAGTATAAGAAGCATACATCGCAGTGAAAGTGTCAGTATGAAACTGACTGACAGAATCAAATCATTTTAAATTTCGGATCATGCACAAGATTCAAACATGGGGACCAGCGAAATGCCGCTGCTAGGAGGCGGGTTCGATTCCCGGCTGCAGCGGCCGATTTTCTGATGGGGCCTTTAAAGCAATAACGCCCGCCTGTACGCGATTTCAGCGCATGTTAAGAATCGCTAGGTGGTCAAAATTAATCCGGAGACTTCCACTGCGGTGCGCCTCATCGCCTGCGTTGCGTCGGTGCGTTAAACCCTACAATCAATCAATCAAAATACCGCTGGTAGAAAACAAATGCAGCGATTTGATTAATGTTTCGAACATTGGTATATGTAACATGTAACGCAAACATTAATAAGCAAAAGTACATGATCATGACTTGACCGCTGCGTGTACGCATGTTTCGGACAGGCCTTGGCTCTGCGCTAGAAGAAATCTAACGCTCGATAAGTAAGTTGATAATGATGATGGGACGACAAAGATGACATTGGGGAGGGTGATTTCTGTAGTGGTGACGCAGTGATGATGACTCAGCGTGTATGTCTGCGAAGATTGTTGTGCTTATTTGTTGTGGATAATAGCGCCTTCACCAATAACTTCACGTGTATGTTGTAGGCTGGTTGCATTAGCAAGCTGTTGTCATTACCCTTTTTCCGATTTTAACAGATCCTTAATAATAAGCCACTTGCAGCCCTTGGATGATAAAAAATTCACGAATGATGAGCCAAATTTTCTTTTTACGTGTTTGTGCCCGTTGCGACCACGACTAAGCTGTATTCGGAATATTTCTGGCTCTCAAGGAAGCAAGCCAGCGTTTACTTGAAATAAGCCAGGTGTTTGCCGCGAGAGTTGGCATACTTTTTCGTGCGCGATGCTATCACTTGCTCCTCAGAGGCAGACGCGTCATGGTTGCATCCAACGTCCATTTTACGCGCTGCTGTTTGTACAAAAAGGAAAGCAAATATAATGGAAAGGGCTGCTTCTATTTGAAAAACTAGTTTTTTGAGAAGTGTTATAAAGACAAAATTCAAGTTTGGTTCACTCGAAAGACTGCAGCGGCCCAAGAAAAATGGGGCAATTTGACGCAAAACTTCCAAGAACTAAGGTAGATATCAACGAAAACAGATTAAGCAGTGGCGACTCAGCAGTTACTCTTTCGCCGGTCCTCGTGACGTCACAGGGACTTGCTTGTGCGACTGGCGGGCGATGAGCAAACCCACCGCCAAGAAATGTAATAATGCGATTGCTGCGGTGCCTCTAGTTGCGTTTGATTGTGTAGCTCGAATGTTATCGTGCAAGTGACACGCTAATAACCGTTTTTAGTATTCCTTCTATTTCGTCACCTGATGTCGTGTAGCGCGAAAATTTAAAAGTTTTATGGGTGAAGCCCCTTGGGGGCTTCGCCCATAAACATAAAACACCGGGACACTCATTTTCCAACGTCTCACGCTAGGACGCTTCATTGAAATACAGCAATAATCAGGATTTAATTGCATTAACAACAAAAATTTCTCAAGTTCCGTCTCGAAATAGGTTTGAAACGCCGTTTTCTCGTGTAAGGCATACTTCTTAGCATGCTGCAGCGTGTGACACCAAGACAACTTACGGCCAATCTGTCTCTCATTTAATTGCGTAAGTCCGGTTCGACGCAACAGAGGGCACCACCGCCTCAGCAAGCGCGCGATTGCTCTTCCCACCGGCGCCCAATGAGTGCGCGCCGTGTGGCAAGAGAGATAGACTTAAAATCTTTGAATACACTTATTCACTGCGTGCTTCGTCCCTCCACAGGTTTCACGTTAGTGGAGATGGCTAGGTTTTTTTTTTTTTCCAATACGTCGTATATTTTGTTTCGTAAAAAACAAATAAAAATACGTTTTTCGGGCTGGAATATAGTTCAACCAACAAGGTAGTTTTTTCTAATTAAACGGAGTTGTGTTTTGCTCCAAGACACTATTCCACTGACGGACAAAAAGTACAGCTCTGGCTGTCCTTTAAAGTAAACGGGGATACAAACCCGTTTCCGCGTTTCCTTTTAATAATCGTTAAGCCTCGCATCCCATGAACAAACTTTGCCGCGTTGCCTCTAACCATTGCCTCAAAGTCCCTGCCTCTAACCGTTCTCTCCGAATGGTTCTTGGCAACCGTCATTCTTCGCAAGCTCTACGCCAGCAGGTAATTATGCATGGTAACAGCCCTAGGGAGCGACGTTGCCACGACATAAAAAGAGAGAGGCGTAAATAAGCCTGCCAAAGTGCGCTGGCGCAGCGCTGTGGTCCGTGCACAACAAGAACACGAGAAGTTATGCGCCGCGCAGCTTTCACCCACACCGGCGGGAATGGGAGCGCCAGCCATAGTGCGGCTCAGCTGTTTTCTTTCATAACGCCGATTCCCTAGCGCGTCCATTTCATTCAGCGCGGTCCCCCGAACGTTCTTTTCCCGTTTCAGCCACGACGGAAGCCGAGGCTGGAGTCCCCGTACCCTCACGACAACATCCGCCTTTCTGGCGGTTCCACGCGAACACAAACACGCACACATACACTTTTTTCCGCAACGACACAGCTACACACCGTTCCCTGGCGTGGATTGAAAGTAATAGGTGGCAGGCACCGCGTCGCTCCCAGAAAGCCGTGGAGTAAACGCTACGCCTCGACTGCATCAGTCTAAATATTCACCCGCGCAGCCTAAGCAGGAACTCGAAGGGAGGGGGGAAGGAGCCGCCGGGGGACGCGCCTCCATAGAGTGGAGCGCTGTACGCGACGGGTGCGCGACGTATACGACGCCATTGGGAACCGGTGCGAGTGTGCCGCTCGGTTGGTGGGACCCCGGCTCGGTGACTGGAGGTGTGCGCGCTGTGAGGAGCTTTCGTTGCTGCTCTTTCGTTGTCGCCTGGTTTTATTTTTGCTTCTTGGCGGCGTCCCACCCATCCGGCTATAGTTGCGTGCAGTTGAGCGAGGCCTTTGTTGGCTGAAAACGAGCAGTAGCAGGTATCGGGGTTAGGCCTAGCCGGTTTACACTGCCGCAGAACCTTGCCTGCACCCTGTGACGCCTGTCTCGCGTCCATCTGTTCACTCTAACGACCGACCAGTTTGTCCACACCTTGATACGGTGCAGTTCCACGGACAACTACTTATGGCCAAGATAAAGCCAACGGGCGAACGTTGCCTCTTTTTTGAACATTGTATGGTTCATTAAAAAAAAATCGTGGACTATAACGTTCCGTAGCCATCCTCCTCCTCCTCCTCCTCATTATCATCATCGTCGTCGTCGTCGCCGCCGTCGCCATCGTCGGCGGCATCGTAACCAGGGCATCATAACCACAATGCTGCTGCTGATGATGATGATGATGAATTTACCGCATTCTGCGGAGGAAAAATCGTCTGAGAGAGAGAGAGAGAGAGAGAGAGAGAGAGAGAGAGAGAGAGAGAGAGAGAGAGAGAGAGAGAGAGAGAGAGAGAGAGTAAAATATTTTCATATATCCAGCACAGGCTGAAGTGTGGGCCTCGCTCCGAGGAAGGCGTCCCTAGTCCGGGATGCCTTGACTTCGGCTGGCCGTCCGTGCTCGGGTCACCAGCTTAAGCTGGATATCCGGGTCCGGCTGGCCAGGGAAGCCCTCCACTGTTCGAAGGTGGGGTTGGAAAGGGGGGGGGGGGCAGGTCTGGAGTTCGTTGGCACTCCCATATGATGTGGCAGAGGGTGCCAGGCTGGGGACAGTAAGCGCAGAGGGAAGGTTGTTGGGTGGGGAAGATGAGGTGGAGGTGGGTAGGTATTTGTCTGGAGACGCCGCCCACCAACCAACCTGCACATCACACTGGGGGTGTCTGGCTCCAGCTTGAACACCAGCTGACGGAGGATAAGGTGGAAGCGATCTTGCATTGGTCAGGAACATCTTCAGAAGAGGGTCTCGGTGGCCTGGGATACCAAGATCCGCGTTCTCTGTCTGTCATGGGGAAAATGGTCCCGCAACAAATGGCCCCGTAACTAATGGTCCCGGAACATATGGTCCCGGAAAATATGTCGCCAACTCCAAAGTATGATTGTCTGGGAAGAAAACGATCCTGAAATGTAATCACCGGGTATCTACTCGTCCTGTAAAAAATAGACAACAGGGGACTGATTGCCACGTAGGACTTTCTGGCGGCCATTTCTGACCACTAGAAGCACCAAATGATCATACCACACTATAGACGACCTTCACAGGTTTCTGTAGGAGCAAATTTATCGTTAAGAGTAAAGGGAAAACGTTGGTAATTGGGCAGCAAAAAAAAAAAAGTAGAGCAGATGAAAAAAATGTTCCTCTCGGTCCCCTCTCACTGATTTTTGTAAGTGCTGGTTGCAGAAGGCTTGCGTGTCTAGCTCTAAAATGTTGCCTGAACCACACTCACTCAACGCCCTTTGAGTGGGAATTACTCAAGCACGCTGTCTACCCCTCGCGTGAATATGCCTGTGAGATGTTTCAGTCAGTGTGCAGACGACGATGAAGCGAGGCACATCCTTCTTTGGGATACTGGTCATGCGGGGATCACATTCAACGAGACAGCCGACTCTCTAGCAAGGATAGCACTTTCAGGTCCTGTAGTAGACGTCGTAGAGCCGACACCATTAATAACAGCAGCTAGGTACCGTAGGATGCTGAAACTCCGAGAACAGCAAGAATCGGTTTTACTGTCATTAAGTGAATTTAATCATCTTAAATTCTCATGGAAACCTGAATGGTGCCCTTCACGCAACTTAGAGGTGGTTATCACAGCCTTACGTTGTCGAGTACCCCAGTTAAATAGGTACTTGCACAGGTCTCGTCTGGCGCCAACAGCTCTGTGCAGCTATTGCAACGAAGACGAGTCTGTCGAACACTACCTGTTGACATGCCGACGTTTTTCCCGACTGAGACGTCAGTCCCTGGAGGTGCCGCTTTGCAGTTTGGGGATATCACTAACAGGGCCGGCTATACTATCGTTCGGGGCATCCGAAACGGGGTTTTGCCGCCGGGATGTATGCTCTGCTCTCCTGCGCTACATTGAAAATTCTAAACGATTCTCTTTATGATTGAGATTGGTCATCCTCGCTTTAATTTTCCAGTTTTTTTTTTCTTCTCAAAACCAACTGATCTAAATTATCCTTCCTAGGCGTGTCGTGAATTGATAAGAGTACCATTCATTTTTACAATCCTCTGTTGTTTGGCCGATCCCCTGATTGGGTATGCGCCATTAATTATCAGGATCAACAACAACAACAACAACAACAAATACTGCGTACAGTATTTGATGCATACAACTACTGTACGCACTGTTTGTATGTCATACAAATACTGCGTACTTATTTGTATTTGTATGTCATACTTGATGCCGTACACATACAAATGTCTGCAATTCTTTCTCCGGCGCGGGGCTGAACCGTTCTGCCAACCCTGATTCGTAAATTATTTGAATTCACTGCACGAAAAATATGAGGCATGCACTAACCTTGTGAAGCACCAACATTCTATAATGCCAATCCCCTTCCCCCCCTCCCTCCTAATCCACCTCCAATTTTTCAGCCCAGGCTGCAAATATATGTTTTCACAAGACACGAAACAGAAAACTAACGATTAAAATTCATTTGATGAAGCTGCCGTCAGCCGATTGATGAAATGGCGGTCGCTGGAAGGGCTTTCGATGATACGTACACTTTTTCGATGAAACAAAGTTCGATGGAACAGCGTTAGATGAAATGCCGGTAGCTCATCGCAGCGATGTTTGTAGGCATTTTATAGCGCTGGAGGTGGTTTTGGTATAGCTAAGGTTCTGAGGAACACTGTATCAGCCTAAGTATATACACATTAGTTCCACTGCTAACGTATTTATCTCCACTTCCCCGCGCGGAAACGCAGTTATGACCGTGAATTCAGGTCCTTCACAACTGTCTCAGCGAACGGTGGTCTTGGCTGGTCGATTTCCTCGAGTGCCGATGAGTGCTTTGACTGTAAACTCACGAGAGGCCTACATTTACGAGATTACGTTGCACTGCTACATTTTGTTTCTTGGGTGACCGGCCATTATTCTGCACACTGTTTCGACGCTGTTGCAGTCAACTATCTGTGAAGAAGTGGCAAGAGTCTGGCGCCTGCGTCTCCAGGCATGCGGGCAGGGAGGAGTGTGGTGACCGCGCGTCTGTCTGCAGGGTGTCTGTTTTTCATCTGCAAGAAGCATTGAGCAAGAGAGAGAGAGAGAGAGCAGTAGGAAATGCATAACAACGCAGAGAAAGGGCGTTGTGGCAGCGGGAGGCCTCCCTAAAATTCTCTTCCATCCAGGCGAAGCAGAGTACGAGGCACGTCGTAAAAAGTAGAGCACAAACCGTCGTTCTCCCCTCTTCGGTCGCTGCCGCCTCTACCGCCGCCTTTCATTCATCTTGTTCGCCAGGCGGACGTGGAGGGGAGAACCTGGGGGAGACGAAAATAAATAACGCCGACAGGGGACGCGACGGGAGGTGCCTGGCTGTTGTCCCCCCTCCCCTTGGCACGTATCGGGAGACGAACCAGAGGTTTAGCACGGGGAAAAAGAAGTAAGAAAGGAACGGCCACACGTAGGGAGTCCCCTTCCTGTGTGGAAACAAAACTACGCGCCCCAGGTGCCAGCATATATACCGTAGCCAGTCATGCGATATGAACGCGTCCTGGTGCGTGCAGGAGCATTCATCATGCGGGATGCCTTATGCGTTTGCACGTAATGGTTCTACGGAAATATACACGCCTTGGCGGGATGTGATCCCCGCGACCGTGCTAGCCCGTTATTTTTTTAAGCACGGGCATAAGACGGTGTTCACTGTCAAAATATTGTCCTTTAACGCGGGAACCCGCATGTCTTGAGACAGGGACCGTTGGTTTTGGAGGAGCGTCGATCATACCGCGCTGTGGAAGGCACCCTCACTTTGTCGTCGATGTGAGCAGATCGAAAGTCTGCAGTGCCTCCTGTGGAGATAAATTTGTTGTGGGCGTTCAGGAAAAAGAAGAAGAAAAAAAAAGAAAACAGGAGGAAACAATATTTTGTTGAGTTCACGCAGCAAAGAGGGGAAAATTTTGTACGTTGTTCTTTCTCGATGATGAAGTGTTCTTTCCCGACTATAAACTCGCACTTTACCTATCCATCTCCCTCGGTAAGAACCTTTAGTTCTATAAATTGTTGCACACCTGTAGTGGCTGAATCTAGGCAAGTTGTTTTTTTTTTTTTTGCATTGCCACTTAGACCCACTACATAAAGTATTTGTTTTGTGACACTAGTGCTACCCAGCCTTCCACTGTTGCATGATGCGGAAATGTTTTAGCCTGTTCGTTTTATTATTGCCTCACTTGTTATTTCTCGTTCAAGGACAAATGCTGTAACCCTTCTCTAAATTTCAGTGAATATGAACTAACAAGATTATGAGCCCTATCGCTGGATGGATATAACTATTTTGCAGAAGTTGTCAGGGCTTATCCGAACCACGAGAAGGTGACCAGACATAGAATTAGTATAAGCTGGGCTGAAATCGGCAAGCACTCTCACATAATGAACAGTAGATATATAATTAGTATAAGCTGGGTTGAAATCGGCAAGCACTCTCACATAATGAACAGTAGGGTATACCTCTGTCGCTGAAAAGGAAGCTATGTAATCAATGCGTACTCCGGCGTGCGTACTGTGCTCACTGGAAGCAAGCGACTTTCATTTCATTTACATCTTAATCCCTGCGCATTACTGCAAGAACTCTGGAGCAAGCAAACACCCCGTCGCACAGCCAGCAACAAATAATAGTACCGCAGAAGAAAGCGACAAAATTGTGGCAAGTGAGAGTGTTTCTTTCCTAGTCCAAACTAAGCATATTTTGTCTTTTAAAGGGACCCTGCAGCACTTTTTCAACTTTTTCTGATATCTTAAATGTTTGCAGAACGTAGTCACCGAACACACCCAGTACTTAGATTAGGGGGTCGCAAAGTACCTCAGCCAAGAATTACTGCTTTATGCCCATCAGATAACTTTGAAGCTCGATCAAAACGTAGCACCTGCAAGTGCTACGGCTTACTCGAATAAAGAGTGGAAGAATTTCCAGTTTTATTAACAAGTGCTTAGCTGAAGTGTAATCATTAAAAGCTACAGCAGTTTCTTAAAAGCGTGTCAATGAGTTGAATTAACATAATTGAAAGAGACGAAGCGAAATGTACACCTCTGAGATAATTGAAAAGCAGCCACAAAAAGTGCCTCAAACGCTCGGCCATCCCACTTCATCCCGTAAAGCGCGTTGCAAACTGCTGCACTTCAATTAACGTTCCTTCCAGCATGTTAGTCCTAACAAGCGCTCGAACCCGCGGCAACTTTCTCGAACATCAAATTATTTTTCCACGCCATCCTGCGAGGCATGTTGTGTCGCCTAGCGTGTGCATCAGTGGAGCCTTTGCACGGGTCAATTAAGAAACGAGCCCGCTCGAGCAAAGACACACTTACCGTTCTTCCTCGTTAGTGGTGTCGCCGATGTTTCTGCTATCGTTGCATCATTGCGTTCGTTTGCTTTTTTGATGTCATTTTTCGCCAGAACTGGCACTTGTTTTCACGTTCACCTGCGCGCTCTCTGGTTTCTCGAACTTTGGCGCGTTTCGATCGAAGACGGCATGGCGACGGTGGCGACATAAGTTTAAGGAAACGCAGCAATCTGTTCTCGTTATGGTTTTCCTGTTTGAGCGTGGGATGCAAGTGCGCCACTTTCGATTGGAAACTGTGAAATCTGCTGCATATTGACAAACTCCTTCGCTGTGGCTCGAACAAAAGTTCCCCCTCCTTCCATCCCCCTCCCCCCTCTCAGTGCATTAGAAGAATATACTGCGCTTGGATACCTTTGGGTTTTTGTGTAAACGTTAGTAGAGCACGTTCCAAACCACCGCGACCTATAACGCGGCACTTCTGACAACTTTCTAACGTTATTGGCGAGTTGACGTGGATACACAATTGTCTCGAGAAATCATGTCGCTGCTTGGAGAGAATTTGGGTGTCATATTTTATTTCGAGTACGATATACTAAGGCATACATTAAAGCTTTTTCTTTTCTTTTTACGCAGCTACGTATGTCACGAATGCGTTCACATAAGTTAGCATAGCGAAATTCTTTCGAGACACCTAACTTAAAAGGCCATGCAGACAAAGCACGTTTGGTTCATTCGAAAGATTGCCACGTTAGAATTATACTGACATCACTTTTAACGTAAACTTCCCTCAAATAAGTTATATAATTAGTAAAAAAGAAAATGGCCGTGTGGCCCACTAGATCATTTCCCGCAACAGAACCTATGATGTCATACGCGCAAGCTCAGCGATTGGCTGAGGCCGGCAACAGCAAACGCAAATTAGGCAGGCCTTATATAAGCTTGCTGATCGAGCTATTAGCGCTTCAATTTAGGGAACATTGTTTTATAGCAGCAAGAATGGCGAGGTAAACAGTGTAAGTTATAAAAGTACACTTAAACATAGAAGCACCGATGCGTACTGCAGTTGGTACTTCGCGCACAGCTCGTTTTAGCTGCACAGCAGTGCGGCTCTTTGGGGTTTTCTCAGACGACAGTGGCCGATTGGCGTAAGCGACGGTGTCTTACGTGACCATATTTGTCGAGCAAACACCATGTTTCACGAAATGATTATTTTCAACTGTAACAAAAACAAGCCAGGAGCGAATGCAGTCTTCTTCACAAAGTGCTACAGAGAAAAGGCTACCATGTTTTTCTCCCGTCGCTTGTAACATTGTAGCAAAGTGTATCTCCTTATATAAGTGGAGGTACGCTTTTATTTCGTGTAATGTCTCGCTGTTGTGGCCCAGCTGAGATTTTCCTGGCATCCTTCTTTCCCTCCGGATTCGTCACGTAAGGCTTCCTTGAAAGGGAGCGAAAAGCACACGACGGGAGAGAAAAGGCAAAAGCGGCAAGGAGAGATCCCGGGCCTCCGCACGTGCCGTGGCTTCAACTCGCTCCGAGGGGATCGATAATGATGGAGGGGAAAGCACACCGTTCCCTCGCCCGTGGCTGCAGTACCGCGAAGAGAAACGGGGGAACTCCATCCCTATGAAGAAAAACAGGGGGTGCAGTTGCAGGGCGGAAATACGAGGAAAGCCGAGGGAGTCTGGGAAGGAGACAAAGAACTCGGGAGTGGGAGCTGCCTCGATCGAGGTTTCCGAACAGTAGCAGGGAAGGTGGTCGTATTCGGTCAATGGCGATTCTCCGGCGAGGCTTTGGCGAGGCAGGACAAAAATGAGGGAAAACTGAGCAGGGCTGCCGGATAGCAAAAACGTGCCACGCATTTTAGGGCCCATTTTGAGGCCGTCGATTGGGCAGGGCCCGCCAGCTTCAGACAAATTTATGTTGACGGTGAAAATAACGCACCCTTTCCAATTAAACTTATACTGAGAATTGAAAGTAAAAAGAAATCCCGGGCCATCTCCACTAACGTGAAACTTGGGCAAGGGCGAAGCATGCAGTGTATGAGTGTGTTCTTCGCGACTTGGCCTTTTTGCCAACGGAGATGAAACCGTTGGGGGTAGAGATATACAGCGTTGCTGCACGAGGCTGGTGTCTTTGAAGCACGAAGCGTTCTAGCGCGAGGCGTAAACGAGTGTCCCGGTTTTTTTAGTACGCGTATGAACTTCGCTACAAACAAAGTGTCCTCGTGCGCGTCTAGGGTGTGCGGGGCCCTACCACAACGACTAGTACCAGTGACCATCAGGTGGTTCCCAGCGCATATGGGCCCGGTGAGCACGGGTGCGAACCGTAACGAGGAAGCAGACCGAGCAGCGCATGTGCTCACCGGCCACGGCACTGCCCTGAGCCCTCGACCTACGGAAGGCGACAATGACGGGATGATACCGGTTGGCACATATAAAGGGGTGCTGACTGGTATCGAGAAAACAGAAGGACTTATCCGCCACCACACCGGAATCTCACCCGACGGGAGGCAGTACTGCTACGACAGCTGCAGGCACGCGCAATATGGACGCCAGTACTCGCAAAGCGGGAACAGGCCCACTCGTCGCAGCCAACTCGTCCTAGGAAAACTGGTCATAGGGAAACTGGTCGAAGAGGGCATCTCGTTCTAGGTGATCCCGTACTAGGAAAAGTGGTCGCACTGACCTTCTCGTTTATGGAAATGTCGTATCGCAAGCACATTTTTGGCGGATGTCGAGGAGAAGCGGGGAGGGAGTTGGTGGCTTCTACCCAGATAATTACTTCCAGGTTGACCTCGCAGTGTTCGTGGGGTCCTCTCCTTTTGTTTGTTTGCAGGTGGTGGCTGAAATGGTTGTTGCTTTTTAACAGAAGTTCCACTGTCCCTTTTTCATTTCCCTTCTTGTTGTGAAAAAAAAAATCTGTTTTTTTACGGGGTAGGGGGCCACCTTTTCTGCACTGTATCCAGTTTCGCTGCTTTTGTTAATGTAGTTTTTTTTTTTTTACACAGAGATCCTATTTCCTTACTTTACTTTATCTTCAACGGTTCCTTTTTGAAGGACATCAAGGAGGGGGCAGAAGAGGGGCAGTTGACTGGCTTCAACCGAACAGTTTGACCCACGGTGACCTCTCGTGGTTCCTATGTTGGCCTCTGGTTTGTTTGCAGGTATGGTTGAAATTTGATTTTAGGTTTTAACACAACTTCTGTTTATTTCTTACTTTTCTTCTCCTTCTAAAAAAATATTCGTCAGGTATGTGCGTGTGTTTGTCTGTGTGTGGGGGGGGGGTCAACTTTTAAGTCCAGCCTTTACTTTCGCTCCCATATATAGGTCATAGTAACAAAAAAAAATACCGGAATGAAAGTTACCCAGCTTGACAATCATCATTGGTCAGAGGACATGAAAAGAAAAGATCGCAATATTAAAAACCGAAAATACTGAACCAAATCGCAAAGGTATACCCAATACAACGCGGTCACCCAATTGCCTAAAAATAAAAAAAATCGTATTAAAAAAACAGAATGGGCAAGCGATATATAATATAAAAGAATCACGTGATTAGCTGCACAAAGCAAAAAAAAGCAGTAAGATACGCTCTCTGGTCTGGCGTGCTCCTCGAAGGCCGAAAAGGAAACATCAAAGTTGGTAAATTGAAGGAGTGTAAGAATGTTTGCGCATAAGTAGAAAATTATACGAGTTTCTGTACTCTTTTATTCGAACATGACAGACGAAAAACGTAAATTGTGACCAGTTGGCCAAGTGTCCAGTCGCCCTAGGTTACGAGTTTCCCTAGTGCGAGATGGCCTATGATGACTTGCCCTATGTGACGAGTTCACTTATGACGAGTTGGCTGGGACGAGTTCACGTGTGACGAGTTCTCCTAGACCCTCGCAAAGCATGTATGCCCGGAGGTATACCAAAGTGATGTGTGTGCGGTGTGCGGCAGGGATCGAGCCACCATGGTGCACGTGTTATGGGAGTGCCAAGAGACAGACCCACTCACGGACACGCTGCCACCACGCCTTGCCAGTGCGGTGGCCAGCACAGACTGTAACCTACAGCGGGAGGCCGTTCAGCTTGCGCTGGCGGCCCTTGAACGCCAGCGGCCGAACACGCTGCCTCACCCCCCAGGAGGCCGGAGACAGTAGGTAACCTCTCGCAGGCAATAAAGATGTTGTTTCTCTCTCTCTTACGTTCTAGCCCGAGGCGTCAACGAGTGTCCCGGTGTTTTAGTTCCGTGACTATATGAGACGACGATTACGACGACGACGAGATGAGACGCCGACAGCCCGAGCCTCCGAGGGGCTTCGCCTCTAAAAAAAATCGCACCCAATATACTTAATATCGTTCCTAGTGCTCATCATGGCTTTACGCCGAGACGGCGTAGGTCCTCCAAGGGTTTTAATTAAGAGCTAGGACAACACCTCGGTACTGCTCAATCGCACACTAAAAATGCGTGCTTTTAAATTTGTAAACAAACACAAAAGCGCAGCACTTTTTTAATTCCGCAATTTAACGGAGTATCGTAATTACCCGATTCTAACGCGCCCCCGATTCTAACGCGCACCCGATTTTCCAGGCAAAAAACCGAAAAACTTGCACATCCGTTTGCAACGCTCAAGGAACTTTGTGAGCAAGAAAAACGAATGCGAGAGAAACGGGCGATTTATTCCCCGAAGTAATCTCACTCATCTCACTCCTCGTCGCTCTCTGAGAGCTCCTTGTCGCCTTCCGCTAACCGCAACATCTCGTCATTGGTGACGTCAAGCGCGTTCACGATGCCACACTTCTAAATGAACGTTCAACCATGTTCGATGGGATCGTGGACCACGCCTCGCATGCCCATCCCGCGAGCTTCTCCATAGGCATACGCTTCAGCCAACCGCTCGTTGTGAACGCGTGGGAGCCGCTCGTAAGCCGTGAAAGCGGCGCACCTTGTTGCCGCTGCTGCCATTGCTGCTATCAAGCACGCAATAATTTGACGATTTGTGTGAACGCCGAAAGAAAAGCCTAGGCGCCTAGATCCAAAAAATTGTTGCTAAAAGCTGCTTGGCGCAATCTTGAGATGGCGATGGCGATGGGTGGAACGAAATTTTAGCTGTTTAGGCAGTTTCGGTGTCGTATCCGATTCTAGCGCGCATGCGATTTTTCGGCCTATTTTTGCGGAAAAAGGTGCGCGTTAGAATCGGGTAAGTACGGTAAGTTGTATCCTTAGTCATACGCGCCTGCTTGCCAGAGTTTCTATTCTCCACGGGGAAGCCAATACCACCGCTGGTGGAAACGCACCATTTTCCAGCCGGACGCCGCAGCGCAAAGCCTCGGAGGTCTTTGCCCTTCTTCCAGCGTGCGATGAACAGTCGACGGGCTGGCCTTCACCGCTGACAAACGCGCTGTCTAGCCGTGGAGTGCCTTCCTCAGGTTGGTTCCTCTGGGAGCCCTTGGCCGCGAAACCACTTCGCCGAAATAGAGCCACGTACTAAGTTAAGACGACGTTGAAGACACGCGAGATAAAAGCATACAAAACAGCAAAATATGTCGGCTAGAGCTGCGCCGAGGTGAACTAAAACAAAATATAAAGAAAAGGAATCGCGGTGTCCCAACAGATGGCGTGCGAGCAGTGAGAGCGCGGGAAAATTGAATTGAATAAATAACATTAGGAAAAGAATGGCCTAAGTGAGGAAAGGGGGTGTGGGATAAGGAGGTGTGGACATGTGAAAGATGAAAAAGGAGCAATGAGGAAATGATGGTATGATAACAAGAGAACACGTTCGGCAATTGCACGCCAATGTTTCTTTTTTTTTTTCATTCACTACAATCACATGGAGCGCATAGGTGCCGTAATTTTTATCTGCCACCGTCCTTCAGTACGTAGGGGCGTAGATTAATTGCAGATATCTGCCTACTTATCGCGGATGCCATTTGTTGTGACGCGAAATCAAAAGTGCTTTTGCAGCCATTTAGCACTTTTGAATTGGAAGAACACAATTGAAAACAAATAGGAAACACCGGAAACCATATTCACAGTGAAAGAAAAAACGGCATTACGTATTCAAACGTAGGTGTGCGGGTGGGCTTTTCAGGCAGGAAAGTTACTGAAAGTCGAAAACTTTCGCAGCTTCTCGCCCAATGGCGCCCCTGCTTGTTCTGTTGCTCGCAATACTGCGGCAAAACAGATCCTCTTCACTCCTCCCCCCCACCTCCCCCCCCCCCCTCCCCCCCCCTCCCCCCCCCCCCCCAATCCGCGGAAAACTTGTATCGCCCACGCACCCAATATTAGGTCAGACATGTGCAAACGCTGCGCTTTTCCAACTCCCTGTCATTGTCCTGAGCCCCAGGTAGTAAATGCGCACCATTCAATTTCGTGAGTCACTCCTTGATACTGCGGGAAATTCTGGAAATGCGCTCGACGTCACGTAACGTCAAGCATGGAATACCTTATTTGCAAGACGAACTATTTTATTTCGGCATAATGAAAGCGTAGCACCCATAACTAATTAACGTTCTCTCGGAGCTGTGAACACTCGTTTTCATCGATGCAATACCTCAGTATCCAACTATCTAACGTCTTCGACCTGCACAGATTGTTAATGATGATCTGCGCACAAAAAGGCGGATTGTGGTTTTATTGATTTAATTAATTTATTTCTACATACCCAAGAGCTTTTGGGCTACGGCAGCCCTGGGCCAATACACTCAGCAGAGAACAAAAGTGCCATAATTTCAAAAAGAAAACAAGAAACGACGCAAAGTGCGCAAAACGGTCAAAGTACTTGTCTGTCATAATCAGAAGTACAGTAGACTCCCGTTAAGACTAACTCGAAGGGACCGTAAACATTTGTTCGTATTATCCGAAATTCGTCTTAAGCGGATTTTTTTTTTTTTGCATTGTGGACGTTACAAGAGAGCAAAAATGTTGTTAGTCTAAACCACAGTGTTCGCCTTAACGAGGGTCCACTGTATTGTAAGGGGTCTTCAGTAGCGGTCCTTTGCCTTTGCTCACTTGCGCAGCGGTAGAAGCATTTGGCGTTGGCCTTTTATTCGGCCAACGCGCACGAACGCGGCACCTACGATGACGTTGATGACACACAAATGAAGTAGATGAAGGGAGAGAGAGAATGGAATGGATGACTTTATTATAGGAGGAGGCCAATAGGCCCTGTTTGGGGGCATGGGAAAAGGGATAGGGGAAGATGGTTCATATAAAGTCTTCACTGCACTGTGAGGGTTCACTTAGCACGGGATGCACAGTTGAAGTTGTGGCGACGACACTCTAATACAACCATGATCGGGGTGTGCAATAAGAGCATCTAGAGAGTGGGTGAACGATCTGCCATCATACTACTTTATAGAGACGTGTTTTGAGACTGAATTCTGTAATTTTCTGTAAAATTTGGGGGTTGTTTCTGACACTTTGGACATGTTCTTCAGAAGTCGTCGGGCGTACTTGCGTTGTAAGGAACTGGTCGCGGTCAGTTGAGTGAGCTGAACAAGCCCAGATGTGGTGGAAAAGGTTCGGTGTATTGTTGCCGCCGCAGTGAAAATAAATATTTTATTTATCGAGCAGAGGCTGATGAGCGGGCCTAGTAGATGAAGGATTGCTTAGAGGTGCGAAATGTAATGATGAAATGTAATGTTGAAATAAGTAAAACCTAGGGAAGCGAAGAATTAAAGTGCGGACAGCATATTTTGCGTCGCTAGGAACAGCACTGTACTGCAAAAGCAGCCTTCGAATAATAATCGAGTTGTTCCGCATTTCACTACATTCCAAGCAGACGTTGAGCTGTTCCATATTACCCAATTAAAAAAGATTCAAAGTACGTGCGTGCTAAAAAGGGCCGTCTAAAACTACGTTATACGAGCGAAAGCGTCCAACGCGGCTTCATTTCCTGAGCCCGGTAAACAACTTGCGACGTTATGCGGCGAAAAAAAAAAAATAAAAACTGCCACACTTAAAGACTATGTCGTTTTCGGCGCTTCCGTAGAAACCCGTAGAAAAATTCGTCGCGCACTGCTTGGCGGCACGACGAAAACGTGCCCACCTGTGCACATCGCGCACACGCAAGGGAGCCTGCGTGCAATAAGCGAGCGTGCACAGCGCCGAGGGAAACGGCAGGGGCAAAAAGCGGGAGATGGGGAGGAAGTTGTTATTGGCGAAACCTCTGGGGGAAGTACGTTGGGGATGCGAAGGAAATGAAGTGGAGAGAAGGTTAGGCGAGGAAGAGGAGGAGGAGGAGGAGGGAGCTGAGTCAGCCGCCACGGAAGTTGCACGGCAGCGCTGGCGTGCATTGTGGGGAAAGCTACTTCCCGTTCTGCCCTTCCCTCCCTCCCACTTCCCGACGGTGGGAAATGCCCAGAGAGCGGACGTGCGTCTGCTGGCGTGCTCGGTGGGGGATAACCCCCCTCTTTCACGCACGTGGCCTTTCCCCAGGCTTCGCTTGTTGGCCCGCAGGCTCGTCATAATCGGGGCGCAGCCAGCGCGGAGACTCACATGCGCTTCGGGCCACTGGCTCGTGGCGGGCTATTGTCGCAAACCGTGGACACGGCCGTCAAAAAAGTCGTCTCGTTAGTTTCCTGGCCTCTCACATTCCCGCTTCCCGTCCCGTTTCCCTATTTTTGGTTTTATCGCTTAATATCGTTTTTTTTTTCTTCCTTGCTAAAAGGTCAAAAAGTGGTACTAAGCTTCGGTGGGTGAGAAAATAAATGTCGAAACTAACAGTGCCTTTGTTATTTTTTTCTATTTGATGTCCCCGTCTTAGCTTCAACTTAAGTTAGGGCTGCTGTTATATTTTCCGAAGTAAACGAGAGTACAGCGAACACGTCCCCAAAAATGCGTTTTTCTATACAGCGGATTCGAGAGAGAGAGAGAGAGAGAACAACTTTATTCGAAAAGCAATGGTACGGCTTTCGCGAACTGATATCCCCTTTCTGGTCTTGAAATGAGCTGACAATAGCTGAACGTTGCCGCCCTCGATAGTCAGCGCACATGTGACGAGACAGTTTACGCACTATCTCGAAAAACGGACTTTCCCCATGGTTTTCCCTACCTGTGTGCTCTGCATTGGTGCCTTATGTTGAACACAGCGACGCACGCACATAGACGGTGGGAGCTTTTAGGCTTTAACCAGGAGGCGGTCTCTTAGCCTTCAACCCAGCGTCCGGGCTAATTGTGGTACTAGCGCCATATTCTTCCCTGGTGAGCCACGGGAAGTATTATTGCGTTATTATTGCCATAGCAACACCACCGCCATGTTGGCCTTGAAGGCGTTGTAATTGTCATGGAAACAATGAGAGGGGCGCAGCTTGCGTGGGGGCGAGGTGATGCTCTCCTCTCTCAAGCCGGTTAGATTCCACGCCGCTGCGCGCAGCCAGTGCAGCTACGCTGCCCGGGGTACGCCGCTTGGGCAGTAACGACGCCAGCTCGAATATCACTTGAACACTTTATTCGCGTTACGTGCGCGAACGCGACGTGCGGCGAGAAACACCGATGTCCAATACAACACAGACAACGTTGTCTGTCACCAAGCACAGCACACGCACGACACAAGTCCTATCCTTCAGCTCAGCTTCACGACATACGAACGAGGTTCTCACCATTTGCTAACAGCACTCAAAGAGGCTTCGCGTTACGATTCGTCCTGGTGTTCTTGGAGTCCCTTTTGCAGCACCATAATGTCCGAGGAAGCACACACGAGAAACCTCACACTACATGACACGCGCGGCGGCCTCGCCGCCTCGCCGTGCGGAAGCAGCCGCTGCGGTGACCGTTTTCGGGCATGCGCGCCCCCGGTCGCGCCAGAGAGAAGCGGAAAGAAAAAAAAATGACAGGAGGAGTGTTTCCCCAGCGCCACTGCCTCTAGGAGCGCAATAATAGAACCGAAACTAGACAAAGTAACATCGGCCTGCTTTAGCGGTTTCTAAAACAATCTAGCTCGTCCTAAAGGTAGACCTGGTACCATCGTAAACACTAGCCAAACAAGCATTCGTTATAGGACCTTGGTTCAACAGATGATGCTTTCAATGTCACTAAAACATGACTTGCAAACTATACCAACGCCTGAAGCGGTTTGCGTGTGTCAGACGAAACATGGAGGGGATTATGACATAGCGGACTGTGTTGTCATCCTTAATTTTGTCCAGTCGTGCTGGCTGTTTTATATTCAGTCTCGCCAATCCATCCTTAGCCTTTGTTGCAACCTAAATGTTCGGGTGTATATAGTTTGCTGGGCCGGCGATCATCGACAACCCTTCATCCTAGTGTTAATTGTCATGAAACCTTTGTGTACGTGTGCGTGCGTGTGTGTGAGCGTTCCTTTGTTTTCAGAGGCCTGGCGTCGTGTGCGAACGCAGTGAATCAGCTTTATTCGAAGTCGCGATTCTATTAAACTTGTACGTTTCCTGTTAAAACAGGTACACGATAAAGCTCAACCTTTGGTACTAATGACACCATCAACGTCGGCCGATTTAACCCATTGTTTTACTAATTACTGTAAACTGGCAGGGCACAGTAGCGCTTACAATTAACACTAAACCAAAGGCTGAAAGCTCCAGTTTAGAATTATTAGGATACAGGAAGCGCCGTGGTTGTCCAAGAATAGCGTGAGATCGCTGGCGTTTGCTCACAGCGGGAATCGTTCCTCGTAGCAAGTCTGTCTTTCAACAAATCTATATATTTTTTTATTATTCCGCACCCATGAGTTACCGTAACCCTTATCCTTTCGGCCACGTCATACGACTGATACCTCTGGAACACCTCCTCAGACATACATTTTCTTTTTACTTCATAGACGACTTAAAAAAAAAAAAAAACGAGCCTACAGCAAAAGGTATTCCCTAATGCCAAAACTATCACCGCCAAATGCTTATTGGTTGACATTCCAAACTGCCTGTTTAGCTTTCCTCACTTTCTTCTTTTATTTTAGGAGATGGTGGGTGCTGTATAAGTTCGCTTACAAAGACGAAGAAACAGCCCATAAAGCGACCTTCCGTCTGTCTGCGCGCCCTTGGAAAGCTATTCCAAGCCGTGCCTTTCGCTTTACGCACCATTAGGCGCGTTCACCGCGCACGGCTTTGAAGTCCGCCGGCGATGTCTTCGACGGAGAGGGATAACACTCGGAGTGTTCCACACGTGGGAAGAAGCTCTGCCCGGGAGCGACAAAGAAGGAAAGTGATTCTGTGAGTGACCAAATAAGCACGAGTCGCCCATAAAGAGCACGTTCCCCTTCGACAGAGATCTCCTCAAGCCCTAAAAAGAACAATAAAAAAGGCACTTTTCAGCCTCTGTCTCCTTGAGAGAAGAAGAGCGGCGCAGAAGTCGATTCGTAATCCACTATGGCAGTTTGCCGTGCGTGTCACATCGGAAATGATTCACAAAGGAGCCGCCGGGCGCAAGTGCCGTTGTCTCGAAGGTTGTTAGCATTAACCTTCTTTGTTGGCTACTGCGTGCGACATCCGCTGCTGCGCACTGCAAGTGTCGGATCTGGCCAGGTTCAACCGCCTGGCCAGATCCGGCACTTTGGATGGAGAGGGTCCCCAAGGTAATAGCAGTACGGTATATATATATATATATATATATATATATATATATATATATATATATATATATATATATATATATATATATATATATATATATATATATCTGAGCGCGCACGGTAAAACCCCTTCGGACTCTGCTGAGCCTCTCTGCGTTTCAACGCCTTGCTGCCGTCCTGCCAATAAACCTCGGCATAATATATATATATATATACATATATATATATACATATATATATATATATATATATATATATAATGTATATACTGATTGATTGCGGGAAGGGCTGTCTTAGGTTGCCGTAAAAAGTAGTAAAAAATGGGTATAGCTTCTAACAAGCCTGTTTATTCGTCGACGAATAAACAGTGTTGTTGGAAGTTATACCCATTTTTTACTATATATATATATATATATATATATATATATAAATTGATATTGAGAGAGAGAGACAAAGCGCGCAGAAGTAGTATAAATGAACAGTCGGATACACAGCAAGAACAATACCAAAGAAGGTTTACTCACGTACCGGCAATGGGACTTGCCTTCATCCGAGTACAGTTACAGGATGTGGCAGCAACAGTGATGATATGTTCAGTGCTCCTATGATAGCACCACTGAACGGGCTGATCCGTCTACCAGGCCACCTAGGTTCAGTCAGATACAGGTTGTCAGGAGGCCCAACCTGTTCTTACACCTCATATTTCCTCCGCCCAACAGCTCCATGTCTCCACCACTGTCGTGAATATTTCGCACTCACAACCTGTTGTTCTTATTTCAAGTTTAGCTGCAAAATAATCAGCCGTTGAATTACGGAGCAGTCGTGTTCCTGTTCTGCTCTTCCTTCTGTTAGCAAACCCAGTTCGTGGCCGTAACAGATATAGCAGCCCGAAGCTGTAATTACTTACCACGATTGCATATAATGTCGGTGGCCTAATTTACCCTAATTACATCTTACGAGTTACAGCCGAGCTAGTTATTGTCCCCCCTCGAACCATCGCTGCCCCCGCGGAGCGTATACTTGGTCGCCAGACAGGGCTTGGTGGCCTGCAGGTAACTCGAACAAATGGATCACTTTCTGCGCGCGTAATGGCGACACAGGCGGTGCGGGTCATTTCCTGGTGTCTCCGAAGAGCGCTCCGAACCACTGCACCATTTGACCTCTGACCCCGGACGCGGCAGTGCTGCCTCTCCAACGACGACGCCATAGGTTTCTGCGCTTTGTCGCGTCGTGCACCCAAGTGTGGTGACGTCATAACCGCCGGCTAATAATTGGTGCCCCGAAGTGTCCCGGTTGCGCCGTAGTAGACGTCTGACTTGGACGACCCACTGGACTGCCGTATAGCGTCGTGCCTATGCAATTCCAGTGCGCATGTCATTATAGCTCGGCGTCGGGCGCGCATCGTTCTCTAGGCGCCTATCTGTAATTTTGGCGCAAACCCTGCTGGTAAAAATTGTGCTCAAGACTCATCTACGGGGTTGACGCGGCAATTTCTTGAAAAGCTGCGGCAAGCTTTTGCCCAGATGCATAGTGTGTATGGAATTATCCCAAACGAATCATTTTGTACGTTTTTCCCTACGGCTCTCAGTCGAGGCTTGTTTGCTGGAAAACGCGTACTTCACAATAATGAGCCAGCTTAATGCGATTTTGACTTTTTTTTTACGCACTAATGGGCTGCTGTTCGCTCATTATGTAGTCCTCGTAAGAGTGGGGTTGCTTTCTTTCGGGGTTGTTGCCTGCTTTCGGGCCATGTTCTGCATTCCTGGGTCGTACTGACCACCCTCGAACGAACGGTGTTAGGATACCGCCATTTTACATCTCATTAGTGAGTTGTAAAACAGCGCCGACAACGAGACTGCAGAAAGGGCATACGGACAGGGCCCTGTCTGTGCGCCATTTCTGTAGTCTTGTTTCCCGCGCTGTTTTATAACTCAGTTATGTACCAACTGGCCTGACTTCAATTCGTGTTACATCTCATGTTTGCTGAGGTCCCTAGTTATAAATTATACAAGTCCAATGCTATGGTCGTGCCTCGCGTATAAATGCCTAGCAGTGTTAATTTATTACCGCTTTTAGACCGTCTTCAGTGTCCTTCCGGCGACGGCAGGAACTATAAGAATCATGCCGTCGCCGAAAGGACACTGAAGTCGACCTAAAAATGGGTTCCACCCGGGCAACAACAAAGCTTTATCTGATCTGCTCGTAACGAATGTAGCGGCATGTGTCCTTTCAGCGTTGGATAATCAATCAATAACATCCGTAACACTACAGTTCAATTAGAATAAGGTGAAAGGTTAACACGACAATATGAAATTGAACTCGCAGTTTGCGTTGTGTATTGACCTCGGTGCTACGTGTCATCGCACTTCGGAAATGTGAGCGAACTGCGCCACCATTTTACTCCGTGCTCTGCGGCGTTCAACCTTTCACATTCTCGTTTTGACATTTTGTTTTAGTTGCTATTACTTTTATTTCATAACCTCAGAGCTTGGTGGGTGACAAGCAAGTTGAAGCTATACCCAGGAAGCTAGGTTAGCGCACCGGATATGGTCGACTAAGGCACGCGGTGGGCAGGACCCTAGAGCCACCGATGATAGCGTGTGTCTTGCAGCAAACTCAGGTCCGCCACCGTCACACATATGTAATTCCTTTGGACGCCTCGAGTCCTAAAATGTATGGCCCCTCGCTACACGAAGACATGATCATCTGCACAGCGCATAGTTTTAAAGTGTCAACGTTGATTCATGGGTGCAGTTAGACAGGGGATAGTTGCTGCGCTATAATAATACGTATTTTCAGGTGCGTCGCCCACACGACAAGGAAACGACACGTGTATTTCCCTTGTCCTGCCTCTGTGTAAGAAAGTAGCACGCTGCTTCAAATAAGCATTATTACGTCAACGTTGACACCCGCCGACACGGAAGCCATGACGGATCTTTCGCTGCTGCGCTTAAGCGACAATGTGGCGGACTGCTGATGTGGAACATCCTAATACTTACGGGAGACACAAAATCTGTTGCAACGCACAAAGAGCAAGTCTACATTTCCTCACTTTGCCGAACAGGACGGCGAGGTGCAGAAGACCTACGAGACTACGACGAGTCGGTCGCACCGTTCTCACATTTACCACCTCCTCGAAAGCACAAAAAAAAAGTTTGAAAGTTTTCAACCCTGCGCTGTGGCTCAGTGCCTATATAAGCACGAAGTCGCGGCTGCATTTCCTTGCCACGCATAGACGGAGCAAATAGACATTCGCCCAAGTAAAGAACGACTGATCAAATATACATTCGCCGAAAAAAAAAGGAACTGGATCCAGCTGTTTTTTATTTTGGTGAATGCCTCTTTGTTTCGGTCATGTTATTTCCTCGCCAGACAAGCTTTCGTTGCACTTTGGACTTCCTTCCTCGGTAATTCTTCTTCAAAAAAAAAAAAAAAAAAACAGAACGACTCGGTTGTCGAGATTTTGGCGTACGTTAAAGGGGCCACGAAGACAAAATAGAAGTTGTTGCAATGAACGTATAGGTTGGTTCAGTAAAATAGAACCAACAAAATAGAAGGCAAAACAGAACCAACAAAATAGAAGTTGGTTCAATACAAACACTGCTTTGTCCTTATAACAATGACATCTCATTTCATTTCATTTATTGTCACCTTAAAGCCCGAAGGCATTACATAAGAGGGGGGGGGGGCAATAACAAAAGGTTGGATAGAGCACACAGTGTACGCCGAAGAATGCAAGGCAGCGCAAAAATGGCAAACAAAAGCAAAGCAAACAAAAATAAAATAACAAAACTGCGTACACGGTACACAGAGGCGAGCTGAAAACAAAGCAAGCATACACAAAGGCGAGCATATAGAATAAAAGAGGCGTAGGGCTGCAGGGCAGATACAGTAACTTGTTTCTCCCAAGATGGAGCAACAGAAGATAATTTACGGTGTACAAAATTCTGGAGAGCGGAGTGTAAAGGTGATTGGCGAGTGATAAAATAAGGAAAGGATCTACTGTACGCAAAGATTAAGTTTTTCTCGAAAGGTTGACCGGTTTAAACACAGCGATTTCGTTAGGCAAGGTAAGGCCGGGTTCAGACTATTGACGCAACAGTCGTAATGTCTTTAAATAATGACGTCATTTCACGTCTCAGCCAACCTAACTGCGTGAAACGCCGTTTTTTACGTCCATAGCTCACGATATGACTGTTACATCAGTAGTCTGAACAAGTAGGTTATGATCAGACTACCGACGTAACAGCCATATCGTGCGCTATGGACGTAAAAAAAAAAACAGCGTTTCACGCAGTTAGGTTGGCTGAGACGTGAAATGACGTCATTATTTAAAGACATTACGACTGTTGTGTCAACAGTCTGAACCCGGCCTTATGCATAGCTGAAGTGCGACCTGTGACGCGTGCTATTGGGTGGCTGTGGTTTAGCCGGGATGTCGTTATCGGTGGTGGCTTTAACAAAGGGTGCCTCTGTCGTGGGTGATAAAAGAAACAATAAAGTAAGCAAAGACGAGAGCTGGTTCGACGCGAAGCGAGCCCAGGGAGGGATAATGATTGTTTTAGGACACTCACGCTATAATGTTGTTAGAACAATTGTATCAGAAACTTCAAACAAATAATGGAGATATTCAGGAAAATAGATGAACCTGTGCCGACTCCCCTGCCACTTTCTAGCGACCATGGAGGAAAGAATACTGATACCAGTGGCGACCAGCGAGCCAAAGCCACAGCCAATACGTGGCCACAGCCAAGACACTTACTTGACTGAGCAATTGTAGTCAGATCTACAGTTCCGTTTCACCGCACCAACTGAATAATAACGTGCAGTTAACACTCTGATAGCTACGTTTCTGGTGCTGGCCTCTATTAAGTCACTTTTGGCAATATAGTCCTTTACTGCAGAGCGCGAAATTTGATGGTTTTTAATTATTTCTTGCGTCATTTCTTTTTCTTATAGAAGTCGTCTCTGGTGGCTGTAATGGAACTAAGCGGGTTGCCAAAGATTAGTTTTTCAATACTGA
This sequence comes from Haemaphysalis longicornis, assembly GCF_048455015.1. Taxonomy (NCBI): domain Eukaryota; kingdom Metazoa; phylum Arthropoda; class Arachnida; order Ixodida; family Ixodidae; genus Haemaphysalis; species Haemaphysalis longicornis. The sequence goes on from NW_027526204.1 coordinate 142,093,086, forward strand.
ACAAAGTTCTGTTCTGGCTTCATGGCCTCTTTAGGAGCCACAGAAGGTCAAGTCAATCCGTCAGCGCCCCACAACGGAGCGTCCGGGATATTCCAGGCATATTATGCCGTCGACGCTTTAAACCCCAGCGAAAATTAGAGAACCGTTTGAGCAGTTTTATCGAGATCAACCCCCAAAAGGCAGAGACCGTACGCATGACGAAATGCGTGAATAGATGTTGAGACACCACATTCAGGATTCACAAAGAAGCTCTCCGTCTCAAATTATTTGCTTTGTCATTCTTCACTCGTCATGCATTACAAACTGCTGTGCCGTCACGTTAGTAATTTCACAAGGCAGTTTTCGCAACACCTTACGGTATGCTTGGCGTAAGGTAGCGCCTTAACTTTTTGCCGATCCTTACCTCAGATTGTACTCCCGAATAAAATGCATTTGTGAGCAGCTCTCAGCGAAAATAATAATAATCAAAAATTTATATTCAAGATTACCGCGTCGAACAAAGGCATTAGTGAGTAGCTTTCTGTGTAAACAAAAAAAAAAGAAGTTCACATTCAAAATTACCGCGTCGAGCAATCGAGAATGGGGCATGTCACTCGTGAACAGGCTCGACTGTGGGCTGAAGGAGTGCCGATACAGAGTGACGCCGCGGTCATGACGACACGGAAAGGCTTCATTGCAGCAGTAGCAACAGAAGGAGCGGAGACGGCAACATGAAAAAAGGGTGCGTTTTCAATATTGCATTCTCAAACCAACACGATTGCGTTTGGGGAGAAAATGCACTATCATCCAAAGTCGCTCGTTGCGTCCCGCGACAGAGACGGAGCGGGGCATGCCAACCGCGACGGTGATTTCAACGTGGCGCAAATGAACAGCTGGCAGGAACGGAAGCGCTCTGCGTCCCGTGATGACTGAGTTCCCGTCACTGGCACAGTTGACCGATAAGGAGGCTGGGTGCCAACCTGCCCACATGCCGCGTGTTTGAAGAATGAGCGCTTTGACGGCAGCCACACCAGCCGACCACTGCCGTTGCTGAGGGAGCTAATTAGGCCGCCAGGAAAGACATCCCTGTGGTTACGCCTTCTTTAGAGGAACTTCCGGTGCATTTCTTCGTTGAACAGAAGTACACACTGGCCATGTTCAGAGTACAAGTGGAATCTGTTTGTAGTCACTTGAAGGTGAAGCGTGCGTGTGCAGAATTGAAGGCAGTAATAAACTGTGCGGGTCATTTCGGGTCATGTTTACAGACCTACCCACATGCCGAGTGCAGGGCTGCTGTAGAGTGGCTCCAAAGGGAGGAAGGCTGCCCTAATGAAAATTTCAATTGAGTCAAGAACTTGACAGCGTTGAAGCAGCCTTAGACCGCACGAAGGCACCACACGAAATCAGGGCACCTGTGGGACATGGTGAGTCATTCGTTAGGCATCTAACTTATAATATATATGAGGAGCATAGATAAATCGTAAGAACATGGCCTTTTTCTGCTTCCGTGCAGAAAATAGGCTGACAGCATGTGAGTCGGCAGGACATTGTTCGGCAGGATTCGGCAAGACTGTGGCTGCACACCCCTGTTTGAAAAAAAAAACAGTTGTTTCGTTCACACATCACAATCAAACTTCCAGAGAGATTGTGGAAGCGTTTTATATATCTAAGTACAAAAACAAGTGTGTAAGTCACCCCTCTGTGGCCTTATTGGACAAAGAAATATCGATGCTATCTTGTATGTAATGTCTGAAACCGACACGTGTTGGCTGTGTGTGCTGTAAAAACTATTTCGCGATGATGATGCGCAGTTTTGTAGGCATATAGGACTTTCGTTTCAATCAATAAATTTCAGTTGTTAGAGTGCCCTCGTTCTTGTCGTTTCCTTCTTCGTCCTTGTTTGTTTTTTTGTGCTGTCGGTGCCATCCCGATATTGGTGGCTCTGGCCGGATGACACGGTACCAGTATGTTTCTTTCTTGTTTCTTGAGGCCAACCACCTGCCGAAGTCTTTTTAGCGAACATGTGCTGGCACACTTGTACGAAGCGGGTCGTCCTGTGTATTTCTTTTCTTGGTCAGCGTCATTTCCGCGCCTGTTTTCAAGGTAAATCAACACCAACTTTCCATCCGGTTTATGTAATCATAACCGTTCGAAACTTGTGAACCACTGGCGCTTTTCACACATGTCCCCGTCCTTTAGCGCAAAGAAGTCTTCAAGTACATTTGAAGCAGCCTAAAAAAATTCACCCATCTCCACGAAGTGAATCATGACGAGTGGGCGAAGCACTGGGGATCGCTCTTACGGTAAATAACCCGTGGCATTGCCCACTCGCGCATGTAAATGAGTGACAACGCGTGTGTACAGTATATGCAATTCCATTCTTGTAGGCTAAGCGCTAGGCGTACACAGGACGAGACAAGTGGCAAAGTGACAAGTGGCAAAAACAATGACTGATGAGCTTGCAGACTTCGTTACGTTAACTGCCGCGAAGTTTCGCTACAAAGAGCCTAGAGGTCGCAAACACATGGGCTGGAATGTGGTTGGCAATGGGGAACTGAAAAACTTCATTAAATCTAGGAATTCATTACATAGAGGTTTCCTACAACCATGTGTCTTCCATTCCATTCCATTCTGATTGAACTTTTTTAGGGGCGAAGCTCCTCTTGCTCGGGCCCTGTCCCGTCCCTCGTTGCTGCTCGTTGCTGCACGGCACCACGATGATGATTGCGGCTGGATCCCCCTAGGGATTGGCCAACCAAAGATTGGTTGAAGAGGTCAAAACGTTCAATGCGTTCGTTGCTACCCAACAAGGAGGAGATGAAGAAGAGGTTGTCGTTCGTCGCCTGCGAGCTCAAGACACGTACCGGGGGTACGCGACACAAGACGCTCTGCAGAAGGTGACGGCCAAGGTGGCTAAAATGTCACACACCGAATTCGCCAACTTACCCATGGAGATTCTCATCGTCCCAAACAAGCCCTACCTAATCACCACAAACATCGACGTCGTCGACGGGCTTGTCAACGGAGCGGTGGAAAGCTTGACGTGTCGAGTCTTTTATATGGTGTGTGGGCGAATGTTTCACGGTTTTACCGATAAGCATTTTAGCTTCGCCCCTCTCATCATCATTCTCTTCGTGGAAATGGCTGGATTTTTTTATTTAATTATGGGGGCATGCTTGCGAACAAACTGTTGGCCGACACGCAACGCGTATACGCATTCTTTTCGGTCATTTTTTTCCCCTATATTAACAGCCTCCGGTTTCTGGGCACGCGACCTGGTCGCGTCAACATATTCTCAGGTTACGGACACGACTGCGGATACCAAGCGGCTGTTAATGCAAACCCGGGCATAGATATCCCCGTGGTTTGTCCGAAACCTTAAAAAAAGAAATGGCTCAGGCGAATTCTTTACAAGAAGCAAATATTTTTCGCTGATAGATAAAATTTTCTGCAATACTGGGGTTCATTTAGAAGAAAGGTTTAACACGGCGGCCGAATAAATACGTTCCTATTGGGAGGGCTACAAATTTGTCGATACCATCACAGATTTATCAGCGCACGCCAGGCACTTTCGTATACATCCTCGTATATCGTCCTCTGTTATACTCGTACGTCCTATACCGCTGCTTTTCGGAATCGGGCAACCCCCGTCGACCAACTTGAGCATGGTCTTTCGCTATCACTCCTGCACGTCTACATTCATGTTATTGTCCACACTTTACTAAGAGAGAGCCGCCGTGACTTCGCAGCTGTTCATAATAACGCGGATCCCTGCAATAGAGAGAAATAAGCGCGGGAAATTTGAACTGCCTGGTCATCCTACGCTTCTCCGATTTTCTTTTCACCCATTTGATCGCACGATTTGACCAGAGATCTCCGAGCCCGAAACCAGCCCGAAGTGAGCACGGCCGTAAAGTTCGCATGAAGCACCTGCAATCGGGAGAGATGACGTATACGATAGAGAGAGCGGTTGTTTTCGTTCTTCTTCTTTTATTTTTTGGCGCTCACTGAGTGGAAGACCACGAAGAAGAGTTCCTCCGACGCGGAACCCGCCAATCGATTGGATGATACCGACTCCGACCCCAATGTCACGCACGTGGGGCGTTAGTCAACGAACGTACCAATCACTTTCGCCGCACGCGCTGCCATGATCACCGGCTCTTGGCAGTCGGAAGAGCTTCCGTTTGACGTTTCTAGACCGCAACGTCGTAGACGTTCGCGGACGACCTCTCTTTCGTTTCGTTTCGTTTTTATTCTAAGCTCCACGACGATTTGCCGTCTTCTTATCCGATCCAAATTGCCGTTCCGTCCAACGGAAAAGTAGAGGAAAGCAAAAAAAGAAGAGCTTGCGACAAATGAAGGCCACCTGTCACAGACGCACGGAAGAAACCCACTGCTTGCCGGGCACCTAACTACCCACCACGTACAACACCCCCACAGCCCTTTAGATCCCCCTCTCTCTTTTTAGTCTCCCACCTGGTCTGAAATCATCTGTCATGCTCTAAAAGCAAGCACCTACAGGTCGCGTTGCCTAGGCATATTGTACGGCGCTTTCCAGACTGATATAATCTGGCAATTCGACTTTCACTTACCCTTTCCCTGCAGGCATTCTTTCATGGTGGTGTTAACGGCGAGCCTCCTGGGGCAACTACAGTGAGGTCGCCTTTAAAGAGAAGTCGCGATGGCGCAACGTTCGTCCGCGCATATACAGCGTAGAATGGGAAAATAAGCGAGCAGCGATTCTTCAGACAGCTGGACTGGCCGTCTGATCCGCCCATCCGCCTAATCACTGGTCTCGTTTTCACGCTGCAAACGAAGGCTCTCGGTCCTCTCTCTCTCCCCATCCTCCGTCCAGACTTGCTCCTCTCCCTCCTCCCGTCACGCCGTCATTTCCTCGCCCGCGTTCGGCCGTACCACCGTGGGCCGTACACACGTCTGCCTGCGGCAATGCTGTGTTTCCGTTTCGTTGTATATCGATATCCGGAGGTCGTGAGTTTGGCCCCTGGCGCCCTAGGATAGCTTGCGATAGAGATACATGCGGAGCAACAATTTTATATGCGAGGAGATCTATCCTGCTGAACGATAAACGGCCCTCAGCTGTTCTCTAAATTTCACGCAGCCCCAAACCGATCGTTAAAGTAGCCGACCGTTTTTTTCGGAATCCAGAAATTCGGACTCGCTGGATATTCCGGAATTTCCCGACGAACAGCCAGTTGTCCCATAGCCGTAATTTATATGAACAACGGATATTTCGGACAAAGTAAAGCCGAAATTTCGATTTCTCGGACAAAATTGTCCGCGACAGAGAAAGCCATGGTGCGACTCCAAGACGACGCCATTTTGAGTCCTAACCACCTGGCTAGCTTCGAGTTGGATGGGGATTGGCTTGACTCCCACCGGAGTAACATTCATTGATTTTTCGCGACATTTCGAGAGTTTGCTGCAGTGGACAGCAACATAGACCTAACGGACGACGAGACCGTGCGTAGTGACCGGGCTGCCGCAAAGCGACTCTTGACTCTAACGAAGACACTCCCGACCGCACGCAACCGTCAACGCGAGGCATTGCCAACGGTTTGGCGTTGTTGTCCAATGTTTACGAAGAAAACGTGACACTTGCAGGGATGCAAGCAGATGGCGTCCTCACTCAAAGGAGGAATTTAAGGCAAGGAACCATTCGCGACTTCTTCAGCCCTATATAAATGAAAGAAAGTTCGTTCTTGCGACTCGCGGATGTTTCGGACTGTTATTTTATTCGGACTATTTTTTGTTGCCCTCCAGGTCCAAAAAATTGGTCGGCTACTGAATATATATGCAGCTATAGCTACAAGAAGCTCTGTCGGTTACTTTGAACTTTTTTGGCCTTATGTATCGCTTCTTGGTGCACAAGGAACTTGTTCTTTGTGTAACTTGTGGTGGTCACTTGTATAATGGCGGCGTGGGAAGGTCATCTGCTCTGCATTAACCTACTTAAAATTAGGTGATTAGGGGATGGAACCTAGGACGCTCTGCTTCTGAAGCGGGCATTATAACTACACGACCATAAGTCCTGGAGGCGAATGCAACACAAGCGACCCCAGCAAAATTGAAAATGAAGCAAATTACAGCCGCATATATAAAACAAAACCGACAGAAAAGCATTGTAGTACAACAAAATCGAAGCTACAACAAAGGTCAACACGTTAGGTCAAAAGTAGTCATAGACAAGAAACGGTGGCAGACTATGGTACATAACTAAGGACTTTCATAACCGATGTTGTCCCTCATTTTATCCTCTCCGTGCCTGTACAAGGGAGTGGGGTTGATACAATTAATACAATACGAAAGGAGTTAGCCAGCGATCGATACTGACCCACGTAATTGGACGCGACCGTTTGCATCAGAGGAAACCACGAAGTAGAACAAAATCGATCGGGAGAGAAAGAAAGGAGAAAAAAGGAGTTCATGCAACAGCAACGAAAAATCCAGGTACGCCAGGAGGGAGTTTGATTAGATTCGGTAACAAGCGGGGCGGAAGGGGGGAGCGAAGACGCGTCGCAATCCAGTGCCCCGCAACGTGCAGGGACGTGCTTACATAACGGGTTGCGGCTTTCCAATTGTGTCGGTTTTATTCCTCCGTATGGGTCAACCGGACCTTCCTCACGTGTGTCTCCAAAAACGTGACTGCTGAATGCGCGGCGCCAGTGGCTTCGAGAACCACTGCCGAACACTTTGGTAACGCTATCAGTTCGAGTCCTATTCGGCTGGTGCACCGCCGAGCACATACCGCTGCTCTGTGTCGTCTGCGCAGCAGGCCTTCCCCTAAAACTAAAAGTCATGTCTAAAAGCTGACGAAACCGCACTAACCAGGGCTAACCGTAAAGGGCACCCAAAAACTTTTCTATCAGATCGTGGCAATGCGCGTGCATAGTGACATTTTCCAACGCGTGTACGTCTGGCAGAAAAAACAGCTACAGTAAATGCGGTAAGAGCTGAATTCATGAACAACTGGGCACAAACATCAGGGCCCGTTTGCCCGAACGCGATAAGTATAGGAATAGGTTCTGAACTACAACTTCAGCGCTGTCTAGGTAATAAGTTGTGTGCCCGAAACTGACGCAAACGCTCGGTTAAGGTAGCGTTTCCGTCGGGTTTTCTGGCAACCGGCTTATTTGCCGTGGCCGACTTCGACTTAACAGAGAGTTTTAGCTAACCGTTTTCGACGGTCCGCTGCGGCATCGGCAGCCCGGTCGGCGCCAGCGGAGCCAATGCCGTTCGCGATCAAGCGTGCCACGCATGCGCAATGGTGCCATGGTGCTCCCGCTTGCTCTCAGAGTGGAGCGGACCGCGAAAAACAGTCAGCTAAAACTCGCTATTGGCGTCTTATTCGTAAGCGGGAACTTAATCGGAAACTTATGCGTACGGGCAAACGGGCCCTGATCTTGAAATCCGTTCGCGCGTTCCTCTGGAATTATGGGTCAGCCTTGACGTCTCCACACTGTCATGACCGTGGTCATGACCAAGTCCCAAACTTTCGCAGGAAGTAGGAATAAGTGTTGCACGCATACGTCGTACGAAATACTTCAACCTCGAATGGACGATCGATCTGCCGCAAGTTGAGTCCTGAATGTTACCTAGAAGTTAACTTCTCTTGAAGGCGAATGTTTCGATAAATGACCGCGCCAACTGTCCCCTCGATGACTGTGTGTTCGAAACGCGCTTAGTCTTTTGCGAATCCTTTGCGCTCCTCCGCGCTTGTAACATGAAGAGATAACATCGCCCGGAACTCCTAGCCAGAATATTCCAGTTGCCAACGAAAGCACTCCGTAGCAAGGAAAACGAGTCTGCGGCTTACAGGCAAGGATGACCGACGTCACGTCACAACTATCAAGGCGGGGCCGCATTTTGCTGTTCTTGGCAAGGGATCGCCAGCCGGACACGTATGCGTTCTACGCCGGCTACAAGTGCAAGCAAACACGCGCATGGCGCACATCTGAGTCAGTGCGCAAGGCCGACACCTCCTACATGTCGGGAAAGCCACAACATGCTATCTCATCCTGTTACGATGCAACCCGAAAGCGTTAACTGATGGCGTTTTCCGTTTAGGGTCGAAGCACCTGAGAGGCTCGGGCTGTCGGCTACTCATGTCGTCGTCGTCGTTCGTTGTCGTATTCTCGTGCGGTCACGGTACTAAAACACCGGGACGCTTGTTCTCCAACGCCTCGCGCTAGAACGTAACGGGTGCTAAAAACACACCAGGGCACTCGTTTTCCAACACCTCGCGCTAGAACGTTTCATCTCCATGGGCAAAAACTCGTACTAAAAGAACATACCGGGACACTCGTTTTTCGTCCGCGCTTGCTGGCTTGCTTCCATTTCGCTCCACACTCGCTCGCTTCAACTTTAAAATTTGCGGTTTTCCGTTTCGAATTTCACTTCTCCTTCGTCTTCGTAATGGGGATGGTCGCGTATATCAGCGCGCGCCGCGTGGCAAGGGTCTCTCTCTAGAGAGACTTACAGTTTTTTAATACAATAATACACTGCAGGCTTCGCTCCTCCTCAGGCTTCAGGTTGGTGGGGTAGCCCGGTTTTTTTTTTTTAATCTCCCTTTCATGGACCCAGGAAGCTGTGGCATCTGTATGCCACTGTGATGATGCCATTGAAAGGTCGTATTTTTTTTTTCTCCCACACACTCTTGGCAAAGAACGGGCCTAAATTTTGGCGACTCTGACTGCCCCACCACGCTGAATGGTTCATCCGGACGCAGCTGAGCTATTACATTAATTTATCGCCGTGCTGTTAGCTTCATGCCATACTTAACTTTATTCTATATAGCGCTTTTACCATCTTCAGTAACCGAGCGAAATCGCAGGTGCCTTTAACCCTTGCACGTTTCCAAAGCCCGTCCAACCCCGTAGCAACACAGCCCGGAATTACGGGGAGGATCACTGCGTAAGGCGAAGCCTGGATGCACTAGCCGGCGTAGCTCCCAAAGAGTACTTAATTGGCACACTGAAAAGTAAGCTGGTGGTGTGCAATGGAGCAGTTCGCGTGTATGGCTCGTTTTCTTTTTTGCACTTGTGCTACCTATAATGAGAGGTCTGTCACTGTCGGGCAGAATTACAATCAAACAGCTGCACCATAGACTTGCGAAGCAATAACCACGTTCTATAAACGGCGAGCCGTTTGTATGCTTCTACAAGAGGAAACAAGCCTAGACGTTGGCTGCGTGCATGTTTGAGCCAAAAGATGATTTCTTCAGCGACCAAAACGGCTGCGGCGTAGTCACCAACAGCTTTTCGCACGTAAAATCCCCGCACGTCTATTGCGAAGCTACGGGAAACGAGGGGGCCCCGGAAGAGAGCGCGAGATTGTCGCGAGGATGACGTCTTGCACCCGATATGTAACGCCGCTCACGCAGGAAGGTCAGCCCCGCAAAGACAAGAGCCTCGTGTTAGCCGTGGGGCGAATTGGACAACACTAGAAAGGGTTCCGCAGTACGTGAGTTTGCAAGCGAACTACGCGCTCACTCGGAGATAAAGCCGCTCATTTCCTTGTTTCGCATACGCGAGCAAAGGAAACAGCCTTGTCCATTCATTCCGAACGAGAAGGTATCTATCTATACACTGGTTCCCCTTCTGCGTAGTGTTTCGAATGAACTAAAATTTCCCTCAGTGCTTTATAGCTAGTTTTTCTCGGCCGTTACTATGCACGAGATACGGCATCTCTAATACTCGGCCGGCATAGTTTCTCTTGGCCGTATCTTGTTACGCAACTTCACTATGAAACTACGGCGCAGCAGTGCCCAAAAAAAAACCTTGCCTCTGAGATAGGCAACTTGTCGACAACTTAACTGTATTATGTTAACCTAAACCTGAAATGTAGCTCAAGCGCACTACGTGAACCGAAATACGAATCAGCACAGGACCTGTACGGGCATGAACAATTTACGGAGAACTCGTTCGTTTGTCGAAAAAGGGAATCGTGCCTTTATTTTTTTAAAATTGGCCAAAAGACCTCGAATTCTCCAAATAACCCCTAACATATACACTTAACATTTGCGAATGGTAACATTTTCTTAAAGCTTTAAAGCTTTGAGAAAATGTTTTCCGCGCTCTTCAGTGTCTCGCCAAAATCGGTGGAAGCCAGAACCCGTTCCTTTATATGTGTTTGCCATGTGTGCTATGCATAGGCGGGCACTTGATTTCGCGTTAATTAATATTCATTTCGAAAAGCTTGGGTTAATGCTTAAGGTGTTTGTGGAGGACCACTCAAGAAGCAGGAACAGAATGGCGACGCCGGAAGATACTAATTCATCAACGATATTGGATGCGCCGCAAGCAGGCAAGATCCATGAGCGTAAAACAAATTCTGCGTGGTTATGTATGCACACAATATATTTAACGTGTACATTGAATAGATACGGGCATATTAGGGTGCCTCAATGAACTCCACTGATCATATTCTTGGAATTAAGATGAACACTTTGGTCACGGCTGAAAGCATATCGGTAATGCGAGTATTTAGGTTGACTTTGAATATTTCAAGAATTGTTTTAACGGGAATAGAAAAAAAAGGAAGAAAGCTCACACTAACACGTAAGACTTGAAGGGGGCGAAGCTGTACGCAACCTTCACGACCATCACGACGGTTTCAGTCCACCATTGCAGCCGATTTGCTCCTTCGCTGCAGCAACGACCTTTGCTCCATCATTGTTGCTATAAGCGTGAGCTTCCTTCATTTTTTTGAAGGGAGAATCAGTCGACATCACCTTAGTGGGGCGTACGCTATGACGTGTCTTCCTCATTCCGAGCAAGTGTTGCCACCGTTACGGCGAACACTGGAGAGAGAGAGAATAAACATTTAATAGAGCAAACGGTGGTGGTTGAGCCGTCACTCGGTGGGTTGGGTTCGCCTCAGCCCAGGTACCCTTGGACCTTGGCTGCAGCCCTGGCACAGGTGATCAGAAAGATCTGGTCAGCGTGACGGGGGCTGGTCAGCAGGCCCTCCCACTGCTCTGGGGAAGGTCTGGGATTGGGGGTAAGTGATGGGGTGTTTTGACAGGTGTGGTAGGTAGTATTAAAAGAGGAGCAGAATTGACAGGTGAGGGTGTATTGGGTAGCGGAGATAGCGTGGAAGATGGGTGCGAACGCTGGAGTTTTTTTTTTTTTTTTTTGCCATATCTTGGCCAATCTCCCTAACTGTGTATGCTTGGTTTGCAAACGTGCGCCGGGGACGCTGGGTGGTCGACGTGAGGCGCGCACACACGAGCGCTCGGCATTTTCTTGGATTTGTTAACTGACGAGCGGTCTCCGCGAGGCCCGTTCTCACTTGCGCGCGATCGGCAACTTCTTGGTATTTTTAACTGCGGACACGAAAAATTACGTTTTGCCAAAGAGCTCCACTGTTTGGCAAAAAAGTTTGGGTGGTTCACGTGCCGAAGCTATACTTATAGGCTATGACGCATTTTAGTCGGATTACT
>NW_027526204.1:142109525-142287025 GCF_048455015.1 Haemaphysalis longicornis
TCCGCGGCTAACGCACCAACTACCGCAGTGTCGTCATACTTTCTTGCAATGTGGTTTATGCAATCACAGAGTTTGAAACTCGAACTCAGTAATATCTATGATAGTTGAGAAAAATCATTCCCAAATTTCATGGATATAATTGAATTTCTATTTGTTTATGCGTTTTTAAAAATTATATACATGGTAAACTGGTTCGCCAGTCCGTTATATTTTATTCTGCGAAGTTGTAAGAGCGTCGTCGGTTAATTAAGAGTGTGAGCTGAACAAAAACTCCGACACAATTTGTGAAACAGCTAATGATTCCATATCACGCCTATTCTAGAAAAGCGTACGATGAGACAAGCTGGAACACAAACAGCAATAAAAAGCACAGCAGTTCATAGTACACCGAATAAAACGAGCTGTATGACTAGCTCTATTGCAAGCGGCAATACAAGCTGCGACTTTTCGCCGATGGCCTGAATCGCCAGACGTGCATAGGAAAGGCGTAACTGTGCTAGCCTTAAATAGCATAGCAACAGATGCGTCGGCGACGCGCCGGTCTCTGCAACGCTGATCGCTCGCGCGAAGCGTGGGAAAAAAGAGAGATGGCGTACTGCCCTGCGCCTGTGCTCCGTTTTCAAACTCTCATATGGACGCCGGTGCGAACGGTCTGTCACCCGGGTGTTAAACGTTCACAAAAGCCGAGAAAAAAAGTACACAGCCACGGCGCAGAGGGGAGGAGCTGGTCTGGGTGACTGGGGAGGAACGTAAGAAGCCGGTAGCAGAGCATCTTCAATGGCGGCGTAGTAGACAGAACACGAGGGAAAGAAGACGACAGGATGACGCAGCGTCATCCTGCCGTCATTATTCTCGAGGAGAGGATGGAAGTTTCTTGCGTCACTACGACGACGTGTGTACTTGTGCGTGCGTGCGTGCGTGCGTGCGTGTGCATGCATGCACGCACGCACGCACGCACGCACGCACACGCACGCACGCACGCACGCACGCACACACACACGCACAGACACACATGCACACACACACTTGACCTTTATGGGCCTGAACAAAGGTTTGAGCCCTCTTGTGGGGGCGAAGCTTCTTAGGAGCTGGGGCTGTTGGCGTCTCCTGTCGCCGTCGTCGTCGTCGTAACCTTCGTCTCATGTAGTCATGGTACTAAAACACCGGAAACTCGTTTACGCCTAGCGCTAGTACGTAACGCGTACTAGAGAAAAACACCGGGACACTCGTTTACGCCTCGCACTTGAGCGCTTCGTAACACATACTAAAAAAAATCTTGACACATGTTTACGCCTCGCGCTAGAGAGCAAAGACAAGAGACTTTTACAGCTAAGCTGTGTACATCTACCCCACAACGGTTTCGTCTCCGTTGGCGAAAATGCGAAGGCGCCAAGAAGACACTTATACTGGATGCTTCGCCTCTCCCCAGGTTTCACGTTGGTGCAGATGGCCCGGGTTTTTTAGGTGGCAGTGTGCTAACCTCTCTCTCGCAACTCACCTACCGAGGTTCTGCATGGCGTGCATGTCCGTGGGCAGATTCAGACCGAAGCCGACTACACAACAGCGTCTTGTGCGTGTGCGCGCTCACCGTCCATAGCTTCCTTCGCCCACTGATCTGGACCGACAGCTTTCCATTCCGCAGGCGTGACCGCAGTATATACACTCCAATAAGCGGCGCAGCGCCGGGTCGCTGGACGCCCGACGGCGCTTGGCACGTACGCCTGGCGTGGGAACAAAAGAGAGCGGAAGTCGTCGGAGCCCGTAATACGTGTACATAGTTTACGACGACGCAGTGTACACAATGTTACCGACTGCGTATACGCGAGGATGCGTTCTCGACGACCAGGGTTCGTCACCCGACCTGTTGCCCGGCGCTAATTGTCTCACGCGCTCGGCCGCGAGCGCATCGTCGTCGCCGTCCCTAATTGCGTCATTGTGCAGGCGGCGTAATCGTCCGGGCACGCGGCGGTCCAAATAAACGGCATTTAGTTACCCGGTCGCCGCCGAGACTTCCGGAAGCCGACGGCGCCGTTGCGAGAGCTGAGCGGTCGGCCGGCGGAAGGGGGTGCTGTTGCGTACGCGACGGTCATAACTTCTGCGTGGCCCGCTCAGCGGTATTTGCATATCCGCGCGCTCTTCCCTGGGCCCACGAGCCTTGCGGGACTTCCTTCAGTGTCTTCGCCGACCTCTCGTGAAGTTCACCGTTATATATATGGGTGTACAAATGCCTGCGTGCGCGCGGTTTTTGACTCGAGCGGGGTCGTGCGCGGTTTAGTTTTCGCGTGAGGAAACAATTACGGGTTAAGCCTAGTTTGCATGTGGAGTAAGTACGTGAATGTGTATGTCTGGCGGGCAGGTCGCGGTGGTTTAATGGGCAAAGCACGAACGCATAAACGAGTATGCATGCACGCGTGAAGGAATAAATGGATGCGTTCATTTCTGCTGCCTGTATTCGTTCGGGAACAGGAGAGAACTCCTATCGGCAACCTGATCGGTGAGGGGACGGAGGTCCCATTGTTGGTCTTGTATGCCGCAAAAAAAAAAAAAACATTCTTAAAGAAGTGTGTCTGAAAAAAAAAAAAATGACTCGGAAAGAGGGCCCGGAGAAACGTAAGAAAAAAAAAAACAGGTCCACTGTGACAACTGCATAAATATAAATACCTTGGTAGAAAAGTTACCGCCATATCATGTGGTGAATTAAAGATTAGGTGAAAGCTGGAAGCTTACCCCTTGGCTATTTTTTATCGGTCTCGGTTTGGCAAGTTTATACTTGTGTTCGAGGTGTTTATACAAATTTGAATCAGCAAAGGCACTCACACACGCACCACATGTACAATCGTGCACAAATGACATGTGATCACGAAAATCTGAACGAGAACACTGAGCGTAGTTTCTTTACGTACAACCTAAATTGTCGCATGTCTCCATAACAGTAACGAAGCTTGGAAGTGCGGTTGCGTCAATATTCCACAACCGCGCCAATAAAAGATCTCCACTAAATATATTCTTAGGTTTTGTGTGTTGTTGTGGTTCATACTTTCGTGTTCGCATTGCAATTGCCCATCATTGCACACTACAGATTCAGTAGCGAGATTAGACTGCACAATTAATTATGCTAGCAAGACAAAGGCCCCCTCTTCTTTCAATTCTGGGTGGCACTCTTTCCATCAGCGGACGAGGAGCCGCTCTGCGCATGCGCAACGCGCCTCGGCGTCGCCTAGCAATGGAGACGCGCCCTTCTCTTTCATGCTGGCTCCGCATTCTTTCACTGAGTAGGCTACGCAGATAGACCAGCTTTTCGCTGACATCGCAACTAGCGAAAAAAAAAAAAAAAAAGAACTTCCCAAGCGTTTTGATTTTTTTTTTCTTCTATTCCCTGGGGTCGCTACTTTGCTCCCGTTTCTGTGACGCATTGCAGTTCCGTCACTATCCTTTCGAGCCCTGCGGCGTTCTTGTATTAAGGCGCTTGATGCACATACTGGCACGAATACATGACACCAGTCGCTTGCCCGTCTGTCGACTTGGCTGCACACACAGTCACACATTTACGTTGATATCCGGTTAACCTTGAGTTCGGGCCATAGCCGGCTGGGTGTTTGAAACAAAATATAAAAAGGAACAAGGGAGATACGCGCCAACAAGCTTGCACTGCAACTCTATACAATGGAAGGAAAACAAAATGAAAGCACGAACTCCGGTGCATGCGAAAGGAATGATTACGTTCTAAAGTAGAGAGGAAACATTTTAATATACAATCGCCTAGACTCAACATATATTTGCGAAAAAGCTGCAGCTGCAAAAAATTCTACAGAAACCGTGTCTCTTACCCTAAAATACCAGCCAAATGTTTTTTTATTTATTTCAGGATTGCTAAGAGTGCATACAGATGACGTAGGTTACTAATTTCAGGCTCGGTAAAAAAGGAAGAACCAAATTTTCGCAGCCGCGATGGATTCAGTCTGACTTGCATACAGTTTGCAGTATACTCCTTGTCCAAGGAATATTTCTAATGTTTCATTGTTCTTGGAAGAAGACCACGAAACGCCTTTATACCGGCCATAATGGACTCGGCTATTCGTCGGCTATACTTCTTGTGGAGAAAGCCGTCTTTAGGGAGAAGCCTATGTGTTCACATTATGTACACGAGGAACGTCCGCGATGGTCGTTAAAGGAGCCATGAAGAGAAAACAAAAGTTTGTTTTATTCGAAAGATTAGGTGTTTCATAGTACTCCAAGCGCTTTCCCAGAAGCAAATGATGCTTTATTCACTGAGAAATAAGGCAATTTAAGCCAAAATTTTAAATCTCCCGCTAAAATTGAACATTCCGTGACGTGTACAATGGCGTCATAGAGCCGGTCCATGAAACAGATACTTAGTATGTCGACTCCATATAGCACCCACACGCGGGAGTCGATCGAGACGGCGGCCATTTTAAAAATACTAGTAAAACCTAGTGCACCCGCAGCCCTAGTCATGGAATCGCCTGATCCGGAGAACAAAACTCTCGCCGAGGAGCTCGGGCTTGCATTTAACAACCTCACACCACAAAAACGCTCAATGCTTCTAAGTGCACGAGCGGCAAGAGTTGTGGGATACGCGGTGGACGGGAAAGCGACCATTCCGCGATAGCCACAACAGACGAACGCCCAGCCGTCGGCACCGCTGCCTCGTCAGCCCCGTCGCGACGGACGAATATAGACTGGTACGTATGTGCCGTATTTTGATTACGGTTAATAATAGTTCAATTTCAGTAGCAGTATCACTTATGCCAGTTGGTTGGTGTCGTGTATGGAAAGCCGTTCGCGCGAGCGCTCCGCTTCGACCAGAAAGATACAAGCGTCAATGCGCGGTGTTTACGGCATTTTTTTCCCCAAGGTCAGAGCGATTTGACGAAGTCGGCGACGAGCGCCAGCATGTCCCAGGAGTGAGCTAACGTAAGGGTCGCTGCCGTAACTGAACAAACTGAAGTTTTCAGTGGTTGTAAACTGGAAACGAGCTCGTAACGACAGCAGCAAGCCAACACCATTCGAAACTTACGCGACGACTGGCACTATCTCGTCGCTTCTTGCTGTTGCTTACTCCCCTCGTTTCTATTTTTACCTTTGCTGGTTGGCGATATGACGGCCAACCTCCTGTGAAGGGATTACGATACGAAGCAAGGTCGCGGCTGTGCGTGCTGGAACGGTTCGTTGGCCCCGAAGAGCCTCGAACCCGAAAATTCGTCTGCGCGACGGCGAGATGTCGAGCTCGGCCGGCGCTAGTTTCGTATGCATTGGCGCACACGCTTGCGAGTTCGTTCGGACCTTTAACCGTTTACTCCACCGTTCTTTGTCATAAAAAGAATGTGCAGTATGTTTCACGGGCATTTAGCTTGCTATGCAAGCTGTAAGCCCTGCCTAACATGCGTTTGCTTTTGCCGGCCTCCGCCAATCGCAGAGCATTCCCAAGTGACATCACAGGTTCTGTTGCGGAAAATGAGCTGGTGGGTCGCATGGCCATTTCCTTTTTTCCTAATTATGTAGCTTATTTGAGCGAAGTTTGCGTTATAAGTGGTGTCGTTATGGTTCTAACGAGGCAATCTTTCGAATGAACCAAACTTGTGTTTTCTCTTCATGGCTCCTTTAACGTGTTTCATCGTTCTCTTCTCCTAGCTGCCCATCCACACGATCCATACTCTTGCGGTGATTGCAGTGGCCTTTCGTTGATCATACTTTTTCCAACACTCTTACCGATAAGCAGTTGGTTGTCGCGCCGTGTTTCCAGTAGAACCCAGCCGGGCACAAAGAAAGAAAGAAAGAAAAAGAGAGAGGTAGGAATGAAGCAGGGAAGAACGAGAGAAACAAAGAAGAGAGCGAGAGAGAAAGAAAGAAAGAAAGAAAGAAAGGAAGAAAAATAAAGAAGGAAGGAAAGAAAGGAAGGAATGAAGAAAGAAGGAAAGAAAGGAAGAAAGAAAGAAAGAAGGAAGGAAAGAAAGAAAGAAAGCACGAAAGAAAGGAAGAAAGAAATAAAGGAAGGAAGAAAGCAGGGAAGAGAGAAAGAAAGAAAGAAAGGAGAAATAAAGGAAGGAAGAAAGCAGGGAAGAGAGAAAGAAAGAAAGAAAGAAAGAAAGAAAGAAAGAAAGAAAGAAAGAAAGAAAGAAAGAAAGAAAGAAAGAAAGAAAGAAAGAAAGAAAGAAAGAAAGAAAGCAGGGAGGAAAGAAAGAAAGAAAGAAGGAAGGAAAGAAGGAAATGAAGAAAGGAAAGAAGGAGGGAGGGAGGGAGGGCAGTTTACATAAACGTGAGGAGGCAGGCAGTCGAGTAATTCTACAAAACAAAAGATAAACCTTCCGTTTAAGAAACCAAGTAAGCAAAGAAGAAAGTATGGCATGCAATCAAGCCGGCCTTCCTCACTATATTCACTATATTCCTCACTCATGACACGCCACCCTTAGCAATTTTTGTCCATTGCCCTTCATGGTGCGTGCCGCGCGTTATGGGCCTACGGTATACTGAGGCAGCGTTCCGTCTACACGGGCTGACACTCCTGACACACGACACACGAGCTGACACACGCAAATATGAACAGAATACGCAAAATTGAAAAATACTCTTAGTGTATACATAGGTCCAGTAATGGCGCGCTACAGCTATATTTGGAAAGCCACATTTCACATCTTTGTTTTTGTAACTAAGCCACGCCTCAATCGCGCTATTTGTGTGGTCTGGTTCACATTTTCGTGTTCGCGTTTCATTTGTGCATGACTGTACTTCTTCCTGCGTCTGAAGCGGCTTGAAAGGTTTAAAACCACTTCAACTTCCGTATCAAGGGCGTACAAGTGGTGTATGAGTGCAATTCTTTCTATAATGGCGTGATTTATCCTGAAGAAACAAGTCGTAAACGAGCCTGTGCCGGAAACCATTCAGTTAACGTGTAAGCGCCAAGACAGTACACCTTAAAGCAGCCCTGAAGAAAGTTCTTAAAAAGTTTGAATCTACCACTGCCGTGTTCCCGTTGGCTCTGGTCCAGGCGAGCGAGCGCCTTCCGACAAACAGCTTTGAGATTCCCCCGCACCGATTGGCAATGGAGGTCAAGGGCGAAACTGCGGCAGTATTGTTCTATACACCTACGACACCTTTTTTGGCGAAGGAAAAACAAAAATGCACTCCCATAAGTAACCCCCCCCGTGCGGCTCGATAAAGCCTGATATATCCGTCGTCTGAGCATGACCTGGCGACATCGATTTCCAGTGGTGTAGAATCTTTATTTCCGATATGCGCGAAGTACAGGAACGCCCGTTCATGTGTCGTGAAGGCTTTTGCTGGGCGAGTTGGTTCATAGACTAAACTAAAAGGTACCGAAATAGGACAAAGGCAGATAAAGAATAACAAGTAGACCAAACAAGCGCTTCTCAGGTCTACTTTTTGTCCATTCTGTGCCCCCGCCTTGCTCCGCTGTCTCTTAGTTGGAACTTGTTGGGCGATCTTAATTTGGGTGGTCTGAATTGATCTGAAACACTGCAAAGCTAGTCGCAGAGGTACAAACTAGGAGTACGGGTACACTCAAAAGTAAACGGAGCACGTGTTCAAGAATGTAACAGAATTCTTCCGCTATGTTCTTAGTCCTTTGCCTTTTATCATCATCATCGTCGTCGTCGTCCCCACTAGCACCACCACAACCACCATCATAGCACATGTTCAAGAAAAAGTGATTTTTCCCTCCATGTGCCTAGCCCTCAGCATTTTATCATTATCACCATCATAATCATCGAGAGCCTACTTAGGTCCGCTGCAGGACGAAGACCTCTCCCATTGACCTCCGACCTTCCCTGTCCTGCGCTGCCCGAGTCCATTCTTTGCCCCCAGATTTCCTTGTTTCGAGAGTGACCATTTAAGAAAGTCCTTCTAACGTAAGATCCGATCGCACACACGCAGTTCAAGCTTACAGCCGCATAAGAAATAAATTCACCTAAATTCATGAAGTCCTGCACTGCTTACTTTTGACTGCGTCTGCATGCGCGGTAAGCCGCAAAGCTTTCTTTGCTCATGTGTTTGTTTTTATTTTTATTCGGTGAAGCTAATGTCATCGTTAAACGCGCGCGTAGCATAATGTACTACAGTGTCCTTACGCGCAGTTTCAACGTGAAGAAACGAGCGTTGAATTTATTGCAATTTCCTGTCCCTTTCTTTCATTCCGAAGAATTGCTCAACGTGCCGTACTGCATTCGTAAGAACGATGCGTCGGCACGCAGGCAAGAATAACATGCCCCGGAGGCCAACTTCTGCGCAGCGCGCGCTTCGGGCCTTCGGCGGAAACCGATCGCTCCCCGTTTTCTTTTCTTCATTTCTTGCCCTCCCCGCCAGCGTGGGCAGTGCGCCCCACTTACGCAACGAACGAGCATACGTGCTTCGTGCGAAAAGCTCTCGACGCTGTTTCCTCATCAGCCTGCAGCAGCCGGGGCAGGCGGCAAGATAAAATGTTGCAAGCTGGACGACGGCTCGCTTCCACTCACGTGCGCGCCTTTTCTGATGTGTCGTCAACCGTGGTGCTACTACCGGCCGCTATAAATCGGCTCCTTCCGATAGCGGCGGCTTTTCCCCCTGACCAAACGATGGACGCATTAAAAAATACTCCGAGGACATTTTAGCACTTCCGATGGGTTCTGGGTGCGGAAACGTAATGATCCAGTTGTGAACGCCGAGACGTTTCGCGTCCGCCTAGCGTTGTCGAACGAAGGAGGTCTTCATGGACGTAGCCCCGAAGTTTTTCCAAGCAACCTGTAAGCGAGTTCCGGTATTCTTATTGGTAAAACCTCCCCCCTTCCCACAACCCATACCCTTCCCCCCCCCTCCCCCCGAGAGGCAGCATAAAAGTTCATTAATTGCCAGAGTTCTTAGGCGTCGGTCACGCGCCTCTGGGCTGTGGCAGCGTCTTCGTTCAGTTCGACGGCCCAGCAGCTCCAACCCCCGCCCCCCGCTTGAGACGCTTTACTTCACGATGTGTTTTTACGCCTTAACGCTTTCGAATGGCTTCGATCTGTGACCTACGCGTTGCACCGCAGCTCGTTGTTGCCGCCCTGTGTGAGTAGAGTCAACAACGATGGTTGGATTTCGCCGCCTGTCTGATCGCTCGTTTGGCTGCGTTCAGCCCCTCCCTTACGTCGTCGGCGGTGTGCAGGCGTGGTTGGCCTTCGTAGCACAGGCTACGGAACTCATCGTGCTGTGGAATGCTTTCCAGACACGTGGGATAGAAACTGTTTCACGGCGTTCGACGCCGACGCCGGAATTCTTTCTCAATGGGCCATTTATTCCTCTAGCATCATAAACACCCCGAATACATTTAAAGCACTTCTAGTGATTTGTGGATGTTTAAGAATAAACGTACAATTGAACGCCGCAGGGCTTGATGGTGGCTGCTACACCGCATGTGTTATCGAGCTCGGACAGCGGTTATAGTTCTGCGCATGTGTGCGCATTCTTTTTCTTTGCGTTTTATTTATGAGGGACGCGCTGTGCACTTTAGGTGCCGTTTGGCTGCTACAGACGCCGACATTGACTTTCTTCGCTCAAAGACCTGTTTACTGCTTTGGCATTGAAAAACTCCCACCTCCCCTCGCGGGAACCCCTGTATAGATGCGACGCATAGGGGGTTCACGTTGCAGCGTTGGACAGCGGAGGAACGGCGCTGGAACGATGGAGCGGAGCGGCGCAGGCACCGCGTTTTATAGCGCGCATAACGGTGAGGGGACGCGCCGGTGCCAGTGCGTCTGCCGCGGCTATGACGCAACACAATCCAACACAATCCACTTTAATCCAATCCAAATCCAGTCCAATCCAATCCAATCCCATCCAATCCAATGCCCCTCGCGAGAGAGTGTTCGCTAT
Organism: Haemaphysalis longicornis; assembly: GCF_048455015.1. Classification (NCBI taxonomy): domain Eukaryota; kingdom Metazoa; phylum Arthropoda; class Arachnida; order Ixodida; family Ixodidae; genus Haemaphysalis; species Haemaphysalis longicornis. Next base: position 142,119,387 of record NW_027526204.1, read on the forward strand.
CGCAGAGGAGAGGGGGTGAGCGGCGGAGAGCGCAGCTGGCGCGGCGAGGAGAATGGGGGAGGGGTGGACAACGCCGACGACGACGACGCCGGAGGGACAAGGCGAGTGATTGAGATGCGTTCGCATCTAAAAAATAGGTCAGAAGTGTCGGACGCGCCATCCCTTTTAGATGCGACGGCATCTCATTCACTCGCCTTGTCCCTCCATACGGCGTTGTTGTCCGTCCACACCCCTCCCCCATTCTCCTCGCCGCGCGAGCTGCCGCCGCTCACCCCCTCTCCTCTCCGATAGCGAACACTCTCTCTCGCGAGGGGCATTGGATTGGATTCGATTGGCTTGGCTTGGATTGGATTTGGATTGGATTGGATTGGATTGGATTGGATTGGATTGGATTGGATTGGATTGGATTGGATTAAAGTGGATTGTGTTCGATTGTGTTGCGTCATAGCCGCGCCACGCTGTGTCATCGCCGCGGCAGGGGGTTCACGGCACGTTTCACGCGATGGGAGAATCAACTTAACGGAAACAACAACGGAACCCCCTATGCGTCGCATCTACACAGGGGTTCCCGCGAGGGGAGGTGGGAGTCAATTTTCGCCTCCGCCCCTTCGGCTACGGGTTAAATTCAGCGAGAACATCGCCATCAGTATCATTGGTCATGATGCACGGGAAAAGTAGAGCTTTGCGCCAGATGGTTGTTTATATAACTGGTGATCAGTTCACCAATATCAGGCGAGCTAATTCACAAGAACAATCTAACGTATGAAGGCAACATACCGCACTAACTAATGAAGATAGTTTACTCTGACGCAGCCTTATATTTTGACAACGAAGAGTCACTGTAAGAATTTTTTTTTTTGGCGATTCCATTACCTATCTAGCCTGTCATTCTGAAGTGCTACATAGGTCTCCTGATCTATCATAGTCTACTTATGAATGGCGGGTTAAATAATATCAGCAAAAAATGATAACGATGAAGCGAAAATCGATAAGTGGGTGATAAAGGAAAAGCTGCAGGAAACGAAGAACGCATATCGGAAGACTTGAGATTCATGAGTATCGCGCCGTGAACGCCGACAACAGGCTTTGCTGCCCATGTACAGGCGTCGTGCAGCCCCACCCAGAAGAGGACAGCTATAGCCGTCCAGATAAGCGGCACGCAGGGGTCGGCGCAGTTCTTGGCACAGTGTTTCCGGAAGTGCGTCGCGGGCAGACTGTGCTTAGCCAGCGCGATGTGCAAGGAACGCTGTCGCTGCAGCTTGTGCCTTTGTGCACGCCGTATCGGCAACGGACGGGGCGCGAGATAACTTTGTCGCGCGCAGTCGTCGCCTTCGCCGACCACGCTGCGTACAGTGCAAGCAGCGCTGCTTTGAGTGGTCGCGACTCAAATATGTATCGCAAGACAAGTGCTGACTTCCAATCATTTCTTGTCTTTTAGGAACGCAACAGATGCCACGTTGAGCGAGAACGCCGGCGTCAGCGTCCGTAACCGCGAAACGGCTTCGAGGGGCGGTATTCTCATGTTTTGTCCGTTTAGAGTCCGTTTCGAAAGTGTCCGTTTTGAGCAAGCCCTGATTGGCTAAAAGTGAACACCCGGATGTGACGCCATGCGAGCACGTCGGAGCTATGAGCCGCGGATACTCGGAGCAGACGATTTGGAGCAGACGATTTTTCGTCGCCTTGTTGGTTTGCTGGCGGAATAATAAACAAATAAAAAATAGTTTAAAATAAGTTCAGTCGTTTAAAATGTGTTTGCAAGAACTGTTACAACCCAAAGCCCGCCTACGTCGCGATAAAACGGGCGCAAAACAGACGTTTTCAAAACGGGCAAACACGACAATACCGCCCCAGTTCCCGTGTCTTGAAGCATTCCACAGCGCAACGTGTTCCATAGCACGTGCTGAAACTCGGCAGTAGCTAAAGGTGTCCGTCCACTCCAGTACGCCGCAGATGAAGTCCGGGGGAGGAAGAATGCGGCCATGCGAGCGAGCAGGAAACTCTGCCATTGCATATTGGCAGGAATGAGCAGGGGCGCAAAGCGTAGGAGACAGATAGAAACCATTCGAAAGCGTAAGGCGGAAGCGGATTGTGAAACAAAACGCCTCAAGCTACAAGAGTATACAAAACCCATCCAGTATACGCGAGCGGGAACAGGCATCTCGGACGTCCAATTGAACATTATTTCGCCTTCATAAGCCTTAAGAAGTCCTTAGGCGTCCTCGCAGTTCTTTTTTTAACGCATAGCCGGGCGTAGTTCAGCCTCACTTTCCATGAGATGGCTACCAAGAGGGCACTTGGTTGTGCTGGCCTTTTTAATCTTCTTTTTGAAGCTTGTAGAAGCAGCGAAGGCAGTAACGTGGGTGATGTCACGCCGATCTTCCAGGCTCGCCGGGGACTGCTGCTTCGGGTGTTTCTCTTCCGATGTGATGATCGAATTTGATATAACCGCGGCGAGATACGTGCTTCGGATCGAAGTGTGTTATTCTCGTCGTGCGTATATCAACGCCAATCGTTTAAGCGTCGCAGCCTATTGTGATGTCGGATGTGCCGCGCGTTTCAAGGCGAAATGCGCAGCTAGCATCCAAGTTGCGAGTTATATGGTGATTACTGTAACGGCAATTTTTAACAGCGGAGCTGTTTAAGCTTTTTGTACCGCCGTATAGCATTGCCAGAAAAAAAATACCAAGAAAAAAGACCGAGCGCACGTGAGCATGTGCGTCGTGAGGAGCGCACGCCGTCGGCCAGCTAGACGTACCTGCGAGAACACTCTGCCCACCGTTCGTGGCGCGATCTCTAGCGTGCTCTTCTTCTTACTAGTTCACGTGCCATCACGCCTGAGGTGGGGAGCACAGAGGCCGTGTTCGCGAAGCGGGTTCCCGCGGTTTCTAGCGCGTGCTAACGCGGTCCACTTCGTGAGAGATGTGAAAGCCTGCGGACTAAACGATCCGGACCTGCCAGTCATGGAGAACGTTCAGCGGCAAGTTCGGAAATCCGCATGAGACGCAACAGCCGGGTCTCCGACGAAGGGAGAGGGGCCGCCAGCTCTGCTGTTTCTCCAGCCTTGCACCACTAGTGCAAGCCGCGCCAATTTTTTCAATAGGTAAATTACAGTGACGGTCGTCCCGTTCTACATACTAACACCATTCATCCATGCTTTTGAGATGATGCGCAACTTATTTCCCATCTACCGGGGTGTTGCAGTGTCACATCCCCCCTCACTCACGCGCGGAGGAATAGCGGATTGAGGAGTCGTGCACTCGCAAGACATCCTTCCACGCCAACGCCATTCTTCCTAGTTTCTTGAGGACATTGGAATTGAGGACATTGGAACGCGCGTCTTCACCGTACGGCAGCGTTCGCATCGAGACACCCGGTTTGGAGCAGTGGAACGAGGGAAATTTAAAATGATTTAAGCAAACCCTTGGCCTCTTTACCTTGGGAGGAGCGCGACGCAAGAGGAACAACATGAGAGGTGAGCGGGAAAGCGAAGGGAGGCGTTTACTTCGCAAAAGCCGATAAAGACTATCGTCTTTTGACGGCATTTGCAACGAAACGAGCAGATACGCGGCCAATTTTTTTTCGGTCGACGACGACGTACACTAATTATCTCGGTAGAAGCGACACTCGCAGCTTCGCTGTATAAAAGTGTTCGTAAAACTCTTAAAGTCAGTTCACACTTGTGGCCAAAACCGACAAAAGCGACGCTATTTCTGTCGATCATGTCGCCCGGCATCGCTTTCGTCTCGCGACAACAGCCAAAAAGCGCGAGACACATGGACGACTGATGCATGCGATTCGCATGCGACTGATCGTTACGACTGATCGTTAGGACCGGTTTTGGTGTCGTTCGCTGGTCGGGGAAGGCTCGCGACGTGCAACTGGCAAGCCAGATGCAGTCGTGCCATCGTTGCGATCGTCGTGCGGCCACAGCCAATGAGAGCCCGAAGGTGTCATTACCGTAAAAACCCGCGTATAATACGAGGCTTTTTTCCAAATTTTACTATGTAAATTTTGTGCCTCGTATTATATGTGGATCCCAAAGTTTTCAGCCGGAAATTTGCACTTTCGGTTTTGGTTTCAGTCAGTGGAGGGTGCGCCATCTTGCGGTGGCATTAGCTGGTTGCCGCTTCTCTGTTCTCTCAGCCGGCGCCATTTTGATTGTTTTGACCACGCGAAGGATCGGCACGTTCACAGCAAGTCTATCACGATGTCGGGTGCACAAGGCAGTATTCGGCTGCAATTAAAAGAAAAGTTATTTTATGTGCCGAGAACATCAGGAATTACGCCGCAGGACGGCAGTTCGGCGTCACCGAAGGCAACGTTCGCGGGTGGAGAAAGCAACTGGTGCTTGACTGGATAAAATCTGTGTGGTGTCGGCGGCCTGGAGCACTGTTGGGGGTTCCCGTCAGTGCTCGTGTTGGACGCCTTTCGGTGCCACCTGGCTGATTCCGTGAAGAAGTTGTTGCGCGAACCCCGCACCGAACTCATTGTCATTCCACGAGGAATGACATCCCAGCTGCAACTGCTAGACGTTTGCATCAACAAGCCTTTCAAAGACTGCATCAGGTCCTGCTACCAAGAGTGGATGAGGTCAGGAGACCCGTAAGTGACAGCTACCGGATGGCTGACGCGGGCTTCTCCAGCGGTGCTTTGTGGCTGGATCGTGGATGCGTGGGCCAGCATCCCAGAGGAGCTCGTCAGTCGTTTTTTTAAGAAATGCGGCATCTCGAACGCCCTTGATGGCACTGAGGACCCCTTTCTGTGGGAAGACATTTCCGACAAGGCGACTTCAGGAGACAGCGGAAGCGAACCTGACGATGACTGAACCGACGTCGGCAGACAGTGCCAGCGAAAACTGAAAATGGCTGAACGGTAACTGCAGTGCAAATAAATGTTTTCTGCGCTCTTTACCTCGCATTATATGCGGATGAAATTTTTTTTCTGATTTGGATGTCTCCGAATTGCACCTCGTATTATACGCGGGTCCGTATTATACGCGGGTTTTTACGGTACTAAGAAAGTTTCAAAGCCGCGGGGAGGCGCCAGTGGCGATTCAGGGTATTTTGTGGGGAGCAGCTCTCGGCCGCCGCCACTGGCGACCCCTGCGCTATGCCTGGTAACACATGTTGCCCGCGGTACCTACAGCATGGACGAGCGGAATCATGGGTGCTAAATGTTCCCACTCCGCTGTACTGAACATATAAAAATGCAATGTATAGCGTAATAGGACTATTCATTTTCCCTTCAAGTTGATAATTGTTTTCTTTTCCTGATCGGATTTCTCTTGCACATATCTAAATCGGCCTGAGTGCACCTAAACAGGGAGGCAACCATGCAGCAAGGAAATGTGGGCGGAACGGCGCCGACGACGCATCGCACGCTCGCATCGGACCATGTGTCTCCAATTCACGCGTACGACTAGACGTGGCGACCATCGGAACGATCAGTCGCATGCGAATCGCATGCACCAATCGTCCATGTGTCTCGCGCTTTATATAGTGTCGACCAACTTTTGTCGCCGCCGTCTCGCCGTCGCTCTTGAGGCGGAAGAGGGTGGCGAGAGCTCCTGACGTCATATCCTGCCACAGCACCCGGGTGCTGTGCAATGTCGAAAGATAAGCTCACGTGAAATCTTGTTCCGAGCGAGAGGCAATCTCAAGAAAAGCAAAAATACACCGTCGCCACCGCTCGGGTCGCGTGCAAGTGCGAACACCGGGGATGGCGGCCGCTCCAGTCGCATCGCTTTCTTTTGTCGCTTTCGTCGCACGTGGGAACGGGCCTTTAGTCTACGCATTCCCCAGGCGTTGTTTATCTAAGGTCAATCGTCATTGTAAGCACCTGTAGTTGCAGTATAAGGACCTCATTTCCGTGAGCGTCTCGTTTGTCAGGCGAGCAACAGGAGGCTCGGGGCCGCCGGACGGCCCACCCCCGCCCGATTCTCAAGACTCGTCGCACTGTAGGTGAGGAGAACGTTCAGGGCCCGTTGTTCAGAGCCGCTGTTGCCTCCCAGGGGTGCAACAGCGATCTGAACGCGCATGGAGGTGGGTGCGCCGGAGGCCGATCTTGCCCGGAAAGAGCTGTTTGCGGGCTTCTTGCTGGCGCCGAGAAGCGCGCGCGATAGCGCGTTAAGAACGAGCCTTCCGTTCCGGACCCGAGTCGGGGCGGCAACGGCCTGATAGCGAGGGCTGCCCGCTGCGCCGCTACACTGTGCGCGCACGCTGGAGCGTCTTGTTGCCGTAGGCGCGAGAAAACGTGTCCTTCTCGGAACTCCGGAACCGCCGTGTGTGTCGATGTGTGTGCGGCAATGCAGAACTTGAGGCGAGCTCAAAAATTTACCATCCATTCCAAAAGAAACTTGAGAGAAGCGCGAAAGCTAAAACTGCGCGCGCGTCCGACCGAACGTCAAACTTTCACGGACGCAAATCGCAAACGATGAAGGAACCCATGCGACCATTTTTCGCGCACTAAGTAAACGCATCTACGAACGATCATCTAAATGTATACCGATACGTGGTTTATGAGATAAAGGTATTGCACTCCTTCTTCACGATCGATGCGTGTATTGTCTTATCTCGAACGGCTATATCTTTTCGCGATTTTTCAAGTAACCGTTTTGACACAATGGAAGCGCGGTTTCACGCATGCGCCGTGAGTACATAGATCTTATCAGAGCTTTTTGGACGACCAACCGGTCTATGATGAAATGCATTAGCTTTTTGACCAGACCCGACCAGTCCCACAAAGAAAGCATTTGCTTTAAAAAGAAAGAAATCCAGTGACTCATCCGCGATTCTGTCTACGTGATTCACATTGCGTGGCCATTCGTGCTGGTACGGTTGCCACGCAACAAAAAAAAAAAAATCAACAGAAGTATGGTGTGCCGTTTATGCATCAGTTTACTTTAAAAGGCGTCCGTTCAGAGTTGTTTAGCGAAATAGTAAATAGTGCACGGCCAGCCCTTAAACCGGTGTTGGGACAACGTGAATTTGCCGTAGGAAGGCATATTAATTTCGTGATTGCATGGATTGTCTGTACGTGTGTACATTGTCCGGAGGAACAGCATGGAACGCAATATCACCGCATATCTTTTGGTTTGCGGTGAAATCGGTGACATTAATGTTATCGTATCGAAGCCTTCGGATACTTGCTATCGAAGAGTGGATAGGGTTATGCACAAGGTGCAACACATGCAGTGTGGAGTTGTCTCGTCTCATTCGCAGATGTTCTGATTTTCAGTGACTCCGGCGTCGCCGACGGAAAAGATCTCACGAAAAACGTGGAGACGTTAGCTTCGCTCTACAGGGGCGCACATGCATGCCTGATATATGTTGCTACCTGCACTTCTGCAGGGCGCGTGTACGAGCGCTTACAAAAAAGCATCCTCTGTGCGGTGGCTTGGGAAAAGAAGTAGAGAAGATTTGACAAGACGATGTTTCGCTTCATGATTAATCATTAATAAAGCAGATATGCGTAGACAAAAACAAAATACAACAAACCCCGTTATAATGAAATTGCTTTTAAAGCGAAAGTGAGACCGATGGCGTCCTGTCAAAAAACTAACGCATTTCCCCATAGACCGGTTGGTCGACCGAAAAGCTCTGACGAGGTCTCTGAACACATGATACGTGCCTGAAACCTGGATTTCATTGTGCCAGAACGGTTACTTGAAATTAGCAGTGGCTTAGCTCTGCTATGCCAGGATAAACGTAGCGTGAGCTAAGGTTCAGCAATCCAATCCAATATAGTCCAGTACAGTCCAGTCACTGCTCCTCGCGCATGTGCAGCACGGCTCTCCAGGAGCCACATGAAACGGCTATCAAGCGGTTCCGGCGCAGCGTCAAACTTGGCTACTACCAGAGTCCTTCAAAGCATTGAAGGACTCTGCTACTACGCAACGGGGGCGCACAGCTGGGCACGCCCGGCGCCAGTACGTCTGCCGCGGCTATGACATCATTCCTCTGGAATGCGCAGACCGGCGAATGTGCAGACCCAGTTCTCTACACACCCGTACTCCAATCCAATTTAATCCAATCCAAATCCAATCCAATCCAATGCTCCTCGCGCTTGCGCAGCACGGCCCTTCTGGGTCAACGCGAAACTTCTCAACCTCGGCCAGTGTAGCTTACGCTACAAAAAAAAAAAAAAAAGATTCTAGATAAAACAGTACATGGGCAGGCATCGGTCATGACGGAGTACACCTTTATCTAGATATAAACCACTTATCGGTATACGTGCAGATCGTCCGTACACTCGTTTACCTGGTGCGCGGAGAATCGTCGCGTGGGTCCGTTCTTCGCTTGCGATTGGGGTCTTTGAAAATTTAACGATGGCTTGGACACACTCCCAGCGAAGGTTGGGCGCACTTTTAGCGAAGGCTTTGACGCAGTTTTGATATGGAAGCTTCTGCGCTTCTCTCAACTTGCTTTAGGAAGGGATGGTAATTTGTTAGCAGCAAAGCCGTATACCTCTACACCACAACGGTTTCATCGCCGTGAGAAAAAATGCTCTCCGTGGGCGAAAACACCAAGGCCCAAGAGGCCGAATGCATGCGCCAGGCTTATCAGGCATACAGCGTAGAGCTCAGAATTCCACACAACAAGCATCGAAACCACATTACGGATGATTAGGCGCCTGTGAACAATATCTTTGAAGGCTAGGCAGGACTACTGTTACGAAAGAGAGCAGTTCATGCCCAAGACGCCGAGCGCATGAGTCATGCTGGGCACGACCCAGCATTTGCCGCATCTTTGGATACACTTCTGCTGCTGAAATTCTGTTACACGCGTTCACTTTGATTCGCATTCTGGACGACGTCAGTGGCGCGCAGCCGCAGAGCAAGGAGTACAAGCTAAAGTTAAGGCAGAAAGTTGGGCTAGTTGGTTATCGACTGCATTTTACTAGCGAAAAACAGACGCGGGTGAAAAAGAAGTACACAGGACACGAGTGTCCTGTGTAGTTCTTCTTCGTCCGCCTCTGTTTTTTGCTAGTAAAACGCAGTACAAGCTAAGCCTACCAGAGTTGTCCTACTAAAACGCATAAACAACAAAATGGCGGCGGCCATGAACCATCCCAGTGTAAACGAATGTCACGTAATGCGAACTGGCCAATGATCATGGTGGCGGCAGGAACAATAGGATAAAAGAGTGCCGATACTCTGCACCCTTATCTGGTGACACTAGCCGAGTGCAAGCGACAAGCCCGCCGAGACGACGAGAGAGGGAGAGATAGAGAAGGCTCTTTATTGAAAAAGCAGGGAGTTTTGCGGGCGTTTGCAATCGCCTACATGCTTCTCTGCTAGGGGTAGGAGATGTAGGGATAGAAAGAGGTGGGCATAAACTTAAAAAAAAATCACTGGCGTGCCTTGACGTGCTTGACAGACTATTTTGTAGATTTTGTCACAGAATTCACAAGTTTAAAATACGGCCAATGACCTCCGAATAAGAAAACAAACTTTTTAGAGCCTGACGCTGCTTTGGGGGCAAGTTCATGGACCTAGGGTAGTCTTCAAAGTTACCGGCCCTTGATCTAGGCGTTCAATATAAAAAGAAAGGGTTTTGGTGCCGAGTAGGCCACACATTCTAATAAAATATGCTCAGTGGTTACAGAAGAACAGTTATCGCAGTACGTGTTGGTCATCAGTCCGAGGCGAAAAAAAGTAACTGTTGGTGTTAGCCGAGTTCAGTAGTAGGCGATTATATAATGTCTCTAGCCTACAAGGGAGCTGTCTTGGAAGTCTTGATTCGGTTCCTTGCACCATAGCCGGTTTCTTTCAGTTACTACAAAGCGATGCGCCACGGTAGAAGCCTCTATTTTTGTAAAGAACACTTTACGGTATTTCCTGCGGTTAAGGCCTATACGGGCCGCTTCATCGGCTTTTTGATTCCCAATAATACTACAGAGAACCATTTCATATCCTCCTCCATCACCGTTTGTAGTGGTCTGCAACATCTTTGCTGAACATCCACTTTCGCAGGGCGGGGTGGCGACCAATTTTTTTCCGAGCCACGTGCAATTCCGCGCCTCTATAGGTCAGGTTACGTGACTCCATAGCAATAACACGCGCGCGGCCCCTGCTCCTAACCACATCTGTCACGCGCCTGTCGTCGCCTGGCCTGCCTTACAGCCGCTCCCTGCCCAGAGACAGCTGTGCAATGTGACTGCCAGACCAGATTTACCGTTAGCACGGCCGTGTATATACTGCGCGTGTCTCGAACGAGAAAGCTGTTACACGTACACCTGACGATCTGGCGACACAAGCCGCACACGCCGTACGTGTTTGCTCGAACTGGCCACGCTGTAGCGGTTAAAGCCAAGCACCTGACTGGATGCAGGCTGAAACTGGAAGAAAGTAGAGCATTAACCTACACAGGATAAAAAAAAAAGAAAAAGAAAACAACGTCGAGCAGATAAAGCAACCCTAGATTCTAACGTAGTTATTGTGCAGTAAAGAGAAAGCAACTAGGATTCGCCTGTTGCCGTAGTGTACTTATGGTATGCCCCTACAGGAACCGCCTTAAAGCTATCATTACGTTTGATTCGATTGATTGTAGGGTTTAACGCGCCGACGCAACGCAGGCGATGAGGCTTGCCGTAGTGCAGGGCTCCGGATTAATTTTGACCGCCTGGAGATCTTCAACGTGCGCCGAAATCTCGTACACACGGGCGTTTTTGCTTTTCGCCTTCATATCAGAAAAGCAGCCGCCGAGGCCGGGTATCCAACCCGCGACCTCGTGCTCAGCAGCTCAACGCCTTAGCCACTGAGCTACTGCGGAGAGTGCTTCATAGATTTCACGTCTGCGTTTGTCGGCATATCGTCGACTTATATGACACTGGTCAAATTCCGGTTCGCACTTACACTGGCGACTGCAGTGCACAGTGACTGGCCGCGGAAATTCGCTTTTAGTGAATTTTCATGTTCCTGGAGCCGAACAACGATGCATCTTCCCGACTGGCCAACCATAGAATCATGCACTTGAAGGCATCTGTATGGCCAGCGTAAAGATCGATACCGTTATCTGGAACCCAGCATTGCTGTAAGGAGACGCTAATCCTAACTGGTTAGTTATCTTTGATAAGGGCCCGTGCCAAATATCACGCAGAGTTTGTCTTGTGCACCCGATTCCATGCGTTCATTTTTTAGCCAGTGAACGGTGTTCCGATAAGCTAGCTGTTCCGGGACAGCGCAAGGAAATGATAACTGCGGTTGAGCAAACAAATCAGCTCTCGGAAGCCAACACCCCTGTGAACTTGAATAAAGCGTGCGCCTCCAGCTTCCCCTCATCGGGATGACTAAACGAGAGGAGATAAGCCTGGAGGCAAATTGCCTGGTGTGGTCTTCGTGCTCGGTGATAAGACGGGCTCGAATGGCCCTATTAAGCGCCTCGCGCTTCTAAAAATGGCACCACTCGCCAAAGGGGATGGGGGGTAGGAAAGAGGCCTGCGTGTTGGGAATTGCACCACAGCACGGTAAGCTCACACTTCGCTTTTTTTTTTCCGGTGATTTCATGGGGCGCCAAGCGGGGCCGTAAATTTAAGGGAAGAGGTTTCTCGCTCCTGCCTTCGCCCCCCTCTATGCGCATGCGCTATGGATCATTCAAGACACCAGTCCGTCTTTTCACCCAACCGGTCAAATAGCTACCACTCACTGAGTATGCGGCGGAGCATCTCGGCGCATGACCCGCGCACAGATGACAAAGACTTCCCGTGATACTCATTAGCAGCGATAACTCAGTGCGAATAATTACTTTGTAGCGCGATTGATTGATTGATCGATTGATTGATTGATTGATTGATTGATTGATTGATTGATTGATTGATTGATTGATTGATTGATTGATTGATTGATTGATTGATTGATTGATTGATTGATTGATTGATTGATTTTAGGGCGCCGACGCAACGCAGTCGATGAGGCACGCCGTAGTGGAGGGCTCCGGATTAATTTTGACCACCTGGGGACCTTTAACGTGCGCCGAAATCTCTACACGCTGACGTTTCTGCTTTTCCCCTCCACGGGATCTTACGCAGCCCAGATGAACCGTAAAACTCGGCACGCTGGCATTAGGGACACCGTGCACAATGGCGGTTCGTCTGCCATTCTCTAGCCTGTGTGTTTATAAGCTGTTTAAAATACCTTCGAGTGAGCTGATAGACGTAAGAATGGACGCAGAACGCGTCAGATCCGTAGCCGTTGTTCAGCGCCGTAGCAGCTGTGCCTCCTTTAGGTGTTTTCCCCTCAGTGTTTGCGCGCATCGCACACCAATGCGAGGGACGAACCGCATAAAATACTCCATCCGCTTCAACAAAACAAATCGAAAAACGGGCCAGCCTGTTCATTTTTTTTTTTCTTGTCAGTTCAGCAATGTTAGACGGGCGAGATGCCAGAGTCGCTCTATTATGACATTAAAAAAAAAAAAGAAGAAGACGGATCCGGCCGCCTGTTCGTACGAGACGAACAAACAAAAAAAGGCTAAGCGTCTCGCTGTTACGCAGGTGTTGCCAAGCGCTGGCTGTCTCGTAAAAACAAACGATCAAGCTAAAAGAAGAGTGCCACAGGAACAAAGGACAGTAAGGGTGCTAGGTGCACGCAAAAGAAAAAAAAAAAGAGAGTGAGGAAAAAGAAAACACACGGACTGTTCTTTCAGCGAGTGCCCACTATGAAGTCAACGAGGCATGCCGTTCCCAGAGACGCGGGGCTGATTTTTGCGCGGTCCAGAAGCGGTGCGCGCAACCGGAAGAAATGAACAAAGAGTGGCAGCTGCGGAAAGATGGATTCTCCTCTCGCATGTCGCACGCAGCAGCGCCGTCGACATGCCAGATGTGTTTCTGGTGTTTCTCGTCCGATGTGATGATCGAGTTTGATAGAACCGCGGCGAGATACGTGCTTCCGATCGAAGCGCGTTATTCTCGCCGTGCGTATATCAACGCCAATCGTTTAAGCGTCGCAGTTTTTTGTGATGCCGGCTCTGCCGCGTGTCACGGCGAAATGCGCAGCTACACACAGAACACAAATAAGCCGGAATGGGAGTAAATGGCTTGTGTCATAACTCAGTACCAATTCGGAGTTTTCAAAACTCCTTCCAATGGGAGTTTCGCCTTACTCCCATAATTTCGGCAGTTTTTTCAGTAGCATATAGGAGTTTCATTTTACTGCCACTACAATGGGAGTTTCCAGGGGTACCATTGGGAGTGTATTGTTTCCTCCAACTGGGAGTTTTCAGGGGGCGCATTGGGAGCAGTGTTGACCTGCATTCCAGGTTTTTTTTTTGTGTGTGTTTTTGTGCGCTTCATATATATGCGCTGCAGTGGAATTTATTACTGCATTTGGGAGTTCTAATAAGGGCACAGGCCGCATTTTTATTTTTCGTAGGGGATCACGTAATTTCTAGTCTTTTTCCGCTTCAAACGTTGAATGGCGAAACGTGAAAAGTTTGTTTTCTGCACAGTCAATTTATTGCATAAAAATTACATGGATACGATATACGTGTGAACACGTTAATAAGACAATAAAAACACTGAATAAACAAAACACCTACATCGAGAACACAAGGTATCTTGGTAAGAACTTTATCTACTACAACACTCCTCAACGAAAAAAATTTAAGCCATTTGCAAACAATGAGGTCAGCATGTCGTCGGTGCGTTGTTTGCTTGCACCTGCCTCCCAAACGCTGACGTTGCCGCACCCCCTGGCACGTTCTTCTGGAAGCCACAGCAGCACATTCATTAGAGTGATAGCAAAACGCTTTAAATCTGCGGTAACAAATACATAAGCATATTGGGCATCTGACCTGAAAAAAAAAAAAAAGAAACAGCACTGTAAAGACGCTGAACTAGTCACTCTTGTGTCCAACTTTCCGTAATGTTTAAAGCTACGCAAAATTGCACTTCTGTCCGAGACACCTGCGCTCACTAGTTCGTCAAAACGAAGTGTTCTGCTGTTCAAAAAGGTGCGCGACCCTTGTGGCGACCAACTTCTCAAAATGCTTCCTTTCCCTCTTTTCCTTGCGTGTAGTGTTCTGGGAACGAGCTTCAGGTTTTATCCCCCACACTGCCCCTCTCCCCCCTCACCGAAAGTTAAGGAAAAATTTCGGTCGGTGTGACGCCTGCGCGTGCCCCCCTTCAAAAAAAAAAATAATAAGCAGTCGTCTGTCGACTCTACAGAATGCTCCCTCGAATGGCGTTTGCTGTTTATAGTTACACCACGGCCTAGCGTACGGAGAGCTCCCACGGGGCCCCGACCGTCTCCCTTTCCAGTGAAAGCAATTCATCGCCGGCGGCACGCGGCAGTCACCCTCCTCGTAGCAGGCGCGGCTGGCACCACACCTACTTCTCAAAAAAAGCGGCCGCCCTGCGACGTTTGACCGGCCAACTTCACCCTCGCTTGCCAGTAAGCCACAGACACAGCCTAACAAAAACACCTAACAGCCGTCCAGAGTTCGGACAGTTTTCATTCTGCTTGCGAGTGTGAACCAGTGAGTGTTCTGCTCGAGACCCGCGCAAATACGCATTGCTTTCACACCGTTCGGCCTCCCCAATGACGTTCCGGGCATGGTGCCGTCTTTCACGCACAACGCTCACCTCCAGCGGCGGAGAATCGCCCGTGCAGTGGCGCGGGAAACACGTTGAGTTTATTTGACTCTAGAAGGGGCACAAGTCTCCCAAAATGTTGCGTACAATAAAAAACGTGAAAATCTTACCTTCAACCACCTCGCAGAGGCACAACCGCGTTGTTTTTAACGTGCCACTCTCAGCGATCACTGCATTTAGGCCTCGCGTCGGCTCGCTGGCGTATTCCGTCGGCTCGAAGGTCGGTGACACGGAGGCGACGTTGCAGTCCGTCGCACGTCAGTCCAGGCTGGTTCCACAATGTTCGCAACGAGCTTCGGTTGTTGGGAATCACTTCACATCCGTTCGTCCGGCCGCAAGTTCACACTGGCAATGAATTTTCGGGGACGCTGGAGCTCACACGACACACGACACCAACTGGCAGCCATTTTGTAAGGACGCGTAGAGGAGGAAGGGGTGAAGGAGGAAGAGAAGGAAATGGAGGTGGCGCGGGAGTTTTTAATACTCCCATTAGGACAAACGCAGTAATCACAGCCAGATACTGCGTTTTGTGAAGAGGTACAACCGTGGTAAATGCGCTTATTTACGACGGCTTGTGGCCCCCGGTGTAAACTGGCAGTTTTTCCACCATCATACTACCACATGTGGGAGCAGGCCGCCTGTCGTGAGGAGTTTAAAAGACGTATTCCAGCCAAGAAACTCCCATTCAGGCTAACTTGTGTTTTGTGTGTAGCATCCAAGTTGCGGGTTATATGGTGATTACTGTAACGACGATTTTCAACCGCAGAGCTGTTTAACTTTTGGTACCGTCGTATAGCGTTAGCAGAAAGAAATGCAACAGGATGGAGAGTTGGGCGAGTTGGTATTGCGACATGGTTATTTGGAAACAGCGCGTTAAAACAGGACCACAACGAAAAGAACCAGTTGAATAAACACTGGCTTTGCGCGAAAAAAAAAACAACACACACAGAAAGAACGGGACAAGCGTTTTTTCTGTGTGTATTGTTTTTTCGCGCAAAGCCCGTGTTTATTCAACAAGATGCACGAACTCGCCCAACAACAAGTGCTGCAGAAAATAACCAGACAGCGCTTGTCCTGTCTGGTTCTTTTTTTTTTTTTTGGTCCTGTTTTAACGTGCTGCTTCGAAATAACCATGCAGAAAAATAAATTCCAACAAAAATACCGAGCGCACGTGAGCGTGTGCGTCGTGAGGATTGCACTCGATCCATCGGCTGCAGCTTGACCTTCGAGAACACTCTCCCCACCGTTCGTGGGGTGATCTCTAGCATGCTCTTCTCCTCGCCAGTTCACGTGAGTTCGCGTCTGAGGTGGGGAGAACAGACGCCGTGTTCGCAAGCCGGTTCCCTCGGTTTCTAGCGCATTGCTAACGCGGTCCACTTCGGGAGAGATGTGAACGGCTGCTGACAAATCGATCCGGGCCTGCCAGTCATAGAGAGCTTTCAGCGGCAAGTTCGGAAATCCATGTGATGTGCAAGGGAGAGGGCCCGCCAGCTGCGCTCTTTCTCCAGCCTTGCACAACTAGTACAAGCTCCGCCACTTTTTTTACACTAATTTATGCCTTCCAAAACACATCTTCGCAGCTCCAAATTCTTGCAATTTGTGCCTTAACCCGAATTATCCTTGCCCTATAAAATGCATCCCGCTTTTCACAAATCGCTAGATGGCTCGTCGATGTCCTGGAGATATTAATATGTCGGCACCTATTCTGTTTTCGCATTTTATTGCAGGCCCACCACGCTTATTTTCAATCTAATACAATAAGTATTCATTGCATTACGACCCAAACCTGTGCACAGAACTAGAAAAAAGTGACCTCACAACAAAATATATTTAACGCCCTACCTACAGTGTGTAACCGTCAGCTATTCAGTTCGAAGGGCAATTATTAGGCAACCTATTGAGTAGTTCTAATGTCCTTTGCACCTCTGCAACGCCCTACAAAGCAACGCTTGGCCTAGAGCTGCGATGCAGCTTTCGATACTAGTTGCTACCAGGACAGTGCGATAATATGCAACAGATTCACTCTTTAAATAGCCAGTTAAAAGCAATGGAGTCACCATCATGATTTGTTTTTTCCTGCTTTGAGTTCATCACCATTAGACTCGCCACAAATGTTCATGGTGTACGCAAATGTCTTTATTTCGTTATCGCACGTCAATAGAACTCCTCCTTTGAGCATGCGGAAACAGAGCCAGATCAGACGATTGCATACCGTTACACTGATATAACTTGTAAACTTAGGCCACCGTAATCCCCGCTAAGTGTACTTCCATCAACTGCCGCTGTAAAATCCACGAAAGCAAACAAGTGACCAAGAAATGTTCCCTATAAAAACCACGAGGGAAATCACGAAAATTTTATTTTTCAAATAACCTCCTCTCAAAATCAGCTCTCTTTTTTCTGCCAGTAAAAACGAAATATTGCCCCGAAATGTGTGCTGTTCGCTGTTTGTTTATGCTTTGCTGCCAGTGCAGAAACTGCGATGGAATGAACATGGCTGCACATTATTTACTACCTGGAATCCCGCGGCGATTGCGTTAGGCTCACGCCGATATTTCAAGAATGGGGTGAGCGCGCAACAAGGTATAACTCAATTTATTCCATCCTATTAGGCTCAGCCCGTAGGGACGACGCGAACGATGCTGGCAGGAACAAGGGGAGCTCGTTTGGCCGAGTCTCTCGCGAGTTGCGCGGGAAGTCTCCAGCTTTTGGGATTGGACGGGGAGAAATAATGAACAGTGCATCGCTTACAAAACTAGAGCCGGATAGCTCGCGACGCAACGTGAAGCGGAAATCAAGCTCCAAGCGAACAAGCCTGTGCGTCATTACGTTCAGCCGCTTCGTCGTGCGCTCCCCAAGCCTGTCGTTCCACTCGCCATGGGAGCGCGCGGTTATAACTTACGAAACGAGAAGAGCCACATGATTGAAACTGTGTGACGTAACTCCTTACCGATGTCGTCCCGACAGGAGGTAGTGAAAAGAGGAAAAGGGCATGAAGAGTTTATGAAGCGAGGTTCGTGCTGTTGCTACGTCTAGGGTGATTCTTGCGAAATAGTACAGTCCCGTTAGCGTGAGGGAGAAAACATACACAGCGTCCGTAGTGTCACCACTGATACCGCGGCAATGAAGCCACCAATTGCAACAGATATTTTATCAACGGATCATTTCGTGCTGCCTTACAAGAATATAGCCAAATTCTGTTTGAGAAATGTAGCAATTTCGAGAAGATTGTCCAAAAAAAAAAAGACACGTATCGTAAGCGCCGACTTGTAGAGAACGCCTTTCTGAGTCTGCCGCTGCTACCGGTTGCAAATAGATACCGTCATTTGGGGGTCTTTTTTTTAAGCAAAGCTTTCTACCTCTACCAGCCAACGGTTCTTCCGTGGCGTGTGGGACAAGAAGCTCCCAACGCGGCTGTGGAGGCTGAGGGTGATTATCACTGACGGAACAAAGTGTAGATGGCGCGGCGAATTTACCCAGCGTTCCCCGTGCGCTCACGCCGGCGGGCGCATCGGAGCGACCCGGCTTTGCCGTCTTCGTTAGCGACGGTTGTTTTGGACCTGTTTTGGCTCAGCTTCGCGTTCATTGCGCGCTTCCTTCGCCCGGCTTGATTAAATTGTTGGACAGGTCCTCCTGGGTAACCCAGACACGACGGAATAAGGTGGTCGTACGGCAAAGATACGTTAAAGATTGATTTGCAGGGCGGGAAAACAAAATGTAGGGACTACATACAGACATCTGGCCGGAAGACAAACACTACCTTTTGCGCACTGCTTGCCGCGAATGGGAAGAGGGGGAGGAGGAATAACATTTATTTTTTAAGGGAAAGGGGAGGGGGAAAGGAGAGTGGGTGGTGGCCTCAGTCCAGGCCGCCTTCGGGCCCCCCAGCAGCCCTCGCCCGGGAGATCAGGTACTCCTGATCCTCGAGCTGGAAGCTGGTCAGCCTGTGCTCCCACTGCTCCAGTGTAGGTGATGCAATTGGGTTGGGATGTTTGGCGCACTCCCATACGAGGTGATAGGTGGTGTTTGGTGTATCGCATGTTGTACAGTTGTAGGGAAGAATGGGACTCCGTTTTTTTTTTTTAATTGGTGAATACCAATTCAGCTGTTCTTTAACAGGTATTACAAAAGGTGAAAGGAGCAACTGGATCTAATAAATAGCGATTATAAGGGTTCCCTCAGCTTTCTCGCAATTCTCAAACTTACTAAACTAACTAGTTTTAATCGATATAAATGGGAATCACTAAGCCCTTCTGTGGAATTGTTTCTGTGTCCGCGCTTGTGTCGTGCGTTCGTGTAGCGCCGAGCTAGCACATCAGGATGGCTAGGTCCCGCTGTTTCACCCTTAGAATGACGCTCCTCGCCGTTTTCTTTCTGCCGACGCACGGCCAGGCTACAGCGGCGGCGTCCGCCGCCCTATAGCCCAGCCGTGAACGACGCTTCTGCGGTCGGGACGCCGCCCCTGCGAATTCTAGGTAACGACAGGCAGAATCTCTGGTTTCACTCTTTGTAGGGCCATGTGTGTGGATTCAAGTGACGTCACATGGGCAATTGTTGTGGGTGTTGTTTCCAGCTTTGCTTTTTAACCACCTTCACAGCGTGAATTGGAGCCAATTTTTTTTTTTTTTCAAGGTGGTGATGTGGCGCAAATCTTTTAAAAGTATTTCGATGCATTGCGCGATCTACAATACTCGATCCGCGGTAATGACTTTCACCCACATATGTTGCCACTGGGGTGGAGTGCATTCGGCAGGCATTCTCGGATAATGAATGGCAGCCTACCATTGTCCCCGAAGAAGAATGTGTATGACAGTTGCATCTTACCGGTACTCACCTACGGGGCAGAAACTTGGAGGCCCACTAAAAGGGTTCAATTATTATCAGTAGAAATTAAGAAATGGACGTGGGCAGGGCATGTAATGCGAAGGCAGGATAACCGTTGGTCATTAAAGGAAACAGAGTGGATCCCTAGAGAAGGCAAGCCTGGCAGGGGGCGGCAGAAAGTTAGGAGGGCAGATGAGATCAAGATGTTTGCGGGGATAAATTGATCACAGTTGGCACAAGACAGGGATAATTGGAGATCCATGGGAGAGGCCTTTTCCCTGAAGTGGGCGTAGAGATGATGATGATGATGATGATGATGATGATGATGATGATGATGTCGCTAGGATACAGAGGGTAGCGGTTTTAAGGTGAGCTCGAAGTACAGCCGCAAACAAAATGTATCGCGCACTAATATACTGTAGCCTTCCCTCTGTTGGCGCATTCCCCACCCGCGAAAGGGTGCGCAAACAGTCAAAACTTCGTGCCAAAAGTCTGGTTGTCAACCGAGATTATTATTCGCGCAGCATCATGGACACAGGCCTGTTTCCTAGCGCTATAGCTGTAGGGTTTCCTTTTTTACGTGGGTATATTTGCGCGACTGTTTACAACATGCCCACGCCATGGCTTCGGCACCCTTATGCCTTCTTCGTAACCTGCGCTCGCATTGAAGCCAGCCCCGTACATTACTATGCCATGTTGGCATTTTTAGCGTTCATTGTGCTTGTTGTGAATCGCAGAACCAGCTCTTTATTTAGGCCGTCTTGTGATCGTATACGTGTTTCGTGCGCGTTTGGTGCAAAACCGGCTTCCGAA
The DNA here is from genome assembly GCF_048455015.1 of Haemaphysalis longicornis. Lineage (NCBI taxonomy): Eukaryota > Metazoa > Arthropoda > Arachnida > Ixodida > Ixodidae > Haemaphysalis > Haemaphysalis longicornis. The sequence continues at coordinate 142,139,613 of NW_027526204.1, forward strand.
GTCGTGTCTGTGTTGGGAAATTTCTACGAAGCCCCTTGGACCCTAATCGTAGAAATTCACGCCTTTATTTTCAAGCTTCTATTTTAAAGGAAAAATTGGGAAAATGCTCTGGGTTTCTTGGTTTCGAAACCCCGTGATTTTTGCCACACTACACGTATAAGCTCGGTAGTGCAGCAATCCAACGAAGAAAATTGATTATTCTGCCGCGCAGTAATCACAAGGTAAGAATGTGAAAAAGAATTAAACGGGCAAGAAATTCAACACCAACACTCGCAGACTTATGGTAGGTTATGCAAGGCGAATGTGCTGTTAACACACCACAAATACCCGCTACGCTGTGGCTGTCGGCATGCAGACTGTCAGATATTGTGCACGCTTCTAAATGCGCTTAACATGAATAAGGTGTTTTTAAAGGGGGGGGGGGGGGGGAGCGGTTCAAAAAATGCTACGAAGAACATGGGGACAGAAAAGGAAGTAAAAAAAAACAAATAAATTCGAAATTTAACATGAAACTTCGCAAAGAAGTGGGCGCACTTATAATGTTTCCTCAAATTTCGCGTTTTCCTTCATTGGTGACAGCAGACGTCCAAACTGCGAAAGCTTGGCGCGTCGCTTGCAACGAAAAAAAAACATAGTGGCAGTAGTTATTTTATGATAGGCACAATAACGGTCTCGCCCTCCCACCCCCTACAGCCACAACACCCTCCCCCCCCCTGGCGTACTTCAGTATGTAAATCTATATTTTGGGAGCATTGTGGGCGTGCTTCCGGGCATTTGTTTGTTTGTTTGTTTGATTGATTGATTGATTGATTGATTGATTGATTGATTGATTGATTGATTGATTGATTGAATAGATTTCAGCCCCTGCAGGGCTATACCCGGAGTGGGAAGAGGATGCAAAGTCTGTGTTTGGACACCCTCTTCATCATGCGCATGCAGTGGGGGCCCCAAGGGGTGCGTTTTGCGACTACTTCTATGCCTGCACCCATTATGCGAATAATCATCGATGAATCATCATCACCATCATCATCATTGCCAGGTTTCGCTGCCTGGGCAACCCAGGCTCGGCAGCCTAATGAGGGTGGTCTCCCGGAAGTCCTTCTCTCCAGGTCTTACCGCTGATCGTTCGATCAACCAAGCGTTTATCGCTAGCAACCACCCCGATGCGGCAGGACAGCGGCCATAATGGCAGCAACACTGAGGCCATTACTGCCACCGCCTGCCTTCCCGATCCTCCCGTTTTCGATGTCTCGACCACTACGCTCGAATGAGCTCGTTCAAGCGTTGGGACTACCCGTTCGAACCGCAAAACGTCGTTTTCTACCTGTACGACGTGACGAATACGTTTTTCCCTAACCATGACGATATAGCTTCCCTGTTTTAGCGAAATTAATCCACCAGCTACGTCGGATTGTTGCCACGAATTTCTTCCGCCGGTGGTGCGTATACGCTTCTTACATTGAAGATGTCCACACACGTTGCTGTCGGGATGGCAAAGACGTGTCCGAAACAGACATAATGACGGGAATCGCTTCTTTTGCCTCCAATGACCTCGACATTCAAAATTCCTCAATCGTTGCCGACAGTGCTATCGATATATCAGCGTCTGGACCATCTGCAATCTATCCGTCTCCGACAACACAGACGGGGCACTTACGCTTGCACGTAAAAACGGAGAAACGAAAGATAAACAAAAGGCAAGAATTTAAGAGGAGAAAAGTGAGAAAAGAAAGAAAAGAAAACGCCTGGTTGAACGGACCAGGTGCATGGCTGAGGGAGAACGTCTCCTATACGCGACGCAATCGCTTGATGCATACATTTTCGTGTTTTTTTTTTTTTCCAACCGACAACTTTAGAGCGTGCCGCATAAAATATTGTCTCTGGAGAATAGTCATAGCCATATATGCGTGCGTCAACAGCTTTCCCTGTACGCCTCATCACCATGGAGTGACATCGATTTATTTTATTTTTTTGCCGCGTATTTGGGTACTGACCTCGTTCGACGTTCACTATTTGTACGGTCAGGTCCTTTAGCCCACGCAGTCCTACTGAAATTTCTCGCAGGTCAATTATCTCTCCCTGCGTTTTTCTTTTCTTTTTTTTTTTCTTTCGAAGTGAGCGTTTCTGCGTAGCTTAAAAGACTGATGCGCGCTGTCAGCGCAGCGAAAAAATCGGTGTTCTTGGCAAATCTCCGTAGCTGTTTACGCACAGAGTGCAGCCACATCGACGCGGAGGAGACCTTTCGTAACAATATAGGCATTATTTCTTTCCACTAGTCGAGGTTATGCCTGGTATTGTGCGTTTTTTTTTATCATTTTGCTTGTTTCTTCTACGCGACCGGCAAATGAGAACGCTCCAACCACAGTCGCGGCGCTGCCGGAGGTTACGAGGTCTTTTAACCGTGCGCTACGCGTTGTTCGCACAAATACAGACAGAAAAGGAACAACTAACTCCAGGCGCACGCATGGCCGTGGAAGGTATCCCCCGCTTATCGGTGGTACGCTTCCTCACTGAGCTTTACTGCAGGGTCATGTTCGATGTTCCCATTGATTTAAATTTCAAAATATATATTGGCGCGAATTTGTGCTTTACTGTCGCAATTGTAGAACAAACTTAAAAACAAGCGAGTTGTAAAAGTGACACGTGTTTTTGATACCTTCCCGCAAGGCGTTCTGCGGGCAGTGCGTAGAAAATTTAGCCTATATATGTTGCAAGGCATGAAATCAGGAGTGCGTTATAATAGCGCCTCAACTAAAAAGGCCATGAAGACAAAATGGAGCCTTGTTTAGTTTTAAAGAACTATCCTTCGATAATTCAATCAGCTCTATTCCAGCCAAGAAAAAGCGTTTTTTTAAACAGCAAATACAAGAAATATTCAAAAACTTTCAAATTTTCCACTACATAACATCATCAGTCACACAAGGAATAATAAAAAAAAAACGCGCGCCCATCCACCCTGTGAAGGTGGTTGGAAAGCGAAGCTGCAAAGGACACCCACAAAGATTACCCATGCGACGTCACTTGAATTCACACACGTGGCTCTACAAAGAGTGAAGCCAGAGGCAAGTGAAATGCTCTTAACCACACCCTTTCTTACTTCAAAGAGATATTCTTTACTAAGGTTAAATCAATTCCTGATTCATGAACGGTAGTTGATTGAGTTGTATTGGGGAAGCACATGAGTGGAAGCTATTTTTTTAATTAAACGAAGCTTAAACCCGTGTTAGGCAATCTCACTTCTCCTCCGTCTCTGCCGCAACCGATGGAGGCGACGAGATCGGCGCCTGAGACAGAGGAGATGGGCGATGCTAGGCGTTGGTGTGAACTTCCTGCAATTTTTTTAACTCCTCGCGCATGCGCAGGGTGCGCACACGGCCGCTGCACGTACCGTGGGCGGAGCGCACAGCGGCGCGAAAGGTCGCGTGACGCTATCACGTGGCATTCAGCGAGAACACAGGGCGTAAACCCGCAGGTGTGCTCGGTGAGTGCACCGCCTGTCTCCCCCGTCTTCGCGCCGGCTCGTAGTTCAATCGGTAAGGCAACGGGTTCTCGATCCGTTTCTCTATTCGTTCCAGGTTCGATTCCTGGCGGTGCTAGTTATTTTATTTTTTGGCGGGAAGCTTCCTGTAGGCTTCCTTTAATTAAAAAAAATAGTTTTCACTCATGCGCTTCCCCAATACAACTCAACCAACTACCGTTCATGAATCAGGAATTGATTTAACCTTAGCAAAGAATATCTCTTTGAAGTATTAAAGGGTGTGGTTAAGTGCATTTCACTTGCCTCTGGCTTCACTCTTTGTAGAACCACGTGTGTGAATTCAAGCGACGTCGCATGGACAATCGTTGTGCATGTCGTTTACAGCTTCATTTTTAACCACCTTCAAGGGGTGGATTGACGCGCTTTTTTTTTTTTAGGGAAAATACGTGCTGAATCGCGTCGCTCTCCGCACATGTGTTTGGCCCTCAATGACGATGACAGCTGATCTACAGCATTCTACATGGCATCGCAGGTCATTCCAGTCAGTGCGCCCCGGAGGCAGCCATGGTGAGAGCTTGCATAAGGTCAAGCTATCTATTTGCGCTGCGTAAAGCTTGAGGGTGATCGAATTATCGCAGATATAGAGCGGCAGGCCGCGAGAGCCGGAGATACGTGGCCACCTGTTCGTCCACCGTCTTTTATCGTAGGTCACATTATACGGCTGCCAGATAAGCGCCCCGTGCGCTGGCCTTCCGCAGGGCGCGTATACACCTCCGGCAGTTCAAAGCTACAAGGTATAATCTTATCTTCGTAACGCATAGCAACGTTGAGTAGGGTTCGGGCACCCCGAGATATCATTGCGTCCCGGAAGCTTCCAACTGGTGACATGCATATAGCTAGTATATGCGAGTGGGCTTATCGCCTTTATCGTCTAAATGTTTCCGTGAAGTACTGCAAGATAAACCCGAACCTTCTTCCGTAAAAATGATGGGAAACGCCTTTACTTGAAGGTCATCGAGGGATTGTAAGCAGCCCGATTCCGTTTACCCCGGAATGGGCAATGAATGCACATGGAAAGGGCAGCGAAAAATACAGTTCTGGAATCGTAATGCCACTCTTAACTGTGCTTCTGCGTCATCTGTCTGCCTGCCTGTTCATCTGCAGATGTCACCCGAATCATCTCCAAAATTGAAGAAGACTTTATTTTTCAGCAGACGTTGTTACAATTCCTGCTGAAGGGGCAGGAGCTAAAGGCATTGAGTGCCTGACGAGGGCTTCTACTTCAATAACCACAAAATAAATTTCCCCAGGTCACTTGTGGAATTCGAACTCCGCGTGTTATGCTACCTATTGATCCACTACCGACTGAGCCACACATGACATATATGACAGTATAGACTGGCAAGTGCTTGTGTTGAACGTACTACAGTTGTGTTTGTGGTTCTCTAACAGCTGCGGAGGCCGTTGTAGCATTTGTTTGAACTTATGGGATCGCCTTATTCGCTCAGCCTGATAAGCGGGCTTCGCCTAGCGGCTCCCGCGCGAGAAACTTAGCGATCCCAACCCGCGGCGCGCTGGACAGCGGCCACGGCGGGTTCGGGCGAAAACGGAGACCTGAACTCTATGAAACACATTTATTAAACAACTAAAAAGTACAAAGAAACACACTGGCTAATCTTATTATGCTAATATAAAAAAGAGAGAAAAGGTCGGTCAGGCTTACCCGGGCTGGGGGCGCTCCAACGGAGAACAAAAGGGACCCTGGTCGACGGAGCGGGGGTGGCCTACGTCCGCTTTTCTCCGTGGTCAGGACCCGAGAGAGCGTCCCCTCGGGTTTTTTGGCGGAAAACAGAAGACGACACCACCCCCCACTTCCTCCGCTCCCTCGACGGACAGCAGCGCACCCCGCGGGCTACGCGGCGCACAAGAAAACGAAACAGCCGTGTCTCGCCTCCCGCCGCTCAGGCGCGCCGCGACACCCGTCGCGAGAGCGGGACCTCCTTGGAGGAATGCGGGAATAATTCAGCATTCCCACAAACTATATATAGTGAACCAGAATACCGAGTATTCTAGTTCACCATAGTTTGAACACTAGGTCAAGATTTTCGTGCCACACAGCGAGGTGGACGTCGCAACTTTCCCTGCACCTCAATTATCAGATTATTCCCAAGCACCTTCGAGTATGGGCAGCACTCGCTGGACCTAGAAGCTGGTAACAGAAGGGCTGAACAAACAAAATTGGCCGACCGGATGCTTATGTTTTTAAAGCGAAGGCTTTCTCTGTGGGACTGATAGCGTCCTGTCAAAAAACTAATGCATTTCCCTATAGACCGGTTGGTCGACCGAAAAGATCTGGTGAGATCTCTGGACACACGGCGCGTGCGTGATGAAAGCGGGCTTCATTGTGTCAAAACGATTACTTGAAAATCGCGAAAAAGGAACGGTTCTAGATTGTACAATAAACGCATCGATCATGAAGGGGGAGTACGATAGTGTGCGGGTTATCTCATTAACCACGTATCAATATACATTTAGGTTTCTCGTAGATGTGTTTAGTTAGTGCGCGAAAGTCGTCGCACGGGCTCATTGTTCGTTTGCGATTTGGGTATTTCAAGGTTTGGCGATCGATTGGACGGACTTTCAGCGAAGGTTTTGACACACTTTTGACGCGGTTTGATGTCAGAAAGCTTTCGTGCTCCTTCCAACTTTTCTTGGGAAGGGATGGTGAGATTTTTGATGCTGGGTAAACTTTAAGCTTGTTTTTTTTTTTTCATTTATAACCCACCCCCCCTCCCAGAAGAAGGAAAGTACGTGTAGTCTTGTCACGCGTGCGCAAAACGGTTCATTAACATCTTTCCACACGCTGGTTTACTAGCAGAGGAGGGTGAGCAGTTTTAAGACAGCGCAGGGAATCCGCTGGTCATGCTAATGACGGTAAAGCCAGGCGTCGTCAACAGGAAGGCCCACGGAATTCCTATTTACTTGTAAAGTGTTCTTATGTTGGAAAAGAATTGGGACCTGTGATCCCGGCCTTTCTATGGCGAATGCTCGGAAAGCCACATCCAATAGCCGACAACGGGACGAGGAGTAGGCGGTATTTAACACACAGGGAAACCTGCTGTGGGTAAACAATTGGCCTACTGAGGAGTACACGAGCGCAGAAGGGCGTACATAGCTGGTACTGTATACATATGGCCACAAGCTAGCCAAGGGCTCATGGCTGGACGACCAAGGAGCGTCGACCCGACCGTGTCACCTCTTTCTCTACCTCTGTAATCTCTCCATCCAGCAGGCGACGAGGGTATGTGTTTTCGCGTTCTGTGTGTTACCTCCGCGTATGCGGAGAGAGACAGAGAGATAACGATCTTTAATGAAGTATGGCGATGTTTGACGTATGAAGCCGGCGCCGCTCATTAGTGAACTTATACACTTTCGATTCGACGGTATTGTTTTCCCTGACCTACGGAACTAGGGAACGATGTTGCGGCAAATCGACCATGTTGCGGCTCGCGAAGTGCCTTCTTTGATTGATCCCAACGAGGCTTGTACAGTTACAGACAAATGAAAAACGGTCACAAAAGTATAGACGAGATCACACAAATACGTGATTTCTTTTCTTGCAGGTCAGATTGACGCGTGTATTAATTACACTAACAAAGTTGAGAAATCTGGCTTTCCAGATATACCAACAGTGCGCCGTTACTTTGCCTACATGAACAGTATTTTGCAATTTTGCGTGTACTGGTTCATACTTCCGTGCTCGCACTTCATTTTCCCTGACTGAACATGAGTAAATTAGCAAGTTAGCTCTACTCTGTGTCAAGCTTTCTCGTAGTCCCTTCGTTGTACCAGAGTCCTTCGCTATACCAAACCATGGAGGCGACCGACCACGATCACTGAGTCGTTACAGTTGGTAGTGCTGGAAGGTTTGCACGAGTGTTTGGCAGGGAAAGAGGGATTCCATTTTAGTGAAAGAAACCACTGATGTTCTATGTCAATCGCCATTAGCGTGGACAGCGTCATGAGGGAGGAGGTCGCGAGAACCGTAATTCGAAGCTTATGTTATACTGCTCCGTGCCCCTGTGTAAAAGATGGGTCAGGGTGACCTTGACCCACCTCACCAACGCTAAAACACGGCGTTCCATACTAGAACAGCAACAAAAATACCAAATACTTAAACAAGTATCCAGCCTGAAGCTTCCAGCATTCAAAAAGAAGACGAAAAGACAATGGTCAAGGCCGGCCCAAGGTTGCATACCCTACGTGCGTGCGTGGCAAGGAAAGTCCCTCAAAATAGCTTGTTGATTTTGGTGTTAACTGCAAGCATCAATAGCTTAGGAAACTGAGTCTCGCCTTGGTATGTGTGAAGCATCTTCTGGGCTATAGTGAAACGTATAAAAAAGAAGACGCCGCCGTGGCCACTGTTATAACTGAACCCTGTTGGTTGCGAGTCTTACCGACTGCACCGTCTTTTGACGAATGAGTTATAGCGAGGACAGCATTCTGGAATGCAATAAACGTAGGTTTATTTGGCAGCCGCTTATGTAGCGTGGGTTCGGGGAAAGTGTAAAAGCAGAACAGGCACAACGCGTGCCTATCATAACATTACGCGCGCATTCGTGTCTATCTTATCGTACCGATGCACCAACTCTGCCACGAAGCCTGGTTGCTTGCTGTGATCGAAGCGTTGAAGGCGACGCCTGAAAGTTGTGCGCAACGACGAGCATGTGCGTGCGTGCGTGCGTGTGATAGAGAGAGAACTTTGTAGGTGACCGGTAAAAAGCGCGAAGGCTCATGGGTACGTCGTCTGCTCCCGCCACTTCCGGTTCGAGAGCTCTCCTGGCCTCCCGCACGCCGGCGGCTTTCACGCGCGTGTGAGCGTGTTGTTTATCTGGTTCCACCGAAAGAAAGCGCTCATGCATCGCGGATTCAATGAATAACAACGATTAATCCTACTGGGCTTCTCTGAAAGGTAAGCACTCTGTGACAAATAGACAACACGCAGGCACGAGCGTGAAAGCCGTTGGCGTACGGGAGGCCAAGAGAGCTCTCGAAACGGAAGTGGCGGGAGCAGACGACGTACCCATGAGCCTTAGCGCTTTTTTTCTGTCACCTATTGGTCATCTTTACTTAGCGCAACCACCCGAGTGGGAGGGTTCCGCATGGATGCTTTGTCAGACGGCGACCAAAAACCCGTGGTCCTCAGCGGCGTCCTTCGTCAGCTGGACGACCGCAACTGTGTGAAATAAATATGGAAAGTGAATCTGGCTCGCTTTTCTAAAATCTCTGAAGGAGAGATTCGTCACGCCAGATTGACCAAAACGGGCATACCCTATATCTGTTACGACATCTGCGTTTACACTCATACTCGACATATGACACATTCCCGAACATATGTCACATTCCCGACCGAAAAAAAAATTTCTTTAGCAACGGTTTATCGGTAGTTAACTTGATGCAAGAAAATGGATAATTCGGTCCAAGACGATGAGCATTCGCACAATATTGGCGCAGCTCTTGACGCACAATATTGGCGCCAACCACAATATTGGCGCAATATTGTGGTTGGCGCAGCCAATTGTCTGTTATTTTTCTCGTTCCCTTTGAAGCATCAATCCTCTTTTTTTTTGCGCCAAGTTCCTGACCTCATCTAGGGATATCTGTTTTCGCGGGTCGTGGCTGCCTTCTGAGTCACTGGGTTCATTTTATTTCTCGAGTCACAGCCGTATCAAAGCCATACGTAACGACTGTAAGCATCTTACGACACTTGCTCGCTATTTACGCAGTTTCAAGGAACGTTCGATCTTGGGAGCTTGCTTAATGTTCATGAGGGAGTCTCGTTGTTTTCGTAAACTCAGCGCGTCGTGTAAATCCTGCACCTTTAGCGTATATCGCTACTGAAAGAAACCAAGTTCATAAAACGAGGCAGCTGACTCACCGATGATGTTCCAACCCAATTTTCTGTCGATGTATGCGTACATTCCTTTTATAAGATCATTCTTCCCCGCAGCTAAGCTTACGTTTACCTCTTCACTCCCATTCTTATCCTGCTATCCATGCTATATTTGGGCAGACTCATCGCGAAACCTTTACACCGTATGTGTAATTATAAGTAACACGGTTCTTATTAGGTACGGACATGCTAAAGCTTTTCTGAGAGCTAACACGCAGTTGCCAAGGGCTACATGCACGACCTCATTAGTTTTGCAACCGATCGACTGAATCATCAACTGAATTAAGGAGAGAATAAGGTGCACCAATCCTCGGATATGATCGCATTTCGATATAACAGCCCTCCACTTTATCGCTGATGAACAAACAGTAGCGGCCCGAGCACAGAGCCCTACGAAATATTGTTTTCTAAAAAAATGGTGTGATCTAGCCGTTTCTAAAAGTGGCTTTAGCAGCTGCCATCACCTGCCAGCGGTAGCCAAGCCCAAAGAACTGAGAACGACGAGTAACACAATGTTTTGCCTTTTGCCGCCGTTTTAGTGAACTTCGTCTTCTCCAGAACTTCGCCACAAAGAGGGCACAAAAAAATCGCCTTATTTTTAAGTTCAGCTACGTTTCCGCCATCAACACTGTGGCGCTGAGAGTTAGTTCCGTTGGTTTCTTTTGGTGCCCATCGCGATCGAGAGCAGGCAGATTTAAGGCGTTCGTGAAGGAGAATGAGTTGTGCGGAAATTATTATACCGAAAATGACATAACAGCGAAATACATTAGATTTTTGCATGTAGCAGCGAATTAATGGCATTAAAACTTAAGGCGCTAAGCCCTTAATGTCATTTTCCGTGTACTTGTGGCACGGGTATTACTCTCCGTCAAAGTGTGCTTGGGACGTTGTAAAGTGCTTCCAATATTTTGTCTTCACGCTTTATTTTTAGCTTAACAGACGAGTATTTGTTATGCCCGGGGTTAATTTGATCGATTTTAACTTGCAGTCGGTTATGGGAGGTTTCTTACAATCTCTTCACTATTGCTTCATTTATGTACGCAAACCGGGAAGTCGGCAGCGTGCTGGCCTAACGCTGAAATCTCCCTCGAAAGGGCCTCTATCATTGCGCAGGCAATGTGTTTGCGAAAACGTACTGAACTTACGCTAATTTTAGCAACTATTAGGACATCTCTTACCCTATTTCGGTGCTATCTCGACCGCAGAAGACGTTTGATTTGTGTTCGAGACTTGTGTTGTTTTAGCAATGTTGTTTCGTTTAAGGTCGTCCGGCGCGTCACATCGAAGGTCGCGCGGCAATCGATACCTGTGACCTTTGCGAAGATCCCGCAAATGGCATCTTATGCGCCTCGTTAATCTTCGCTAAGTGGTAGTTGCGAATATTCGTTTAAAATATTCTAATTATACTTTTTTTTTTCCACTGGCGTGATGACAACATCGCCAAGAGGAAGGGCCCCTTTCGGAAGCTACAATGTACATTCTATATACGGCGATATTTTTCATGCTTCGTATTTCACCTTGTGTTTACCGGCGCTAGCTGCGTCGCGTCTTTAACTTGAGAAAGCCGGATGGCATTCAAATTTCTTTTTTTCTTTCGTGCCCTTTCCAAGAAAGCCGCAAAAACAAGTCGCAGGCGCCGTTCGCCTTCTACGCCGGCAGTCGTCACCGCTGCCATTACTCACTGAACTTAAACGTCTAGTCTGGCTCTAAAATCTTTCTTTTTTTTTTCTGTCCCCCTAACAGAGCTGCCATCTGTTCTTTAAAAATGTTTCTTTTTTCCAGGCCTTCTGGTCGCACTTATTATTTTGCATTTCCGCGTCACATGCTTTTAACTCAACCGGTACGTTAACTCCTAGCGTGTCACTTCTTCCAGCGCCATCCTACAAACCGCTTAGCAAAAGTATTCGTCAACTCCGCGTTGCATCGCCGATCGCTCGTTTGTATCCGTCTACAGATACGAATGTGACATTTCGTTACAACGCTAGGGCGCGCTTTTTTTTTTTTTTTTGTTATAGTGACGCTTCTGGTCTTGCCAATACGACGGCTTTAGCGCTCAGTTGTTGAACAAGGTGCCGTGGGATCGGTTTCCAGCCGTGGTAGTCAAGTTCCAGGCACGGACTGAAGACTAGAAGACGTGCGTGCTGGTAGGTAAGGGAACAGAAGTCCAGTGGTCTATAGGCTACGACCGCGGCTCTTTTGGTCCAGATTATAGCGTAGACAGCTCCCTAGGGCCCGTCCACATGTCGTTACGGTTGTACGTTCGGACGGCTGCCACATCCACATCACATTTTCTCTTCTTCAACGGTTCCTAATGGCCAGGGTAATTCCCGGAAGGTTCAGAAGACGACGAGCCTTAGCATATTACGGGGGCTCTAAGTTCACATTCAAGAGAGAGAGAGAGAGAGAGAGAGAGAGAGAGAGAGAAATTTATTGAATGTGGGGAAAATACAGAGACGTCGGCCGGATCGTATAGTCTGACCTGCTACTCTGTGGGGGGGGGGGGGGGGGGGGGGGCGGGGAAGAGCATTGATAGAGAGGGTGACAGGAATTTTGATGGACATAGAGGTGATAGTGTAAGTATATACAAAATGCCTGTGCTATGTACAGTACATGTTCAATAGTTTAGCACAACGGGATTGAGTTACAATCTAGCTGCCAAGCCGCTGCTTTTCAAGAATGCCAGCACTGCCTTGAAGGCCTTGTTTGAATACTGCGGGTCTGGCCAGGGTCCCAGCAGGATGTCCTCAGATAATGCCCGGTTGTCTAACCGGACCATCGACGTGGCTAACTTTACACGGAAATGCGCGTAGCAGGGACAGTTGCCCAGTACATGTTCAATAGTCTCCGGTATGTGGCACACATTCAAACGAAAGAAGTCCGGACAAGTTATGAATGCATAAATCTTAAATTGAAGCTACAATCATCCGGTGCATTCTTTGTCACGCCAGATCCTCCGCGCACTTGGTGTTTTTGTGGGCGATGCATGCCTGTACGTGACATCCTGCCTGTTTCGTAAGAAATTTGTCCGTTTCCACACTTCTTCTACCCCACCCTTGCCGTTGCAAATTTCTGCCTTTCTCGCTTTCGGCGTAGCAGGCAACGATAATTTGACACAAGGCTAGGTACAAATGCGTTGCTTCAGTTGAGAGACAACGTTCGACCGACGTGTGCTTCGTAACCCGGGGGATTCACGACTTCTGTTTTTGTTTTACTCCTTAAAAGTACGAAGCCCTAGTTCTATTTTTTGACAGAGTGAGGATGACGTAAACCTCTCAGGCTCTGCGTCAAACTTGCTGATGGTATGCAAATAATTTGCGACATCCCCATACCGCGCATGTTGGAAGCCACTGCCAAGCTCCGCGGCGTTATGACTGGCGAAACGATTTTGATACGCGCAAACTACTCTTACTCTGAATGAAAATGTGACATCCACCTCAATGCAACCGTACGGCCACAAAGGAAAGCTGTACAGCTTTCTCGGAAACTTCGCAGTTGAAGAAAAATTCGTTCTGGTCCAGGATTCGAACCCGGGACCACCGCTTAACCGGAGCAGTCGCTCTACCAACTGAGCTAACCAGGAGGCCAGTCGTTTGTAACGCGAGAGCGAATTAATCAACCACTCGAAGTTCGCTCTCGCGCTGCAAACGACTAGCCTCCTGGTTAGCTAAGTTGGTAGAGCGACTGCCCTAGATATGCGGTGGTCCTGGGATCGATTCCTCGACCAGGACAAATTTTTCTTCAACTGCGAAGTTTCCGAGAAAGCTGCACAGCTTTCCTTTGTATCCGTATGGCTGCATTGAGGTGGATGTCAATTTTTCCTTCACGGAAACTTACTCCACCTTGGGGACTTCCCCTAAATCTTGTCGATGAAACTGCTGTTACGTTTAGCATGTTTGATTGTGCAGACCTTCTGAGTGAGAAGAGAACACATTTCAGGGGCTGCTTGTTTTGGTGCCCACTGAGAAGCTCGCTGTATTGCATCCTCATCACACGGCAGGGGTATCGGGGGAGCCTAGGTGCCCTTGGAACTGTTACACATTGAAATTGGTTTGCTTTTACGTTGGGGGTCCACGGGGAAAAAAAGTCGTGCTGGACGTGCACTCGCGCCAACAACGCCGTTGCAGGTTCCGAAATTCCGCTCGAAACCTTACACACATCACCACAGAAAACACCGACAGCCGTGTATCAACCCCCGAAATCGACAAGCTGTACAACACGGCGCTAGGTAGAGCACGCGCAACCTTGTCGCCTATGGAGGGAGAGGTTAACGCGACTGCGGCACGACACCGAGATAAGCGTAACTCAGTACGCACCGGCGTAGATACCACCGACATCAAGCAAGGTGTCGCTGTCTTTCTCTCCCTAATCACATTCCGCGTCACGACATCGGGCGCATGCGTTCAGATGACGTGTGGCGATTTCGCGCAGCGAAGAAAAGGCGTAGTCTGTAATCAAGACTGGCTGGAGGCCTCGCTCTGGTTGTTGCGAAAGACACTCGAAGATGGCGCCTCTCCTTTTCCGTACAGCGGGGAAGAGGAGGCGAGGGGGTTCTATCGCATTGGCCCTGAATTCGTGCGCGCCCGGGCAGGGCCGCCGAAAGTACACGCGAGCGAAAGCAAGGTGCACGGGAGGCCCACCGCCCGTGCTAATACTTGCCCGCTCTCGTCGACGACCCAGTTTGGAGCGGCCGGAAAACGCCGGCCGGAAAGCCTTGGGAGACGAGAATCTTCCGCCCGGAGGGGGCAGCAGCGCCGCGTCCGGAGTTGTGCCCAGTCGCGCTCCATATCGGCTCAGATGTAAGCAACGTGACGTGTTTCCTTTTTTAATTCGATAGCATTTATGCACTGTTTCCCCGTCGTCCGCTGTACGTCCGTAGGTTGATGCCTCACCCTTTCCAGTTTCCTTGGAGAAGGCGGCTGAGACGTGTTGTATGCTGTGGAAAAGATGCGGATGAATGCCAAAGTATTCATCCAGCATGATATCGGGGGAAGGACCACGTCCCTGTAACACATGGCCTCACCGTTCAAAGAAGCTATAACTGGTCCACAGTGGAAAATAGCAAAAAAAAAAAAAAAAAATCGGTCAGAGTACGGGTGGAGAAATAAAAAAAATAGCAGTGGCTTACCTCGGCTATACCAGGATATACGTAGCGTGAGCTAAGGTTCAGCTGGTTATTCTTAGGTATCCTGGTTGTCTAGGATTATCTGATTATCATTCTTCAATTTCATTCATTCATTCATTCATTCATTCATTCATTCATTCATTCATTCAATTTCATGATTATCATTATTAATTCTTCAATTTCATTTATTTCGTTCAATTTCATGATTATCATTCTTCAACCAGCCCAATTTAGTCCAATCCAGTCGCGGCGGCGCCGGCTCCGGCGCGCCAGCTGTGCGCCGTCAGACGTCACTGCTCCTCGCGCATGCGTAGCACGGCTCTCCAGGAGCCACGCCAAACTGCTCAACCTCGGCCAGTGTAGCTCACGCTACAAAAGCAGGGAAAGCGCCAACCTAGAGCCGCCGCAACCATTGCTAGCTTCGAGGCATGATCTCAATGGGAATAGGAGTCCTGGTATGGAACAGCCGAATAGGTAGCAGTGGGTAACGATCTCGCGCAGGCGAG
The DNA here is from genome assembly GCF_048455015.1 of Haemaphysalis longicornis. Lineage (NCBI taxonomy): Eukaryota > Metazoa > Arthropoda > Arachnida > Ixodida > Ixodidae > Haemaphysalis > Haemaphysalis longicornis. The sequence continues at coordinate 142,154,672 of NW_027526204.1, forward strand.
AAGCCTTTAATCATCATCATTGGCTGAAAGGCAGGACGAAGGTGCGATTAGAAGTCCCGCTGTCCGCACTTCCTCCTGAGTACAGAAGATGCGGGCACAGCTCCAGCCCATGGATGCTATACGCTACTCACGGGTACGAAGCTTGTGTTTCTGGTCGTAAAACAGCGAAGGTGTATTTGCAGTTTGCGCAGGCGGAGGGTAGTGACAGCTAATCCCATAGGTGTGATCATCATGAGCTTGCTGCAAGCTGCTAGATTTTCACATACGCTTCGCTACGTTTCCGGAAAACTCGCCAGAAGTATACTCGGTTACAACTCAAGAACGGCACTCTCCGCCAAAGCGCCGGACCCGTGACGTCAGTGCGCGCGCGTTTTGGAAGGGGTTTGCTATGAATGCGTGATATCGTCTGCCTTGTCTAACGCAGTTTGTTTGTCGTCACTGGAGTCGTTTATAAGCATATTAAGTCCAAAAAATCACGGGAACGGCTCACGCGATTTTCAAAATATGCCCAGTAACGCCCTACTTGCGCCGCGCGGAGAAACATCCGGCTACGGTGATAAGGCACAGCGGCAACTTCAGGTGCCGTTCTTAAGTTGTCACCGAGTATGGTACCTTTCGGTACAGCCGATTCCTTCTACGACTGTGACATCACGTAGCCGAGAAATTTTTATGAGCGTGTTATGACACTTTCCTTCGTGACACCTTTTGCACGCACTTTTTCCAGACATTAAACGTCTTCTCCATGCCAGGTGTTCGCGTTGAGGCGTATCCCGCGGTGGCCATCTACCCCAGCCATCAACGCTGGTGTAGTTTCCCCTTGCCATGGTGAAAAAACAGAACGCTGTATCGCGAGTATCAAGTTTCCAACGCTGGACTTACTCTCCGGTTGCGACGAATACGTGGTTGGGCCACCAGGTTGCAAACTTCGTCACGGCATTCTGCAAATGACGTGAGCGCAAATAAACAGCGTGTGTTAGGCTCTTTTTTTTATTCTAAGCGGCTAACTTTGATTAAAAAAAAAACAATTATGGGGCAGGTCAACAACTATATTGTGTAATTTCTTCGCGACCCACTGGTATGTTCTTCAAACTCACCCCGAGTACTTGTTTTTATATAGTGAGAATTGGTTGCTATTCATCGCTTCTTTTATTCGTTTACTACTTTTGCAACGGCTGTCGTTGCGCATTTACCGCCATTGCCAGACTAAGTACCCTTATATAACAGCTACCGTCTTCTGACCAAGCCACCATCGCCGATAATGAACTTTTTTTTTCCACGACCGGTCCTCAGCGGCCGCCACGGCGATCCTAAACTGGCTGTAAGGCACGATACCAAAAATATTTGGCTTTCGGGGAACGCGTGCACGAACTATCCTGGTCCTGCACACCCTTCCGCACCCATCCGTCACCCGTGCCTTTCACATGAATGTCACTGAAGCAGGCGCACGCTTGCGCGACTAATCTGCAGTGGCCTTTTTCTTCACTTTTTTTCACTTTCATGGCTCCCTCACTGGTAGCCAAGCGCTCGCAGCGTGGTCAGCCTCAAACATTTTTGCCCCTTTGCTTTGAAAGCTTTTCTTGTCTGCCGGTACGAACTCACTGCGAAAAGAGGAAATAAAAACGTGCAGCCCTAGCCGTTCCCCAAGCAGCAAGCTGAGGGGGCGCCCTTTTGTTTATTTCGCCCCAGGCGCCTCCAAGAATGGCGGACCAGCAGACACCATACCAGCAGCCCGTGCATGCGCTGATCGCTACTGGGAAATGGTCAATTCGAGGTTTAACGTTTGGTACGTTTCAGTTGTTCTATACACATATATCTCCGTTGTTGGTTTCGTGGGTGGACGCATGAAGGCTCACTTTCGCCGCTCGTCCGTCTAAGTCACACTCACGGTCTTAAAGCCGCTGGGTTAACTCTATAATCTTGGGTAGCGCAATCACCGTCGTAGCAAATCCGCCTCCTTTGACGGCGCAGCTTTCCTTGGCACGGAAAGCGAGCGACCTTCGACCTAAAATGGACGAAATGAACAGTCATTCTTCTTTTTTTTTTTTTTCACCCGTCGCTGTTGCCGTTTGTGCAAAAACATGCTGTACCAAAATCGCGCAACTTCTGATCGCACATGTTGCCTTGTAAAAAAAGAAAGGAAACAGAAATAACATGTAGAAGAGCTGCGTACACCCGTGTACCGCCATTCGTTTCTTCCTTCTTTTGTGTTTTCCCCACGGCACACGGCAGGTGTTGGGTTCCATTTGCTGGATGCGGCCCTCATTGCTATACGCCCCGGCGGGGTCCCGCAATGAGCCGGGAGGGAGCAGATGCAGTGTAATAGCGAAGCCTTCTTCGTGCGCAGGGAGGAGGAGGGCAAGTGTCTCTCCGGGAGAAAACAGCGGCCCGCTGCCCCGCATCTTGAGATGGGCTGGCCGAGAAATGCGCCTCGTACGAGATGGTACGAGAAACGCTCGTGCCTTGGCGGGTTCCGTGTGGCATTCTAGGCCTACCGGCTGGCGACGGCGCACCGAAGGACATCAGGCCCGTGTGTGTCCATTTCATGTCTGTTTCAAAGTGTCCATTTCGGGTAACCGCTGATTGGCTGAGTCAGACGACGCAGATGGACAGGTTAGAGGCCTTGCAAGCGCAAGCCAGGGCCGTAGCCAGTTTTTTTTTTTTTTTTTTTTTTTTTTGCGAAGGGGGTTTTGAGTTATGGGAATGGATGAGGTTTGCATAGAAGAACTCTACGTCTCTCTTACGCACTGCCTGGAAAAAAATTCGGGAGGTGGTTCGAACCCCCAAACCCCTCCTCTGGTTACGTCCCTGGGTGCAACTACGCCGTGTCTTGAAACGGGCGCTAAACGAACACATTTGGAGCGGACACCAATCAGATTCCCGCCTGGGGGTGTAGCATCAAGTCGACAACAAGGACCTGTTGCAATCTCAGCTTCGCAGTTGGTATTTTCGGGCGCTGTGTTGCTCTGAGAAGCCTACCTTTGGCTACTTTACAAGGTCGAAATTTTCTGTGCAGCATGTCCTTACCTCGAATGCTAACCCAACTAGACAACGCTATGGGAAAGTCTAAGGCTGCCCGTAGAGTTACCTCTGACCGCTTCCGGCTGTCTGGAAACTAGGGGAAGCTTCCTGAAAAGGAAGAACGAAGAAACAGTGGCCTTCATCGCTAAGTGTCCCAGAGAACTCTTGAGAACACTCAACAACTTTTGGGAAATTAGTCGTGTGAGCGAGCGCAACGTCTCTAAATCCATGGGACCATGCTGTGCGGCGTTTCTTGTCGTGGTCCTCACGTGAGACCACCACGATGAGACAGGCGGCGCTGCAAGTGTCTTCTCTGGCACTCACAACGAGCACATAATCGCGCAATAATGGGCTTCATTCCGTCCGTCTGTGACCCAGAAGGGTGTTATGAACGTACACCACTCTATTTCATTGCACTTAACTCAGTGACGGTATCGATCATGACGTCTTCGACGGTGTTACGTAACGGAACGCGATTGCAGAAGCATACACACGCACAAGTCAGTGTCTGTTTCCTATTCGTATTCGTGCGTCATTTTTGCATATGTGGGTCACCAGTTTCGTGCCATTCCAAGTAAGGTCGTCTGATCAATCGTCAAACGCATGCTTGGCTCGCTCAAGCAGGCGTCTGTGCCCGACAAAGTTATTCTTCCTGCTGCAAACAAAACTAACGCCACCTCTAGAGAGGGTCCCCGCTAATGTTGTAGTTTACAGCCGCCGCGAAGCTTACAAAAAAGGGCGGCATTTCTAGGGGATGTCAGTGTGGAAATGCAGCACTCTACGCCTAGGCCACAGAGGCTCGGGGGATCGATGTCAATTCCTCGCCCAAAGAGATTGTCTATATGCGTGGTGCTTGATTGTAAGCTTTTTTTTTTTTAATCAAGTTGCCTCCTCACCTTGCTATTGGGCAGTTTTTTCGCCCATTCGCAGTTCTTTTTATTGCTTTGTGTTTTGTGACAAAGTTTTGGTTGTTAGACCAGCGGCGTCCTTGTGTTCCTTCCTCTCTCTTCGTTTATAATTCATCCAAAAAATCGCCTCTAGAAATTCACAAGTTGAATGAGTTAACTTATCCGCGCTTTAAAAAATGCAAGTACGGTTCTCACATCTGCTGAGAGCCGAGTGCGTGTCTGTTTTCCCAAGATACATAAAAACAACAAGCGCGTTCCTTCCGATAACCTGTCGGCAGCCGCCAGCATGGACCGTTGGGCTGCGCTCGACATATGGCAACCACCAGAGCGGCACGCATCGATCGTTCTGAGTGCTATCTATGTGTTTCCATCACCGAGTAGACAAACAAGAGGCCCAGCTTACACTCACTCCCCTCTACTCCGCTTTCGCCTGAAACCACTTTCAGGAACGGGAAAAACAGAATTACGCGCGTTACCTTGTGTTACAAATGTGCGTTTCATTCACCTCGAACGAAAATGTGTTATAAGATGCCGTAGCGTAAGCACAGTCCTTCGCCCGACGTTGCGAAGTGTTGGACACTTTTCGAAGCAATTCAACTAGGTATTTACATTTATTGAGAACGTAAGAACCGCTCACTGCGGTCGAATCTACCAGTCTCTTATCGGGCAGAAATGCGATGTCCTATCACTGGTGCACACAAGCCAGATGTAGGCAGACTGAAGTGGCCCTGAAAAGTTCGGTTGCTGCGAAATATAGTCGTAGGAATTTTAACGTAGAGGATGCACAGTTCAAAAAGCCGATTTAAAAATGCACCTCAACACTATGCCCGCGAAAGAAAAAAAAATTCTCATGCGCGACGCACTTAGATTTCCATAGTCAAATTATAGGAGGTACTTCAACAGCACCGTCACGAGACGCCAACGCCCCTGTTGACACATTCAAACGCTCACCAAACGGTTTCGCGTAACCATCAGTTGTTCCAGACATTGTTGGCGCTCTCCCAACCTCCAAATCTCTATTTTTACTATCCTCAAACGCACGTGTAAAGCTTCCCTCGTCGTTTACATGAAGTCACGGTCACTCGTCTTTTTCCCGCTCACTCAACAAGTTTCATTATAAACAGCGCATGTTTGTAGAGAAGGCAGCGCGAGCAGGTCACCTCCACGGTGTCATCTCATCGCCAACATCTCACCGGGCGGGCGCCGTAACATCGCGCTTGGTGTTAATAAAGGTAACTTAATCAATGAACTCGCTTAGCGGATTGTTATCAAATCAAGGCCGCACATCTACACAGGCGAAGGGCAGTATACATATGGTTAGAAGGAGTTGTGCCACGCTCTTTTTTTGCGGGTGTTGCCGATTGTTCTTTATCTTTCCTCACACAGATAATGAATTTAATCTGATAACGGTCACTGCGCAAAATTCACGGAAGGCAACGGCCTAGCACGTAGCAATCTGTAGCAGAACAAACTGTGCAAGCCCAGAAGAAAAAGCCGCCGCGCACGCATTTCATACGTGACTGCAAAACGTATGTGCCAACTCTCCCACGTACGGGGAAAAAAACTCCGGATAGTTCTTGGCTCGCTTCCGCAACTCCCGCCCTTGCGCGAGCGCCGCATCGATATCAACTGGCATCCTAGCGCTTGCACTTTCGCAACTTACGGTGAAAGGGAGCGCTTCCGGCACTGCTGCGTGTCGAGGGTCAACGTAGCAAACGCAGTGGCTTCCTTCTGTTGCACTTTTCCGTTTTCGTATTCGCTTACGCAAATGCCAGAAACGATTCCAAGCTGCACTGAATCTACTTCAACTACTTTCAAACCCGCGTAAACGTGTTCAACCTTCCTCGCGCCACAAGGCCGTCGTGTGCAGCGAATGCGATGCGAGTGGAAGTGCCGCTCAAGGGAAATGTACGCAGCCTTGTCGCTCCGCATTGAGTGCGGAGGTATACGACGTAGTCGGCGACAGGGGCGCATGCGCAGTTCGACCCGCCTGTCGACTGCGCCACATCCACTGCCGCCAGCTCAGTCCATAGTTGAAGCGTCTATAACGTTAACACAAAATGTTGGCGGACCGATAGCGGGATTACAGACGCCATCGTGACATTAGTTTAAGTCCAAATAATGGTACGTTATTTTTGTTCAGCACGCGTAAAGGCATGAAAGCGCGGACAGAGCGCTACTAAAAGCATTCCACGTTTAAATCGCATCAAATGTCGAGAGAAGCACGCAGTGCGTATGATGAGTCCAATCAACTGCTGTAGCTCTGGAGACCCAAATTTGAGCTTGTGGAGTTCGCCGACTGGCTAAAAGTGCACCAGATTTACTCAGTTATAACGAAGGAACATTTCATAGCATTTATCCGCAGTGACGAGTAGTGTGGCCAGCCTACGGGCTCTTGTACAACAGTAACACTTCTAGAGTACTAGAGATTTTAGTCAAATGCTAAATATCTCAGACCAGTGAAGCGGTACTTTTCATGAAAAGGCTTGGTAAAATTCATGCATAGAGGTTGTATGAAGTAATCTTATAAAGTGAAGTGTACGCCGTCTAACAAAGTCGCACGGAATCCGTTGCTTCCGCGCCACGGCGCGTAAAATTTCTTGTGAAAAAATGTCCCCGACCATAGCAACATAGTCGTTCAGGCGCCCCTTGTTAAGATTTCCACTGCCACATGCACTGTAACAGTTACAGGACGACTACGAGTCAGTTACAGGCCGACTACGAGTTAGTCGACGGTGCATCAGAAGTACGTCGATTGAGGCTCGTAACGAACCCGCTGAGCCTAATTATGGCTGCGGCAATCCCCACCATGTGGGCCGCATACTGTCGATGTCGATGAAGGCCTTGCGTACCAGTGCTTGCAAAGTTGAGGAGCGACGATTTGCAGAAATGCAATGACCGCTGGTTGCCCACTACACCGGACACGTTACGTAACGCCGCACAAAACCTCGACATTAGTACGCCAAAAGAAATGACGTCACCGTCACAGAACGGCTCCGGCAGTAAATGCACAAAAAAAAGTGAACACAGGAGGTCTTGATGGCACACTGCATTTATTTCGACGCCGCCGTAAGAAAAACGAAAATTATTTTCACTATAGTACAAACTTGCATCGTGATGCCCTTGAAATTTTTTTTTGACATTTTTTTTCTTCCATCTCTTATTAAAATGTACAAATATACTTTCATATATCATCTATGCGCTGTGAATATATTTATAGACTCTCATATAATATATATGTATACTATGTACACAAGTGGAACGCCAAAGCGCGCAGATCGGCCCGTCTGCACATCGCTTGGCCCTAGCGATGAAGTCCTTACCAATGGACTACACGACACGACAAAGAAGCACGCACGCACACACATTCACTGTTCTTGATAACCAGAGGAGAAAAAAAGAATGAACACTCAATGCTCCTCCGCTACAGCAGAGAGGGGATTGAAAAAAAAAAAAAAAGAACATGGGCGCAGGGATCCGAACCTGTTCGTGAGCTGCATTGCCCAAAACCTTGCATCCATTAAGCACAGGCACATCCTCGGACTGACGCACGCACAAACAAAATCACAATTGCGAAGCGAAACGGAATGAACAAACTTCGGAAAAAAAAATACCAACTTCCTCAGAGTGAAGGAACACAGATTCCTAACATTGCTTGAAAACAGGTAGACAAGTACAACGCCATATTGAGAAAGGTGGAAGAAAAAAAGGCGGACGAGGAGCGAATTAAATAAAAGCATCTAACAAAGCAAACATAAACAAAACAACGGTTACCAAGACTGTTGGTGCGAGTAAAACTATAACACAAGCTCAAACACGAAAAACACTAAACTTGTTCCGTTCTTGTAATTATTCAAACAGAAGGGAGTTGTTGATTGCAGCGAACTGAAATGAAAGATTCGGGCTTGTTTTTCTGCGTAGTATGGACCGCAGAGCGGCCGAGCAGAAATTCAAAGCTTTTCAGAGAACGGGAATAAAAAGAACGAACGAAACGACGGAAGCGTTACTGTGGGCCTCCGAGCCAAAAACTTTTTTTTTTCGTTTTTTTTTTCTTCTTTCTTTCTATAAACACAAATGTGCATTGAGTAAACAATATGTCTACTTATTTAAATGCCTTTGACAGAAATTACACTGCAATACACGATACAAATTATCAAGTTCGATAAACACACAGTCGCTAGTTGAGGGCTGTTTTGACGCAGCACTTGTAGCGTAACAAAACAGCAAGCGCCGCTACTTGCGTTTCAAACGTTTAAGTTGTAACTAATGCCCATCGATAAGTACTTGTACACTGTATTCACACGTTCATAAATGAACCAACAACAAAAAAATGGGTGTCATAACACGAGTCATTCGACAGACACGACCTACAAATGGCAAAAGTAGCCCTGCCACAAATCGTAAGGACTCAAAGGTGTGGTTTGGACTCTACGAACGTCGTTTCCCGAGCGCGAGAAACCAGTCACTTCCGAAATGTCTACAGACGGAAAGAAACAAATAACGCGCAAAGATTGCTTTCGGAATGGTGCGATTATATTTTACCCAAGGACACTTCGAAAAATACGAACCAACGACTTTGGCCCGCCGTAACGTGTCGGTTCAAACCGACATGACTTGCTTGGTCTTGCCGGTCGTCATCTATGGCTGTGAGTAGGAGAGTTCCACGTGTTCAGAATAAATTTCTTGTGACTGAGCAAGGATTGAACTGCGAACTATTGCTAGACGTACCGAACACAGCAGATTACACACATACCTTGCGGACTGTCCCACTGGTTACTTCCAAGCATCGGGTTGGTACGTGGAGCGTTTTGTCGCAGAAGACGAGGACATTACAGGCGGCGCTACCTGCGCTTGGAATTATGACCCGCGAAGGAACTCAGTAATGACCAGCACCTCAAAAGGAGACTTAATAACGCCTCTTCGAAACTTTTTTGACGAGGGAATTGCGAACATACGAAAAGTAACGCCGCCTTTGCCTAGTGAACTGAAACGACTAGCGCGAGTTGCTACGCGCCATGGACCCGTCGTTGAACGCCGCCGGCCGGCCGAAACGCGGCGCTAATGGCGTTCAATTGCGAGACACGTTGTCGCGAAAGTCTGGTAGAGTTTATCCCAGAAGAAAAAAAAAAAAACGGAAGAGTGAACTGGAGAAAACTCGGCAGGCGAGGAGTCTAGAACACGTGCTCGCCCACTGACCCAGCCTTGGGAAAAGGGGAGAAAAAAAAATCAACACGAAATGTAACCGTCGCGAGGTTTGAGATCATTGCTACTCTAGCGCAACTAACTGTGCGCGCACGCACACGATTCAAGAGTGTGTTCGGAGGTAACAGCGGCCGCGGGAAGTTGGCTTTGCGCGAGGCCGCGAAGGAAATGGACTGAGGCCAAGAGCCGAGGCTGCGTCGAGGAAAAGATAAAGCGAACAGTCGGGAACGGGTTGCCGGAAACGCTGGAGAGAGCGGCCGCCGGCCGAGCAGGAAAAGAAAGCGAGTGACGACACCCTGGCGAAGCGGAATCTCGAGCGCAGAACAGAAAAATAAAAATAAAAAAGATGGGAGACCACGTGCAGCGCGTTTCGACAGCAGCGTCGAGCGCGGAAACGCGATTTGGGGCCCCCACGTGCTAAGCTGCAAGACGACAGTGAACAGAGCGGATTTTTTTTTTTTCCATTTCGAACACTACAAAAATGAACGACACGGCTATTTTGACAGACGCGTAAAATTTATCAAACGTTCATCGTTGAGACGCGATACAAATGTGAGAACGACTAAAAATAACCACTGACGCGGGAACGAACACGAAAAAAAAAAAATACCTGTGAAGCGAAAAACGTCCACGAGTCCGTTTTTCGGAGAGTGCCGCATCGGTGCGATACACACACACACACGCACGGTAGTCGAAAAACGGCGTCGCAGCGCAGCGTTCAGCAGTTGATCCCGGAGGGCAGGCTGCTCTCGAGCCAGCCGACGCCGAGTATGTCGGACACGTCGGGCGACAGGTCCGGGAACTGGAAATGCGTGGTCGAACTCGAGCTGGCACTGTCTATAGCGTCCATATCTCCCAGCGACCACGCCATCACGAGTCCGTTGGCGCCCAGATCCCCCATGTTGGAGGCGAGGTCGAACACCTCGGTGATGTGGTCGAGGTCGGCCAGCTGCGTCGAGGTGTCGGCCACGGCGAAGCGCTGTGCGGGCGCCGGGGACTGGACGGAGGAGAACGAAGAGGACGACGAGCAGGACGAGCTCGTGCTAGACGGCGACACGGCGGACGCCGCCATGAGCTCGGCGATGGAGGGCTTCACGTCGACGACCATGTCCTCGTACAGGGAGACGTTGGCGCTCTCGGGCGAGCCGGGCTCCTCTGCCGACGGCGAGCAGGGCACCTTCGCTGGCGGCGTCAGCTGCCCCGTAGCGAGCGGGACGTGCTTGCTGCGACTGATGCTCTTCTTGAACTTGTCGTCGATGGTGAGCTTCAGCTTGAGGCGCGGCTGGCCGCCGTTCACCGGCGTCGTCGCCGTCACCTGCACGAGGCCGGAGGATTTTTGGGACTTGTGGTGATGATGGTGGTGGTGATGGCCGTGGTGACTGGAAGACGACTTGTGATGGTGGTGGTGGTGATGGTGGTGGCGGCTGCCGTGGTGAGAAGAGCTCTTGTGGTGGTGCGACTTGGCCGCGCCGCTCGACTTGGCGGCGTGCGAGGCTTTGGCGGGAACCGCGGCCGCCGCCGCGCGCTCGTGCGTCGTCGTCTTGACGGTCGTCGCCGTGGCGGCGGCAGCCTTGACCTTCTTGCGCGGCCGGTACTTGTAGTCCGGGTACTCCTGCATGTGCAGTAGGCGCAGGCGCTCGGCTTCCTCGATGTACGGTTTGCGCTCGAGGTCCGAGAGCATCTTCCAGCGCATGCCGAGACGCTTGCTGATCTCAGCGTTGTGCATGTCCGGTTGCTGCTCGCAGATCTTGCGCCGCTCGATCTGGCTCCAAACCATGAACGCGTTCATGGGCCGCTTGATGTGGTTAGTCACCTTCTTGCACTGGGTGGCGTCCGTGTACGGCGTCGGAGAGTTGACGTCCACCTTGAGCGAGCCGAACGGCTGGCTGCGTCGCTTCTGCTCCATGGTATCCGCGTCCACGCTTCCCAAGCTGTGCGGCACCATCGCGGCTACACGACACACATCAAGCGCCGATGACGAACACCACGTACGACGAACAAACCCACGCCGACCGGTAATCCGAGGGACGGTATCCTTTCGAAGCGACGGCAGAAACAGCGGGAGGCGCGTTCTACGTCTATGTAATCCACGAGGCGCCGCCGACCGCGCGAGACGAAAAAGCACGTGGGAAAACACCTCGCAACTGCTCCGAACGCACGCCGGGTATGGAATGAGCGATGCTGCGAAGCGCCGCCGTCTGTTTTATAGACGCTGCTCCGGATGTGACGTCGCCTACGCTTCCAACCAATCGCTGCGCGGGGTGATCGCCCCCTGCCAAGGTTGAACACTCCCGCTCCGGCCGCTGCCTGTACGGGGGCGCCACCCCGGGGCCCTGGTGGTAACTACGAAACGGCGCACGCCGCGCCAGTACGTGCTCTTTGAACTATGCCTCGAACTCCGCGTGATATTCCTTTCGCAAATGCTGCAACGTGGTCTCGTGAACGCGCAAATGAACGGACAGACAATAAATTGAGTGACGTAAATGGCAGTAACTTGAATTCGATACCTCTATCCACTTTAACCAATCTTTTGTTTACGGCTTTCGTTTTTGCAGGAGCACGTTGCGTTAGCTAAAGTTCATCTCCATTACATTTCAAAACGATAAGCAATCTCGATGGGTAGGAAAACAGTGCGGCAAGTTTTGCAGTGCGGACGATGAAAACGTACTGGCCTACGTCAGGAATGCAAAAAGCGAGAAAACACGAACGGAACGTCCTGGGGCGGGGAGGGAAGCGGACGGCGAGGGGCTCCTTCGCCAACGAACCGCCGCCAAACAAGTTCGCTGGAAAACAGTCATTCTCCGCCGGGGCCAGTGACTGACTCTTCGCCTCTGCGGCTGCATCGGCGCCAGCTCCCAAGCGCGCCACACATCCGACGTCGTGGGCGAATGGTTGGAACACGCGCAGCCACCATTTCGCGACGCGTTCGAGATGGCGGGAAAACATGCCAGCGTTGACTGCAGGAGCGTATCGGAACTACAGGCATTACTGCGCGCTCAACACAAAATAACACGCAAGCAATCTTTGCCTATAGTTCATCTCATAAGCTACATGCAGCACTGTGGAGGCTACATTGTTATCAATAGTGCGCCCACTGAGGGCGCCTAATCCGCCGTGAAGGGGGTCCTGAAAGGACACTCCCTTCTCCCCTCTCGGCAAGTGGCACCGCACGGCCCCGCGCCTTTTGTCGCTTCCTTCGCGGTGAGTTAGGCGGCCTGAGGGGGACAACAATGTAGCCTCCACAGTGCTGCATGTAGCTTGTGAGATGAACTATAGATTGCTTCGATTTCATGCTTTTTCTGAATCATAATGGCTACTGCGCAGTAGCTGGAGGACAGCGTTCCAAACCGTCGAGGTGGACGACGTTCCAACCTACCATTGGGAGACGCAGTTTGGAAAGAAATGAACTCGTTTATTTTCCCCGAAGTTTTCGTCCATCTGTCTGTCGGTATGTCTGTCCGTCCGTCCGTCTGTCTGTCTGTGTTCAGTCGCTCGCGCCAAAGTTGAGGCATGCTTAAGCACGAAGTATTTGTAGGCAGGACTATTACATGTTCAGAAATCTCATCGCAAAAGAAACCTCAGCTATATTTAAGCGCACAACAGCGAGTATCGACGTTCTTTCAAATACGAATGCACGTCGGATGCGTTTTTATTGTAGCAAATGAAAGAAGAACGCGTTCTAACGCTTTCTTCTTGCAAAGAGAGACGAGATGAAAGCAAACATGAAAAGAAAAGAGCTCGAGCTCTTGCTGTTCCGACAAGAGCAAAAAACAAAAGACGAAGAAAACGGTCGCGCGATCCCCAACAGACGGTGCGCTAGCTGTGGGAAGGCGGGAAATTTGAAGTGAAATAAAGAAACCTTGTTGCATTCGTCGTGAAAGGAGCGAGAGGGGAGAAAAACGTCGTGAGGATTGGGAGGGGGAGAGAACGGAGAAGGAGAGAGAGAACTGAAAGGAGTGTCAGACGGCTATTGTCTTTCGACGACATTTGCAACGAAGTAAGCAATCGCGGCCACTTTTGTGTTCGTTTTTTTTTTTTCCTGAATCTCCCAGGTGACGCAAATATTGCAGCCGTGAGTTAACGTGCTCACTCTTGCGGTGTAAGCCACAGTCGCCACTAATCTCCCTTGTGGATAATTTTATTGAAATAAAAGGGATCGGGCATTGGAGAATTCTGAAACTTAGTTTTTTTTTTTTTTGCAAGCTTACACTTCGTTACACATAATTAGGTATCGTTTTGCTACCCCATTTTGGTGTCGCTGTATTTTTTTTTTTACTTGATTCAGACGCGACCAGCGCCTGCTGGTTTAAAAAGGCCAAATTGCCTAAATTAAAGCTTCTATACGGGTTGGCTACTTGGTATTTCATCGGCCCTAACCGCCTGAGGACGGGCGCGTCTCTGCCTTGTGTAGCCTTTTGTGTTGTTCTGTGTCGCGTAGAGTTGCATAGTACATCACACGTAGACAGATGAGATTCGAGTGATCGTATGTTATGTGAAGCTGAATTTCGTTTTTGAACTTCAAGCTCGTGCAACATTTTTGCCACGTTGCGCAGATGCAATACTTATTCTTTCTTATACTTATACTTGTACTTATAATACTTATAATTTATCCTTTCTCTGCACCTCGTTCTCTTCACAACTCTCGCGCTCTCTTTCTTCTCCCAAATGTTCAGTGGGTTGAAGACTTCCCCCCACAACTGCAAGCGGCCACGACCTATTTAATTTGCTGTCGTGCCAATATAACGTAACAATGAATTACCCCGGGCAGAATCCGGCAGTAACTTTATGCAACGTAGAGCCCTCTTTATATACTTGTTCAATCAGCACTTGGCCGCATTTTTCTCGTTTTTGAAAGCTTTCAAACAAAAAAAAAACAAAGCGGTATATTCAGAACTCATAAAACAGATCAAGAGAAGGAAATGAAAAGGGCAAGTACAGACAATCGGAAACCCGAAGTTCTATTTCGGTCTGAAACATATGTCCACAAAAGGGCAGAGGGAAAGGAGCGAAGACCAGCTCAACCGCGGGCTGTACAGCGCAGAAACAACACACGCGCGAAAACCTAGACCGCGCCGGTTTTTAAAACGTTTAAACGACGCACGTGGAAGTTGAAATCTCGGCTCTGCGATGCTATTGCAGTGGCCGGCTGTGGTCTTGCGCATCTTTCGTATACCGCTGCTTAAAAAAACACTCCTGACTCCGAATTTCAAGGTGCTTTATTGTCGGGTTGTGTGCACAGCGCCCGCACAAGGACGGTGCTCGCGACGAGAGGCGCAGCAGTGCACGAACACGGAAGACCTTACACATGAAGGCTCGTGTACAACTTAAGAACGACAACGGAAGTTGCCTCTGTGCTTCATCACCGCAGCCGGATGTTACTCCGGGCGGCGCAAGTAGGGCGTTTTGGGGAATACTTTGAACATAGCACGAGCCGTTTCCGCGATTTTTTCGGACTTAATATGCGTATAAACTACTGCAGCGACGACAAACAAACTACGTGAGAAAAGACAGACGATATCACGCATATACATAGCAATCCCCTTTCAAAACTCGCTCGCCCCTTTGACGTCTGGTCCGTGGCTTAGGCGGGGTGATACCGTACATGAGCTATTCGCGTTCTTAACTTGTTCCCGATTATAGCTGGATGTTCAACATCTCTTACCGCTGTGGGTTGTAGTTCGCACTGCGTACAGGTAATTGCTGACAGCGTCAACGCTAATCGCCGACTTTGGGGGCGTCTACATTTAGGGATTTCGGCGAGTAAAAGCGTTCCTCAACCATAATCCCGCCCTACGGCTCCTTGCTCCTCCTCCCCCATTTGTTAAAGTTCAGAGCACTTTAGGGGCTCGCCTCGTAGTCGTAGCTCGCTCGCTGGACCCAAGTAGAGCCCCACGGCGTTCCGGCGTAGCGGCTGTCGTCGCGGCGTCCCACAGAGGCTCCGAAAACCAGGCGGTTTGTGTAGTCATAACCGTACTAAACTTGTGAACCGCTGCCGCTTGTCATACATCCCACCGTTGTTTAGCGCAAAGAAATCTGCAGGTGCATTTGAGGCAAAATATGCATACTTAACCGGCAGCGCCCGCGTTAATTTAGTTAAGAACGCTCGTTGGGCAATTGGTTTTTACGATAGTAAGCGAAAAAAAGTGGCAGTGCAACACCGGCACGTGTGGGAGGACAAGCAAGCACAAAAAGAACAGAACTCCGGCTGGAGCACTTTCAGGCAGGGGGCGCGCGCGACCACTGCGAAGGCGGGAAATTTAAATTGCATTGGGCATACCTCCGTTCCGTTCACCAAGAGAGGAGTGGGACAGGGCGGCGAAGAGCGCGATGGGTGGTAGCAGTGAGCGGATAACGGCGTTACAGCCCATTATGGCGGATCACTGCTCTGCACTTCCAATAGCTTTCACATTGAGTGGAGCAGCTTTATTTTACTGTTTGTTTGTTCGCAGTAATTTTTTTTTTTTTTGCGAAAAACGTGTGCGACGGGATCAAAGCGTCGATAGTTGGCAGTAACAAGTTCGGTTCTAATGGATTCCGTGGGAGGAAAGGAAGAGGGAGGTTACAATTACAGGTCACGACCAGTGTGGGTGCATGGAAGGCATGGAAGTGGGTGCATGGAACACATCCCGTCTTTCAGAAACGACTGAGGAGTTCGGTCCTTGGCCTCGTAGGGTGCGCTTCTCTGCCTAGTGTTGGTTTGCGAGCGCTCTCCCCAACGCTGGGCGTCTAAAATCCCAGAAGCGGGAATGTGCTTGCGATGTGTTGGGCAGTAACCCCGTGGGAAGGCTCAACCACGTCTTCAGATGCCACAGTATACCACGAGGCTCGATAACGTCCTTATTTCAAAAAGAAGATTCACGAGGACAGTTACACCAAGCTCACTCTGCTCTCGGTAGCCGTCCCATTGAAAAGACCGGCTTCTATTACGCTCGGTTCGACTGAAAAAGAAACGGAGAACGTGGAGAATAGCGGTTACGTCCAGAAATAAAGTGCCGCCTATAAAGATCACCCACACTTTAATTCTGCTGCTTTGCTGAGTATTCCAAACATAATCGAGCTGCCGCCAAATCGTTACGTCGTTCAGAGGCTTCAAAAGGAAGCACTGCCATACGCGTCGTTCGTATTCTCACTGAACTACAGACGTCAATTTGTTTTGTTTCAAGCCTGTTGACAATCGGGGACAACTTTTTGAACTGAAAACTTTGCTCTTGTACCTTAGGTCGTTGGCCATTGTTTACGAACAACGACGAACGCGGACGAGGCCTGCTATCTCGTGTTTGCGAACAGGGCTGATGCTTGCTTTTTTTTTTTTTTTGTGCTGACGAAAGAATTGTTTACTGCAGCAGCTATGCATTGAGAATGAACGTGAGTTCTGGCGTAGCGCGTATACCCAGCACTTACGTCGGCTACTGACATCAAACGTTTCAGCTGTTTCCACAGCCACCCCGGAGAGCGAGCTGCGGCGAATCACGGCGAGGAGTTCCGTGACCCCGTCGCAAGCGAAGCGGAAGCGACGGACGATGCGGCAGCGGCGTCGGTTCTTCGCCTTCGGTTGTCACAGGCGCTTTGAACCCGGCCGCTGGCCCGAGCGCATTCACGGCGCTCTTGGCCGCCGTCCAGCGTGCAGAGCGCCTAGGAAAACCCCGTACCCGCCGAGCAGCGCTGTGAAAGAGACGCGCGATAGGATACTACTAGAAGCCTCTTCTGCGCGCCTCCTTCAAAACGCAAGATGATGTTCCCAGGGATTTCTTGGTTTATTTTTGCACTCTTCGGCGTTTTATGGCTCCTCTACCGCCTATTTCCGGCGATCGGGCGCGTGATGAGGCGCTGGCTTGATGCGGTTGCGGATCCGAAGCGCTACCTGCGGGAGGGCTCTTCGAAAAAGCTATAGATAGGCCCTCTTTCTGGCTGCTATTAGAAGAGGCGGATATTTCGACCTCATAAATACGCGCGCTTTCATGTGAGGGAAAAGCCAGATATTACGAATTCTTTCGTAAAGTGTTACGATATTAAAAGTTGTACTGCGGCCCTGCACGCTACGGACCCCGACCTCCAGTTCTGGTTGAGCAGTTTCAGGAGCTCCCCTTCGCGCAGGACAGGCGAATCTTGGCCAGGTGTGTCGGAAAACGACAGAGCAGGGTCAAGGAAACCGGAAGGCAATCCTGTTTCGTCCCTACCATACACAGCAGTTGCGCTAATCGGTGCTACGCTGATAGCGGCTAGCAGGAGTTAGTGGAATCCCTAGCAAGTGCAGTCTCACTGTGTCCACATTTTCCGCCTACTGTGGACAGAGAACGTCCCCACCCCCTTCTAGCTAAAAAAGGTGCATGTGTGTGTGTGTGTGCGTGTGTATGTGGGTGAGTGGGTCGGGGGGGGGGGGGGGGGGGGGGCGTTACTCTGGGCATTACAATTAAACCAAAGCGCAGAGCTGGTCTTGGTACGGCAGACGGTACGCATGCGCGCTACATGTATCAACACCCCATTAGCGTTAAACATTTCCTAGCACGAGAAGGGGTCAGTGCTACCACTTTTCCTAGGACGGGATCACCTAGAAAGAGGTGCGCCCTTTGCCCGGTTTCCCTACGTCCAGTTTTCCTAGGAATAATTGGCTGCGACGAGTGGGCCTGCGCCCAAACTTTACATACCAAGAACAGAAAAAAAAAATCACATCCTTATTTTAGTGGTTAAGCGCACCGACACCTGAGGTGTAAGGCGCGCCGTAGTGGAGGCAAAATGATATCCAACCGCCTTTAATTTAATTTCATTTCATTTCCTTAAAGACCTCATGGGAGGGGTATTACATTAGAAGGCTTCGCCTGATATCGGTAAATCATATTGATGTGAAGATTCACTAGGTCTTCAAGCTCGAACTCCGTCGGCGCGGTAACGAATAAAACCGTCATTCCGCTTTTTCATTTTTCCGTCGTTTTCAATCATGTGACCCACTGGATTACATAAAAGAGTCTAAACAGATACATCAGGTCGGCGTCTTCGTTGCAAAACGGCGTACGCCGTTTTGCAACGAACAGCCTTTTATGATGCTGTACGCAAAACCAATAACCTCGATTTTATTGCTACTCGCAAAATCAAGACATAAAACGATCTTTTGTTTTTGTGGTCGCCTATTTCTGACTAAGAAGCCGCCCGAAATGAGGTTTATTTGAGATGTAAACGTTTTTATTTGGTCTAAACGCGTTCTCTGAATGCGTTCTCTGAACTTCCTCTAAACGCGTTCTCTGAAAGCAATCAGGAAGGGTACAATCTTGCGTTGTGGCCGGTTATAGAAATCAGAAGAGTTGGTTTACTTGGCCGCGTAACTTGATCATTTCGCGCCCGGAAATGACTAGTTAGAACAAGAAAGATGTGCAGCGAGATGGGCGAGTCGGCGAATAACTTTTTGTTATTCTGTAGAAAGCATATGCCACGTCCTCGCTCCTCATTGTTTCCCGTAATTAAGCGGCGTTCAATAGAGTTCAGACGCTTTTGCGTATTGGCATTGTTCTTTTGTTAAACAGCCTTGCTAATGTGCAATTACGAGGGAAGTTATAACATCAAACTGCCCTACCCCAGACCAACTACGTGGCTCTTGGGCTTTCAAAAAGTGAAACCACGGGCATTCTTGCGTCCTTCGACTTTAATCAATTTTATTAGACGACAGTACATTAGACGACAGCACGGGTAGATAAACGACAGTACATTCCAATATATATATATTTTTTTCATTTCAGGTTTCAAAAAGGAACGACTGGTTACGGAAATTTCTGTTTAATAATGCCTTGTTAACGAATACCAATCTACAGCAGTTAGTGCACTTATCGTCAGCTGTGGCCCAGTGGCTTGAGTCCAAGGACGTGGGTTGGAGTCCGGCGGCGGCGGTTGCAGCTGTTTCTTTTTTTTTTTTCTGGCGGAGGAGAAAAATAAAAACGAGTGTGGGCCGAGATTTCGGCGCACGTTAAATACACCGTTTAGATGGTACACGACTTTCTTTACATTAAAAAAAAGCATCTGGTAACGCAAAGTAAATTCCAGCACCGAAGCACGTTTTTTTTTTAACGAAAAAAAAAAACGATTAATAAAGCTGCACATTTGAAGTTCGTGCTACAGGGCTGCAGCAGACGTGATAGGGGAATATAAAAACACTTATCAGTGCGTTAACTCGGCGTTGGCATTACAGTAATCCGTATGATCAAACGAAACACTTGCCGATGTCCTTGGACGGAGGTCACCAAAGGCACAAACGAGTTTCTGTGACCTCATTAAAACTCAGAGAGAAAGTGTCGATATTTTTTTATGTGTTTTCGATAAAATCTCGTCTAGTTGGCTTAGTTGTACGAACTTTGCCTTAAAGTATTATTATGGGGCCGGTGCTGTCTTTCAAAGGAATTCAACCTGAATTTTCTCTTCATGACGCTCCTAAAAATTCCTCCTAGCGCATCATAGCCCAGGTGTCGCTCCGGCACGTCTGACACCGAAATTTAGAGAGACAATAATTTGCTGGCTGGAAATTGCGACAAATCTTTTTATCACCGGGTCACGATCCCAATGGGTGGAGGAGGGAAAAATGTAGGGGACAGTGCCGCTCCTTGCGGGCTGCCATGCGCACAACGTTTCCATCGGTGTCGGAGCAGTAGACGCGCTGTCGAGGCCTTCTGTGCACGGACGGGGATGGGCAAAGAAGCAGCCCATGTGAGGCGCCCAGCATCGCCTGCGGCGCGTCTGCGGATGCGCGAAACCACAGCACGCAAGTACCGGCCATCTGTTCCTTGGGTGTGTGTGCGCTGGGCCAACACCTTCGTGACAAAAGAAGGCCTGCGCACAGCTTCCCAGCCTTAATTTTTTTGTCAGCGTGTCTTTTGTAACCTCTGCATCACTTTAGCGATGTATTCTGTTTTTTAACCATTCATAATGTTGGCAAAAATCATGTCTACAATGGGGCCACGATGGCACTGGGCGGAGGCATTCTCGTCTTTAGGCGTTGCTGGCGGGGCCGCCGGCGAAGAGCTGCGAAGCCCAACCGACGCCCCTCGTCTCAAGCCACCCCGATGCTTTTGGGGAGAAAACGACAGGAAACGAGCTGAGCGAGGCCGCTCCTCTTCGCTGGCGCTTTCTTCGTCTCCTGCAGCTTCTGGTTCTCGCTGCGATGTGGGTTCGGCAGAAGACGCTAAACTGGCCCTGCCAGCCACATCCCCCGATCGCCTTCTGAGACGACCAGCAGGGATAGCCACGGGCGGCGGTTGGAGTAATAGATAGCCGTGCTTTTGTGAGCCCTTCCGCAGGATACCTCCCAGACCTGTGCTGCTCAGCCCAAGGACGCGGGCTCGATTCCAGGCCGTGGCGGTTGCCTTTCCGATGGAGGCTAAAAGATAAAACGCTCGTGGGTCGAAGTTTCGGTGCGCCCTAAAGATCCACAGGTGGCGGAAATTAGTCAGGCGCCCTCCACTGCGGCGCGCCTCATAGCCCCGGGGGTATTTTCCGCGCGTCAAACACACAGAAAACATACCTTCATGAACAAGTTTTTTTATTTTCATATTTGTTGTTCATATTTGTTGTTTTTTGCAGGTTGAGGGGATTTATTGCTGTTGGCCCGACACTGCTTACGCCTCCTCAGACAAGATGACCTTCAGAAGACACCGAAAATTCTGGCACAGACGCACTCACAAATGATAAAAACAAGTACGGTATCAGGCGACAGTAAAGGCAGTAGCTTTGAAGAAACACGCTCAACAAAAGTTTTACTTACGTACAGTATACAGTAATGCGCAGTTCATACACAGCCCTACCTTGCACTAGGTTAAGGTACATAATGTCAGTGTTGAATTTATTTAGATCAAGTTTACTGGATTTTCTAGACTTTTTTTTATAGAGCTGCGCCCACCAACCAACCAGGTGGGCTGGGCATACCTTCCTTTCCACCCCTTCTGTGGTCTTCAAAGTGCTTTCATGACTCGAGCTGCTTTCTGTCATTAGCACGTTAAGCCAGCTTAGTTATTAGTACACGTCCCCTTCAACCTTTGCGACGGACCAACTTTTGAAAACACACAGTGTGATCGTTCCAGTAACTCCCCACGGGTGCTGAACAGTACAAGCGAAAATTAAAAATAATAAAATAAGTGTTCGAGAGTCGCGGGCGGTGTCAAGCGATGTCAAGCGACGCGGCACCGCCGAGACACCCATCAAAGTTGATAGGGAGAAAACAGAGGAAAATAGCAATATCGCCCTGTTAACAGAGTGCAGCCCTTCCAAATGACCTCAGTGGAGTTTCCAGCTACGATCCTGCGGGCAGCGTCCCGGAGATACGAGCTTGTTAAAGGGCAACCCTGTTGGCTAGTGGAAGGGGAAACACGATATTACGGAGGGTGCAAGATGAAGGATCTCTCCCCCTCTCACTGCGGACGCAATAGAAAAAAAAGCTTTTCTGTCCGCTGAGCCCCGCTTCCCTCTCTGATCCCCTGTCGTTTGGCCGCTTTGTTATTTCAGGCGGTCGTTGTCGTTGTTGTTGGACCTCCGACGACTTCTATGCGCTGCACGAGCGCCATGAGCGAGTGGTTTCGTGTAGCAGCGCAGGAGAGCCTTCAATCCCGAAACAGGATAGACCCGTTTACGGGCCGGAGCAGGCACCACCCGTGCCGCGCACTCCCACACTCGAAGGCGGCTGCAGCGCCGTGGTGCAGTGCACGCGCGAGAGAGACTCATCAGCGCCGATCAAAAACAACAAGACGAGAACGAGGCGCCGGCACCGACGAGGAACAACAGGGCTATCCCCTCACATCGTTCCACGCGCTGCCTTTATATATTATTCCTCCGTCCGAGTTCACCTCATTTGTCGTTTTGCTTCCCTTTGCACCAAGGGCGGGCTCTCGTAGTAGCCGGTAAGATACGGGCAGTACGAAGAAAGGGCTTCGAAAGGGCAGGAAATAAGCTGGAAAGGGGCAGCTACTCTCCTCCTCCTCCTCCTTGGGCCTTTCTGTGCTTTTCTCTCTCCCTTCGCTCGTTTTCTGTTCCTTCCATGGTTCTGTTTTTGCGCGATGTCTGATGCGGCGGTGGGTCGCTGCTCACTGCGGGGCGATTGCGTGCTCGCAAGGCGGGCGCGGAGGCGCCCATAATTGAACCTTCATATTGTTTCCAGTCTGGTTGGTGGGGCCGGCGATGGCGACTGCGTCGTTATTGATGTTGAGTACGTGCCTTTTCCGAGTTCCTTCTGTTCGTTTTCCTTTTTGTAATATTTTGTTGTTTCTTCCTGCGCCTGCTCTTCTTAACGTACCCCTTCAGTGTTTGTCTTTCTGTTATTATTATTTTTTTTTCAGGTGGCAGTTTCTCACAGACATGGAACCTGACTTAACATTGTTCGAATGCGGATATAATCAGTGGAGGGATTCGATGCGAATAACACAGTACAAGCTCTTACTCTGTAAAACGGTAAGTTGAGCTAGTTGGATCAGATTCATATTTAAAGCGCAGACAGACGATCGCTGACAAAGCGTTCGTGTTGTCCTCGTCTTGTGTATCGTCTGTCTGCGCTTTAAATATGACTCTTACCCTGACGAGGGGGTCCGGATGTTAACTAGAGAGAGAGAGAGAGAGAGAGAGAGAGAGAGAGGGGGAGGGAGGGAGGGAGAGAGTGAGAGAGAGAGTGAGTGTGTGTGTGTGTGTGTGAGAGAGAGAGAGAGAGAGAGAGAGAGAGAGAGAGAGAGAGAGAGAGAGAGAGAGAGAGAGAGAGAGAGAGAGAGAGAGATTTTATTTTGGCAGGAACACTACACGCCAATTTGGGGAAATGTGAGTAGAAGGTAATCATGTTACATGAAGAACAAGGACTCAGCGTGGCCGAAGTATGTGCGCATAAATGTAAGACACTCAGCATACAAACAAAAAGCAAGACTAAACTTGATGCACCACAGTTATTTAATAATGCTGAGTTAAAGATTTCATCTAAATGTTTAAGACTGCGATCGTTAGAAACTAGCCAATTGCGTTTGTGAGGACGATCTGCCCTGCTATCGTCGGGTGACATGCACTGTAGGTAAGCTGGCGTGTGCGCGTGGCTGTCCGTAATGTTACCCGGAATTTCTATAGCAGCGTTGACGTGACGACTGCAAAAGCGTCATATCTCGCTCTAATATATATATATATATATATATATATATATATATATATATATATATATATATATATATATATATATATATATAATTTACCTATCTCTCTTGCTCTTTCTCGTTGCGGAAAAAGTTGGTCGATTTGATGAAATAGAACGTGAGAGATCGACTGTCTCACTTTCCTTTTTATTGACTTTCTGGGTTTTGCGCTCGAAAGAGCCGAAGAGTCACTCGGGCGGCTTCGGGTCACGTTCGAGTGGGCACGAAAACCGATCAAAGAATGGTGTCTCATATTTTCAAGCGTACAGCCCGCACCAATAATTTAGGAAGTTCTCAGACTTGGTAGGTTAATCCGACGTGTGCACGAATTTTCGGGTACGGTGCAGCTTCTCGGTACCGTACTAAACCCATATCATTGCCCCATTTATGATTTCATAGAACAGTACATGTTTATTTTCGACATAAAAAGCTGTTGGGGATGTGGACAGCTTGACGAGCTGATTGATTGATTGTAGGGTTTAACGCGCCGACGCAACGCAGGCGATGAGGCGCGCCGTAGTGGAGGGCTCCGGATTAATTTTGACCACCTGGGGATCTTTAACGTGCGCCGAAATCTCGTACACACGGGCGTTTTTGCTTTTCGCCTCCATCAGAAAAGCGGCCGCCGCGGCCGGGAATCGAACCCGCGACCTCGTGCTCAGCAGCGCAACGCCTTAGCCACTGAGCCACCGCGGCGGGTCGTTGACAAGCTGTCACCCGTACATATATGTGTGGGCGGCAGATGACACGTTCCATTATGACACCCTACAAGATTCACTTACGATCAATGCATTGCAATTGCAATTGAAATAACACTTTTTTTCTCAGTATACAATAAAAACTAGGAAAAATGGTACTGTTGAAGCAAATGCATTCCAGTTTCAATAACACTTTTTTGCGCTATACAACAAAAACTAGATGGTACATTTACAGCAAATCCTCATAAATGTCAAGTAAATCAGAGGACACACTTTAATACATTCTCTCAGGGATATGGTTTCCATACACATACAAATACAAACTTTCGGGAAGAAATCCATAAAAATTTTATAATAGTAGATACATGCGTAAGTGTTCAAGAAGCGTCACATCACTGAAGTCAATCTTCCTCCATCGGCACTGATTTTTCTTGCCACCGATGTCTGTTTGCAGGTTGCTTGTATAACATTGCCAAAACATTAGGGAAGGATAATGCAATGAGTAATGTTCAACTGCATTTCCAAATCGATAAGCAGAAGTCGTCAGAGTAAAAACAGCTCACTGCAAGCGTTGCAAGACACGTATAAGACAAGAAAACAGACCTGCACTCAGTTGACGTGTCAGACAAGCGTACAGTTGACAAGCGTACTCAGTTGACAAGCGTACTTACTGAAGTAAGGATAAAACGTACGCTACTTCATTTAGATTTCCATAAGTACACCCTGTAATGTACAGAAATCTCTACAGCAATCTGTAATCTACAACAAGATTCGATATTTTGTCTTAACTTGTGAGTACAGCGTCTTTAGTGCTTAGCAACAAGTGACTTCGAGGTAGATGTATGCGTAATGCCCCGTATGTCTTTGTTGTTTACCTTTTCGCGGCACTGTTGTACATTAGAACTGTTGTTCCCACTCATTTCTGCGCCCTCAGTGACAATTCAGTGCAGTCGCTACGAGTTGTCTGCACGTTTTTGAACGCGCACCGTTTCACCGACGTTTCTGCAGCCCTCCCTCCTCTCTGGCTAAGAAAAAGAACAAATCCAAGTCCGATTGATTTACTTTCAGAAAACTCCGCCCGATAAGAAGCTGTAATAGCAGCTTAACGAAGTCCCCCGAGTTGCTTTACACAGGGTCGCAGAAATTTGTCCGAACATATAACGAAGGTATACCGCAAAAATAGAGAGAAAAGATAAAGGTATACGTAGCAGCCCGAGCGCTGTGGTCTCTGGTTATTCGAGCGTTTAACTCATTTAACCCGAATTCATTGCTTTCTGAATCCTCTTAGGCCTACAGTACTTCGCATTCCTGCATCTCTTAAGGGTGTGGAGCCAGGCCTTATAGATATTGAAAGCCTGTACATCGTGACCCTCTTGTCCTTGGTCTCTCGCAAATTAATTGACATTCTTCACCTTACTGTGATGACGTATTTTCAACCTCAGGGTCTGAGAACAGACAAGAGGAGACCGTTTGCGCCAGTGGAAGTGCGTATCGCCGAGGCTTGCTCGTTATCTAGGAGGCGTCGCTGATACGACCCAGGCCGTGAGGCGAAAGACCACCAACGGTGACAGGGTATATCCCGAGCGCGCTTTCGATAAAGACGCATCTAAACGACGTGTAATGCGGCCAAGAGGAGGAGGCAGGAAGCCGGTGATTTATCGAGGACGCGGGACAGGACACATCCGAAGAAGGACCGAAATAAGGAAATTTGAGAGCGGTGCTCACCCGAGCGGCTTTGCGGGCGCGCAGCTGACTCAGAAGACAGGTTGGGCCACTTCGGCGGATTGGACAAATAAGCGCCGAGATTACGCTGGTGAGCCATTGACACTTTCACAGAAACTCGGGAGAGGTAACCCTCTTGAAAGATCTTCGCGAGGAGAACCGGAGATATAAAATGCGCGAATGCTTGGCGGCTTGACCTTGATACCCGTCAATTCATCGACGAACAGCAGAGGCCGCGCTAGTGCTAGAGCCCGAAAGCACGCTGCTCGTTGTGAATGACAGCATCGTTAGCACTCGCAGTCTGTTCTTCCCAGACTACACGTAGGATGATGATGATTGCTATTGGTTTCCCCTTTGTAGCGGGGTGATGACGCGTCACCTTACCAAAAAGTGCTAATATACCTATGTTTTATACTCTTGGTTTAGTACTAGCGCTGCTTAGGGCAGGCACAGAAAAACGTATTAGGCACAAAATACTTTTTTTTTTTCAGTTACAGGTGGTAACTGTCCTAGGCAATATTCCCCTCTCTGCTTTTCGCCCACCAGCATTCTAATCTTCTTTTCCTCGCCTCGACAGCCTTGAAGTTAACTTCCTCTGTGGTACGCTTAAATCCTAGGGCTTCTCGAAGCCGAATATTTCCCTCATGTATATTTGGATGGATACCCTCGCATTCTAACACTATGTGCCGCACAGTTTCTGCTTTTTTTTTTTTCCGCAGACCGCGCATTTCCCATCATTTTGTGAATACTTCCCCACAAAGCTCTTATTTTGCAAGCAACCAGCTCTAGCCTCAAAAAGCAAAGCACTGCCCTGAGAATTATCGTAGAAATTTTCCTTTCTGATGTCCAATTTCTCAGCCCTGTACATCTCTAACGACGTTTTAGCTTCCATTTTTTTCTCTCCATTTATTCGTTTCTATCTGCCTTGCCTCTTTTTTGGTTACCATGACTGTTTTGCATTCTCCACTGTTATTTCCGTATTTCACCGTTAGCTTTCTAAGTTCTAACCTTCCTTAACCACTGCGTGGTTAAGCCGTGGTTAAGCCTTGCGTGGTTAAGCCTTGCGTGGTTAAGCCTTGCGTGGTTAAGCCTCGTACCTTGTCTAACCCCACCCTCCCTTTTCAGAAGCGAGACAAACACTCGTTAATGGGCATATGCGGATGGTGCCCTTCGGCATCTGCCGGCGTCAGGTATATTTCTCCAACATGTTTCATCCCACATGAGTGATCGTATTTTTTTGGGGGGGGAGGGGGGGGGGTAAAGTAAGTTTAAGGGGAAAACGGCCTTAAAACGCTATTTTAAAACGCTATAATGTACCAACAACGCTGTTCAGCGCTGTTTGTAAACTCTATAATGTATCAGCAAGCCCTTCAGTACACCGTTTTTAACGCTTCGGTACCTGACGCAGCGGACATGTGATAGCGACGAACGTTATCAGCAACCAGTGTTATGCATGTTTGTTGGGCATAAAGTTGGGGATAAACAACTTCCCTGGACACACTAGTGGATATAAAATTCCCCGCATTTCCCCGAGGGGAAGAATGTGAAAGTGCGAATGCAGGAGTTGAATTTGCGCGGTTCGGTAATGTTCGCGAAAGAGAGATCACACACACACACACAACTACAAAGAAAGAAAGATGCATTTATTCACAGACACCTATTTGTGTTGTCGTTGTACTTGATTGCTAGAGCGGATCTCAGCTTTGAAATTTCGTGTCAGTACTCCTTTAAGCGGGTGCATTAGCCCTTCTCACGCCCGATTCCTGGCCAATCGCCCACGTGGGTATGTGCCATGCACAGACACCTATTTGTGTTGTCGTTGTACTTGATTGCTAGAGCGGATCTCAGCTTTGAAATTTCGTGTCAGTACTCCTTTAAGCGGGTGCATTAGCCCTTCTCACGCCCGATTCCTGGCCAATCCCCCACGTGGGTATGTGCCATGTCAGCGGCCAGGCAGCGCGCGCCCATCTCCCCCCGTTGCCAAGGAAGACGAGGAGCGCGCGCACCCGCAGCTGTTGCTATGTGGACGGACGGCGGTCACCGGAATTCAGGGTCGCTTATAAAGTGCATTCGCACTTAAAAAAGCCAGAATATAAGGGACCTCGCTGATAAGTGTCAGGGTGCTGATACCGCCGCCCTTCGATATAGCCATGGCGATTGCATAATTCTGGATTGGATTAGATTTCTGCGGATAGTTTACCCGATGACCCAACAAGCTCTCCTTCTGTTAGGTTGCAGACAAATACATATCTCCACCGAACCCTTCTTCACGTTATCTACCCCACTCAACACCCCGCCACCTGTAATTTGTGTCTTTCTCCCGGCACCCTGTACCATTAGGTATGAGAGTGTCAACAAACCCAGGACTTCACTTCCATTACACCCCATTTTACGAGAAGTTTATAACTTGCCGGACCAGACTGGACACTGTGATCAAGCAAGACCTGGTAACGAGGGCCCAGATAGCCTGCCGAAGCTGTATACTCGAGTACAAGTTAAGAACGGCAACGGAAGTTGCCTTTGTGCTTCATCCACGCAGCCGGATATTACTCCGCGCGGCGCAAGTTGGGCGTTTTGAGGAATATTTTGAACATGGTGCGAGCCGTTTTCATGATATTTTGGACTTAATATGCTTACAAATTACAGCAGCGGCGCCAAACAAACTACGTATCACGCACAAATATCACGAATTCAAAGCACTCTCCTTTTCTAATAAAGGTTTTCTTTCTCTCTCTCTTTCAAAACGCGTTCGCCCGTCGACATCCGGGTCCCCTTTTAGGCGGAGTGATACCGTACGTGAGCTATCACCGTTCTTAACTTGTTCCCGAGTATAGGGTATTTCGGACTAACCATGTCCTCCACCCGGCGGATGCCCACATCTGCGCCTGATGTTCGCTAAATAAATATTAATCGCTCACTCACTCTTCCACACTTTTTTTTTTCATCCCAGCCATAAAGAAGGGAACAAAGCGTTCTGCGGTTATCTGCATGAACACGCTTTTGAAGGAGGCATTGGTCGATGCCATGCCGGGAGTTGATGTTCGGTTCCGGACCTTGCCTAGTTGGTGAACGAGCGTTTGGGAGGTCCACGATGCCTGACTGCTGTGGCGCATAATCTCGACGATAACACAGGTGGCTATCACGAAATGCACGTATTGAAGGACAGAGGTCTGGCCGTTATTGCGAACAGTTGTGACGTCCGGCAGTATTTGCAAAGGCACGTCGTTATCAAACGGAACTGGACCAGATCGCATATTCTATATAGGACTAACGGACAAATTTAACGCAGCGTACTGATAAACTTCACTGCTGTATCAGTGCACCAGCGTGAACTTGTGCGCGCTCTTCACGCATCTGTATATCTTTCGTATTGGTTGGAAATCCTGCTTTCTAACCCACGACCGGGTTCTTTCCCAGTTCCCCATCCAGGACGAAGAATCAACGCCGATGTTGTACCAAAAAAAAAAAAAAAATCAAAGCTCATTTCTTAAGAGAGAGATGGTTGAAACGCGATGCTTTCACCCATACAACCTAAGTCAAAGTCAAAGTTTGAAATCCGGACTGCGTCGACCGTGTCGGAACGGCGCAGTGACATCGACGTCGGCTTCATAACGCGAGGGACCCAGGTTGGATTGCTACCAAGAAAAGCGTTCTTTTTTTTTTTTTTTTGTCTCAGGCGCTTGATGTGGCTTTGTTGAAACCCATTGCGTGAGCGGCTGTCCTGCAGTGCGTTTCGGCGCACCGATTTGGATTTTGGAATTTGAAGACAATGGCTTTCGACTTGCGAAAGCTTCGCGTTTCAACCACATTTCACTTCAGCCGCGATAATCATCGTCAGAGGAAGTTTGCTTCCCCGCAGTTCATTCGGGGCAACGTCGCCACCAGTGAAGTATAGAAAGCTTCTCTTTAAAAACGTTTGAATCCCGCAATCAGTATAGGAGACCACAGTCAGACGGAATGAGATCTAGTCGTAAGCAAGCACGGGGGAGGAATGTCCTGAAAGTTGATCCGCTTGCTTCCCTCGGATGGGAATGGACGCAGAGAGAGAGAGAGAGAGAGAGAGAGAGAGAGAGAGAGAGAGAGAGAGAGAGAGGGGGGGGGGGGGGGGGGCTTTGGCAAAGGCGCCCAGCTTGCTACACCAGATGTATGAAGAGAAATGAAACCCATGAAGTGATGAGGACGACATTGAGGACGATGATTCGTTCACTAATGAAGCCTTATTTTAAGAATCTGATCAAGTCCTGCACTTGCAGGAAGGTCGGTAGAGCTTTTGTCGTTCGGAATGCTCGTTTTGAGTTAGACCGGGGGCCTCACAGGTCACTTGGCGTTAGTCTTCTAGAAAGCGGCTGGCCCACTATGGGACGTCCGAGACACTGTATACGCGCGCATTCACATGTCACGTGATTCAAGTCCTCGCGCGCGTCAGTGAATCCTAGTAGAACTTGGGGCTGAAACCAGATAAATGTGCTATATTCATTTATTCAACTTAGTTGTGAACGGTACTTTATTATGACGTATAAGGAAATTCTTTTTAGTCGAACCCTTGCTTTATTCTAAGTGTTTCATGGTCCTCCACGCCGGCTTAACGAAGCACCTTTCATAACGAAGCCCGTCCTCGGGACGAGGATTTTGTTAAAATTAGGGTTTAGCGCGGTTCATTTCCCTGGTGTATCATTGGAGGTTCTAAGCTCCGCTTCGCAACACCGTTTCTATTTCAACTCACCACCGCATCATTTCGATGTTTCGGTAACTGACGCTCTTAAACGTTCAGCGTTGTCGCTCCAGCCTCGGTGTACTCCTCCCCGCTTCAAACATTCAGACTGCAGCATTGCGCAATTCCTCTGTAGCTGTACAATAAAACGACGCTCCCCAAGGGCTCAGCCGGTATTCGAATTCCACGCAGCGTTGCCACCACGCTCCGCAATCAACGCTCTCTGGCTTTCATCCTCCAACATTCTTTCCATTGTTACTCGCTGGCGCTTTCACACCACAATTCCGGCGGCATATCTTTACTTAGCAATCAGCGCTGCTGTTTCTTTTCCCTTGCCTTGTCTATGACTGATATTTCTGTTATTATTTTTCATAACTACACATTTTTTTTTTTTACGGCTGCAGCATATCGCGACCGCCTGCGAACAGGAGATATTCGAGCCAGGGTACCATTCTGTCCCCTCTTTACGTCCCCGCCAACGGCCAAAATGCACTGCGCGTCCCTGAGCATTAAAAGCGGGCCACAGAGTCTTTCAGGAACGAACCGTGAACGCGCACGGCTGCTTGGAGAGGGGGGGCGACTTTATCCTACGAATGCTTACTGCTGAAAACACAATAGAAAGAAAAAAGAACGTGGTGGCTGCCGGTGGTGGCCGGCTGTTCGAAGAACGAGACGAACGCTGAAAGAGGAACGACACAGCGTAAAAGAGCCTACGCAGGAGCAGCGGGGTACTCTCGCAGGAACGAGCGAGACGGGAGGCTAGAGGGAACGAAAAGTAAGAGATGAAGAGGTAAAGAGAGACGGGAAAAGGAAAAAGAAGAAAAAAAGCAACGCGGGGCGAACTGCCGGCGCGGGAGGAAGAGAGCGGTGGCCGCACCACACGCGTCGCATATTATTACGTCCGTGCACGTGCAGCATGGCACTTCCCTTTCCGCGTCACGAGGGGAGAGCGGCCTTCGGAACGAGGAGTACACAGAAAAAGCAAGAGGAAGGAAAGGGAGGGGAGGGGACGGCGAAAGGGGTAGTCGGGGGAGCCACGACCGATGAAAGAGAACAGCTGAAACGGCTACAGGAGAAGCGAAATAGCAAGAAAAGGGGCAGTAAAAGCGCCAGGGGCGGGGAGGGGAACGGGTTTGCCGCTGCTGCGTGTGTTCAGTGGCCCGCGGCGCACCCACTCCCTCCTCTCACCTTCCTTTACCCTCCCTCACCACCCTCGGAGGGAACGTTCAACCGTCGCTTTCGGCAGCGCCCCCTCCCCCTCCCTCCAACGAACCCCCATCATTTCTGGTCTTTGAAAAGCCACTCTACAGGGATGGAAGGAAGGAGTAGGGGAGCTTGTCAATGTGTTTTGCAGGCCCTCATTTTTGCAAAACCCTGGCGGTCGCGGTGGGTGTTTCTCCTTATGGCGCTGGTAATTAAACGAATCGCGCGCAGTGGCTGCCTTGGTTAAATGAACGCCGTGTGCGCCGGGGAAAAATAAAAAGCGGTGGAACGAGCATGTTGCTGACACCGCAGACCACCGTGGGAAGACGGGGGAAGGAACCGGGGACCGCGATCACCGCCGGAGGGGAGAATCCCGACATTGAAACTATCGTCAGCTACATATGTGGTTGCACACTTATACAATGGCATTCCCCCTACGGTACACAGTTATCCTGATTGTGATAACCATTATCAGTGTCTGTACATACTTGTAGGCATCGTACATGAATGTTGTGCGTCCTGTGTTTGTTGTGTAAGGTTCCGAGCTTGTTGTCAATACTTCTTTTAGAAAAGAAAAAAATAATAATAAACGAACCAACTCAGTGGACACCAAGCATTTTGTCGCGAGTTGTGAATGCGAAAGCATCAATGCCAAACTGCAACGTTGCCGAGTGTCCAAGAAGCGACGCGTTCAGCACCCTCGCCCGCTATTGGCTGGCGCGCCTCTGGCCGAGAGAGATTTAGCGCGAAGCTCGGCGCGATAGCGGCGGCAGCTACTGTATGTGTTTATACAATGTAGAGTGTGAGGCATGAGCAACGGAACAACATGACATAATTAAAACGCTACCGAATTGATCCTGCAACACAAGTCAACTTCGCGTTGGCTAACGTAAATAGACATATCCCAGCCTTATCTTCAAGGGGGCAGTGAACAAAAAGTACAACTTTGTTTAATTTGAAAGAACTGTAACTCGTGCAGCGCCATTCCACCCACGAAAGACGTTTTATATCCTAAAAAAAGAAAAAAACGATGACAATCTTTCAAGCTACGCGTTACAGCGACGTGTTATGGATAGGTTAGGTGTGACGTAATATTGAAATGGAGAGAGAGAAAGCAGAGAGGTCTGCCGGCATGTTGTCGCCTACATGCTACCGTGCGGGATTGGGGAGGGTGGGAATAAAATCACAATAGGAAGTAAGGCCGCCAGGCAGTGCCAGAGAGCGGGACGGAGTCCATGAGGCCCTGGGGTCCTACCTGGACGCCTCAGGACTCCTCC
The DNA here is from genome assembly GCF_048455015.1 of Haemaphysalis longicornis. Taxonomy (NCBI): domain Eukaryota; kingdom Metazoa; phylum Arthropoda; class Arachnida; order Ixodida; family Ixodidae; genus Haemaphysalis; species Haemaphysalis longicornis. The sequence goes on from NW_027526204.1 coordinate 142,187,543, forward strand.
CGGCTCTCCGCTTTCTCCCCAGCTAAACTGAACTGTAGCCGTTTTTTTTTTGTGTGCGTGCGCGCGTGCTTGTGTGTGTGCGTGCGCGCGTGCTTGTGTGTGTGTGTATGTGTGTGTGTGTGTGTGTGTGTGTGTGTGTGTGTGTGTGTGTGTGTGTGTGTGTGTGTGTGTGTGTGTGTGTGTGTGTGTGTGTGTGTGCTTTTTTTGCCTTCGTGTTTTAACGTTTAGCTTGTATATATTGTGCATATATGTCCTGTTAGACCTGTATATGGGTTTATATGCGTCCTCTTCTTCTCTCTATATGTCTTCCTTTTCCTGTACAACCGTGTTCCCCATCCCCACCCCCCACCAGCAGGCGTTCCGGTGTCCACCCTTAGGTGAGACAAACTACACCTGGTGGTGGTCTTTCCTTTTCTTGTTAATTAAATTGATTCATTCGTTCAAGAAAGAAAGCAAAGAAGGAGATAAAAGAAGGAAAAAAAAAAGGTTAAGAAAAGGGAGGTAGCGTGTGTGTTGGAGACCGTGAGCGCGACACGTGCATAGTGTGAGGATGTTCGGACGTAACAAAGACCATCAACAAGAACGTATATTCAGTGCGTTAAGTGCCCGTTAGCACCCAAGTGATACAATCAAACGGAACCAAAGGCAGCTCTACAATCACTCACTCGTGTTTCAGGAGGTGGCTCGGATCGGCGGCCGGCAACCGCTCAAACAAGTTTCTGTGACGGCACAGAAAAATTCCCGTTAAGTGACTGCGGAGGCGCCACTGCTTCGCCTGTTTTGTGTACTGTCTCTGTTCTTTTATGAAAGTTTGCGATAAAATTTGCATCACTTTTATCGGGACAGAGCAGTCGCTTTAATGAACCGAACTTGCGCTTTGTATTCATGGCCCCTTTAAACATTAGGGGACGTGAACAGCGGAAGCGGAGACGCTGAAAAGGGGGACGCGTTGTGCCTTCGAAGAAACGGCAACAAGAGTTGCTGCTGTAGGGGCGAAGCACGGGGAGGCCGAGGCTTGTCCGGCATCCGGCGTCTGTGCTCACGGCACAGCACCGTGTAAATCGAAACATCTGGGAACGAAAGGTTCACAAAAGCTTAACAAGAACGAAATAAAAGGTCCACAAATTTTCACAAAAGGTTTGAGAGAGAGAGAGAGAGAGAGAGAGAGAGAGAGAGAGAGAGAGAGATAGAGAGGGAGAGAGAGAGAGAGGGAGAGAGAGAGACAGAGAGAGAGAGAGAGAGAGAGAGAGAGAGAGAGAGAGAGAGAGAGAGAGAGAGAGAGAGAGAGAGAGAGAGAGAGAGAGAGAGAGAGGGGGGGGGGGGGGAGACGTTCTGCGCATGAGCGAGGAGCATTGGATTAGATTGGATTGGGATATGGATTGGATTAAATTGGATTGGATTGGATTGGAAATTGCTTTAGCAGCAGTACGCACTCTCGTGGGTGATTTGCGGTGAGAACGATCCCCAGTGCTTCGCCCACTCGTCATGATTCCCTTCGTGGAGATGCGTGATTTTTTTAACCTTGATTTAGTTTGCCAGGTGATCACCCAAGTGTTGCACCACCTGTTCCTGTAGCCTTCACATTGCAACTGGCTACAGCTACAGGATAATTATCGTCCCGGCGCTACTAAGGCGTACGATGGGGGAGTCGGAATAAACAGGGTGCAAAAGTTACTTTCTTTTAATCAACAAGATCAGTCGCAAGAACAGCAAAAAAAGGTGAAGGTGGAGCAGAGAGTTTGTTGTTCGTTAATTCGCAATCGCTCCGACACAGCCAGCAAAGGGAGGGAGAGGGGATGGGGGGAACCCGTCTCCTGTTAACGCAGCTCTGGATCGCCTGCCTTCTCCGCACTACACTCTCGTCATTAGCGTCGTTAGGAAAACACCACCCAGAGGCTCGTGAAGGCCTACGAACTTTCTCCTAAGCACCATCCTACCTCTCGATCCATTCCCTGTGCTGACCTCCTGACAGCCACGCTCTTTTGCTCTCGACTAATCGGAAGGCTTGGTTCCAACAGTCACGAAGTCGATAACGGCAGTCAACGCAAGCCTTGTAACGTGGGTGATGTTCGTAGGTAATTAGTCGAAACACGGCACGTATAATTAATCACGGAAGCTCTCTTCCCTCTCCGGCGAGTTGGGGAGTTCCGCTCGCGTCTCGGTGCTCGGCTGAGTCTGAAAACTTTTGAAAAGGGCCGGGATTTTTACGGCGTCTTTCATTCGTGTGACGCTTCGGGCGCTCTATCATCTTTGAAAAAAAAAAAAAAAACTGAATAAATGAAGCTGCTTAAGCCGTTGACTAACGGGGCATTCCACACTTAAAATGACAGGAAAAGGCACGCGAAGGAGTTGTTATTTTAGCATTTGCAAGTTTTTCGCAGCTTCCCAGAATGTCCGTCTTTTGATTGCTCCGCCACTCGTTCTGAACGTTAGGCATCATGTCATCGTACGCCTGCTTTTATGTCCCTTAGCTTATACCCCACCCCAATGTGCCCGCTTCACAAGATTCATGTAACTATGGATTAGAAACGTAAATGTTTCAGATTTGTGCCTGCCGTGTGATATCTGAACGCTATGGCATGTGAGTAGAACAGGCGCCCAAAACACTGATTATTGGGAATTCCTGCCGTGTTCCGGGCTGCTTGCTGAGGTAATTCGCTCCGTAAGACGACGAAAAGAAAGCGAATAGAGAGACTCAAATACGAGGTAGCAGTAAGTAAGTTGTTAATAAGTATCGTCAGGCTTCCGCCTTCAAAAAAATTTTCAACCTCGTTGTTGCTTGAAAAACTAATAAAATAAAAGAATAAATTACTCAATTTAAATAGTTCGTTTCGTTGTGCAATCTATCTCGGTACCGTAAAAAACAATAGAGGTCTGGTATCATGAAACAGCGTGCAGAGCGAGGGTAACACACACCGCAACTTCGAACAGGCTGGAAGCCAGTCAACCATGAACCGGCGGTTTTCTTGCCAAGTGAGGTGACATGCCTATGGAGTTTCATTACCGCGTTTAGCTCCGCCGTCTGCGTGGATGGCTGTAACGCCTAATTACCATAACCGACCGCTGTATTGCGAGGACTGGGACACTACCTTGAGCTCGAGGCATGCATTGCGACTCTGCACGGCTGGTTCTCTCGAACAGAGAAAGGTGGATTACCCGGATGACGCCGTAAGATATCAAGAAGGATGCATTTATTGTGTCCGGGCAGGCTGGCAGTTTAGCTTGAATCGCTTAATAGAGAGGCGAGGTGTTGTTGTTGTTGTTGTTGGTAAACTTTATTGACACACAAAAAACAAAGAAAAAGACCCCCAAAGTCCGGGGTTCTGAGAGGAACAAAATTATCTATACAGACGGCAGAACCTGACGAACGTGAGCCACCAAAGCTCGCCACCAGGCCACTCGGTCTGTTCCCTCCGGTGGCGCGAGCCAGTCTTGGAGAGAAGAGGGAGGAGGTGTAAGAGATTTAAGATGAATTGCGAGTGATGGTTGCGAACCAGAACAGTTCCAAAGAACATGCGGCGTATTGGGAAAGCCAGAGCACTTGGAGCACCGCGCAGGGCTGCGATGGCCTTGTCGATGCAGTATGTGCGGAGTTGGAAGGCTGTCCGTTTGCGCTTGCCGGATGAGACAAGCATCTGCCCGGGGTAACAGGTGAGAGGGAGACGGAAGAGTCTGCCTATCCCTGATTAACTGTTGCACAGTTTGGCGTCGATGGAGACGGGCTTGTCGCGCTTGCGTGGGTGGGTGGAAAGGATTTGGCCAGGGCGTCTCCGAGTCTCCCGGTTGGGACGGAGCACGGGAGAGCTGATGCGCCAGCTCGTTGCCCGGAACGCCAGCGTGACCAGGAACCCAGTCCAGCACGTAGCTAGTACCAGTGTGTTTGGCCAGATGAGTGTGGAGTGCATGCATAATATTGATGGGAAGCGTCTGCTCCTGGAACAAGCGCAGAGCATCCTGACTGTCGCTGAGGATCACGTGGTTACCAGGAGTGCCTAACGATAAGATTGCGTCAGTTATTGCTTGAGCCTCTAGAGACAGGACGGAAGGAACGGCCGAGTATCTTTTCTGCAAGGGCGGGTGGGTAGGAGGAACAACTACTGTGACCCCGCGTGCGTCTTTGGATGAGAAGGAGGCATCTGTGTACGTCACTGTTGCTAGATCACCATAGCGGTAGCGAAGAGTGCATATTCGAGCTCGACGACGTCCTGCATGCGAGGTTGCGGATACATTGATTGGAATGGTAGGAACTTTTATGCGAGGGAGTGGATACCAAGGGGGGTATGTCGCTGTAATTTCGGGTAACGAAGCTACCTCGTAATGAAGTGAGGATAGGAGAAGACGCCCATGCCAAGTAAGCTGGAGACGAGTGTGTTGTGCCGCCAAATGAAGATCAACTTGATCTGACAATGATGCGAACGGCTGAGCAGTCTCCAACTTAGCGAGGGGGGTATATCTAGGTACCCCTAGAGCCAGGCGGGTGGCAGGCCGGAGGAGCCGCTCAAGCTGGGATCGCTGCGATGACGTTAATTTTACGTACGGCAGTGCGTAAAGAACGCGAGTATATATTAGAGAGTTCACAAGTGGCGTAATATCGTGTTCTCGTAGGCCTTGGCGACGTCGGGTCAGCCTGCCGATTATGTGAGTTAGTTGGGTAATTTGAGCCTTACATCAATTGAGCCACTTTAAGGCCTTCCCATTATCCTGTAGGTCGAAGCCGAGGACGCGCAGCCAGGCCTTACGTGGAAGAAGAATGTCATCAATCACGAGTTCTACTTGAGAGCGTTGGTCGCTAGCTTTAGCCCGCAAACGCTCATCAGTGACCACGAGGTACTCAGACTTCTGCGGAGATAGTGTGAGACCTACGCTTGACCCGAACGAGTGGACCGCATCAATTCCAGCCTGAAGTGTGTCGGACAGTGCAGCTGGGCTGCCGGTAGAACACCAAAGGGTTATGTCATCGGCGTACAGTCCAAACGAGAGATTAGGAACGGAATGTAGCATACGAGGCAGGGGGCGAAGTGCTAAATTGAACAGAGTAGGGGAAAGGACAGATCCCTGAGGAACTCCTCTGGTAGGAGTCCAGGGGGTTTGGCGGTAGTCCTCTAACACCAAAGAGTGTAGTCGTGTGGTCAGAAAATTGTGGATGTAGTTGTACAGTCGGGAGCTAGGCGTAAGTATCCGGATTTGTTCAAGAATTGCAGAGTGCGAAACTGCATCAAACGCCTTTTGGAAGTCTAGACTCACGATTGCTCTAAGTTGGGCTGCGCTCGGATGTGCGTACACCTCTTGTTGGATTCGTAGCATTGTACCCTGTGTTGACCTGTGAGCGCGGAACCCAGTCATAGTCCAGTCAAAGAATTGGCTATGTTCAAGAAGCCAAGTGAGACGATGCAGGACCATACGCTCCATCAGTTTTCCAACACAGGACGTAAGTGAAATTGGGCGTAGACTGTTCAAAGCAAGTGATTTGCCTGGTTTTGGAATAGGGCGGATGTTAGCAGTCTTCCACTCAGGGGGGATACAGCCTGTTCGCCATGCTTCATTGATGAAATGTAGAAGAGTTTCTAGAGCGGAGTCTGGAAGGTTCCTTAAGTGGGAGTATGTAATCAGGTCCGGTCCTGGTGTTGTGTGTCGTTTGCAATCGGTGAGTGCAGCGCGGAGTTCAGCGAATGTAAAATCTGCGTCAATAGGTTCTTGAGTGGGACAAGTGGCAGAATGAGGCGGCGGAGGCAAAGAAGGAAAAGGAAAGAAGGAAGCTTGAAGTTCGTCAGCCAAATCAGCCAAGCTAAGACCTGTCTGCAACCGCAACGATGTGATGTGCGTGGATCGCCGTGCCTGCCCGGACATGGAACGGATAAGTTGCCAAATCCGAGTTGTATGCAGTGTTCCACTCAGAGAGTCACAGAAGGACAGCCAGTTGGATGTTTCAAGAGTGCGCGCATATTCTAGAGCCTCGATTGTGAGAGCATCGATGCGTGCTTTGAGGGAGCGATTGCGCTTATTGCGCTTATTACGCTTCCATCGGCGCATAAGCGCATGACGGTGATCCCAAAGGCGTAAAAGATGTGTATCAACAGCCGGACGTGTGTCAGAAAGAGCAATAAGCTTGGTGTTATGGCCATAGGCGTCGAGAATTGCAGAATTCCAGGTGCTTAAATCAGATATGGCAGCCGTATCGATTGATTCCCGGAAACCATTCCAATTAGTGAGGCGAGCACTTCGCGGTGACGGAATTGAAGCACCATTCAAGGGTACAGTTGTGTGAATAATGTGATGATCGCTGCCTAGAGAATTATCCTGGACTTCCCATATAGCCGAAGGCAAGCCTATTGCCCAAGTGAGATCAGGAATCGTATCTCTTTGGCAACTATTGCCTTGTCGTGTAGGGCTGGTTAGATCATTAAGTAGAGAAAATCGGAGTTGCTGAGTGACCCGCCTTAGGAGTTGACCTGATGATGAGGTGTATGTGTAGAGCCAATCAGGATGGTGAGCGTTAAAATCCCCAGCCCAAATAACAGCATGATCGCGGTAGGAGCGTCCTGCCTATGCTGTAGGTGTTGCATTGAGTGCATCAATTGTGGTCGACCTAGCGATAATTCCAGCTGCATTTTTAAGGGTGAAAGTGAACTCACGAAGATAAGATTGAGAAAATAAAAGTAGTGGTCACACAGGTATCGAAGAATTTTTCAATATGAATCTCAACAATGCTCGGGCACTTCGCGACTGGTGAATCGGAGAAGGCGAGATGGTTGTTCCTGTACGTCCGTCAGTGCAGCGCGGTACGGGCTCTTGACAATCGAGCACAGGGTGGTTGCTAACGATCCGCAGTTTGCGCACTTTTTGGGGGGGGGGGGCGGAAGCTGTACCTCCACGCGTCAGACAATGCTGTTCGCCCAGCTATGTGGTAAACCTGAGGGGGAGGCGCTGCTCCATGCGTCGTTTGTATATGACGGGTCTAGGAGAACTCGTCAAAAGTGAACTCGACGCAGCCAACTCGTCATAGGTGAATTCGTCACATAGGGCAAGTCGTCATAGGCCATCTCGCACTAGGGAAACTCGTAATCTAGGGCAACTGGACACTCGGCCAACTCGTCACAGTTTACGTTTTTCGTCTATCGTGTTCAAATGAAAGAGTACAGAAGCTTGTATAATTCTCATCTTATGCGTAAACTTTCTTGCACTCCTTCAATTCACCACCCTTAATCTTTCCTTTGTCGCCTCCGAGGAACGCGCCAGCCAGACAGCGTATCTTATTTTTTCTTTTTGCAGATAATTACGTGAGTCTTTTATGTTAGATTTAGTTTACCCGTTCTGTTTTTTATAATAGGTTTATTTATTTTTGGTAATTAAGTGACGGTGTTGTATTGGGATTTGCGATTTCGTTGTGTTTTCGCTTTTTAGTATTTTGATCTTTTGTTTTCATGCCTGCTGACAAACGATGATTGTCAAGCTGGGTAACTTTTGTTTTGTTAGTCTTCATATAACCTATATATGGGTTACTAAGCTTTGATCCGAGTCTGAACGCTGCAAGAACTGGCAGATTCGATGATTAATTAATTCCTCAGCTTAGACGTTGTCCTTGCAGCCAGAACGGCCCGCAATCCAGCAAAGAGAACAACGCGTTAACTAAGCGTCCTTATCGTCAGTGGCGTCAACTCCTGTTTCCCGACGTCTCAAAGTGTGTGCTCGTGATGTAAGTGATTGCGAAAAGGTCCATTGGACCTTTTTCTAGTACCGGTCCTCCTAGCGGCCGCCACGGCGAACTAAAAGAGGCAGTAAGGCACGCCTAGCGTCACTAAATAAAAGCTTTTACAGTATCGCCACTCTTTAACATGTGCCGCCAGGAGTTTCATTGGTCGGTCGGCACCACGTGATATTCATTTACATATGGGCGCAGCCATTTTGTTCCTGGACGCCTCTCTCTCTCTCTCTCTCTCTCTCTCTCTCTCTCTCTCTCTCTCTCTCTCTCTCTCTCTCTCTCTCTCTCTCTCTCTCTCTCTGCTGCACGGACGCAAGAGCGGCCAGTCGCACTCTGCACGTCGGAACCAGCGGCGGTTTCGTTGGGAGGGGATACGGCCCGTTCGTCACACGGCGTTTCGTCGTAGGCCGGTTCGTAATAGGCCGTTTGGTTACATATGATCATTCGTCATGGGCCAGTTTGTCACTTAGGAAAGTTCGTCACAGGTGCACAAAATGAATGTCTACGTGTTGTTTTTTTCGACTCGAAAGAGAGAAGTGAGGCACAGGTTTTTTTTTAGTTATTCTTTTTTGTACTTTGGGCCGTACATCTAGCAAAGCTCAACAAAGAATGCAAGCCAGACTGGGCAAGTAGGGTGACGTGTTCGGACAAGATTATAGACACGAGTTCAACAACCCAAGACACAAAAGTGAAACAGGGACGTAGCCCAACAAAGTTCTTGGAAGGAGGGCCAGGCGTCTGGTTCTAAGTGGTAGTGAAAGTGGTAGCACCGACCTTCTTGTTTTTGGAAATTTTACCTAGGCCATTTGGTGTCAGTTATTAGTTGTTTAATACAAATGGTGCAACTAATTATTTGATGGACCTTTCTCCAGTAGCCATCTGCGCATGGGGATACGGCCCGTTCGTCACATGGCGTTTCGTCATAGGCTGTTTGGTCACATAGGATCATTCGTCATAGGCCAGTTTGTCACTTAGGAAAGTTCGTCACAGGTGCACAAGATGAATGTCCACGTGTTGTTTTTTTTCGACTCGAAAGAGAGAAGCGAGGCACAGGTTTAGTGAGATTTTTTTTGTACTTTGGGCCCTACATCTAGCAAAGCTCAACAAAGAATGCAAGCCAGACTGGGCAAGTAGGGTGACGTGTTCGGACAAGATTATAGACACGAGTTCAACAACCCAAGACACAAAAGTGAAACAGGGACGTAGCCCAACAAAGTTCTTGGAAGACGGGCCATGCGTCTGTTTCTAAGTGGTCCCGTAATAGGGAAACTGGTAGCACCGACCTTCTCGTTCTTAGAAATTTCACATAGGCCATTTCGTGTCACTTATTAGTTGTTTAATACAAGTGGTGCAACTAATTATTTGATGGACCTTTCTCCAGTAGCCATCTGCGCATGGGGATACGGCCCATTCGTCACATGGCGTTTCGTCATAGGCTGTTTGGTCACATAGGATCATTCGTCATAGGCCAGTTTGTCACTTAGGAAAGTTCGTCACAGGTGCACAAGATGAATGTCCACGTGTTGTTTTTTTTTCGACTCGAAAGAGAGAAGCGAGGCACAGGTTTAGTGAGATTTTTTTTGTACTTTGGGCCCTACATCTAGCAAAGCTCAACAAAGAATGCAAGCCAGACTGGGCAAGTAGGGTGACGTGTTCGGACAAGATTATAGACACGAGTTCAACAACCCAAGACAGAAAAGTGAAACAGGGACGTAGCCCAACAAAGTTCTTGGAAGACGGGCCATGCGTCTGTTTCTAAGTGGTCCCGTAATAGGGAAACTGGTAGCACCGACCTTCTCGTTCTTAGAAATTTCACATAGGCCATTTCGTGTCACTTATTAGTTGTTTAATACAAGTGGTGCAACTAATTATTTGATGGACCTTTCTCCAGTAGCCATCTGCGCATGGGGATACGGCCCGTTCGTCACATGGCGTTTCGTCATAGGCTGTTTGGTCACATAGGATCATTCGTCATAGGCCAGTTTGTCACTTAGGAAAGTTCGTCACAGGTGCACAAGATGAATGTCCACGTGTTGTTTTTTTTTCGACTCGAAAGAGAGAAGCGAGGCACAGGTTTAGTGAGATTTTTTTTGTACTTTGGGCCCTACATCTAGCAAAGCTCAACAAAGAATGCAAGCCAGACTGGGCAAGTAGGGTGACGTGTTCGGACAAGATTATAGACACGAGTTCAACAACCCAAGACAGAAAAGTGAAACAGGGACGTAGCCCAACAAAGTTCTTGGAAGACGGGCCATGCGTCTGTTTCTAAGTGGTCCCGTAATAGGGAAACTGGTAGCACCGACCTTCTCGTTCTTAGAAATTTCACATAGGCCATTTCGTGTCACTTATTAGTTGTTTAATAGAAGTGGTGCAACTAATTATTTGATTGACCTTTCTCCAGTAGCCATTTGCGCATGCGCGGGGCGCCGGTCCGCCATTCTTGGTAGTTGCTCTCGGGCAAAATAAACAAAAGGGCGCCTTCTCAGCTAGCTGCTTGGGGAGCGGATATGCCTCCTATAGGGCTGCACGTTTTTATATCCTCCTTTCGGACAGTTCGAGTGAGTTCTTATGTGCACACAAAAAAGCCTTTCCAAGGAAAGGGGCAAAAATTACTATGCTGTGAGAACTTGGCTACCAGTGAGGGAGCAACGAAAATGAAAAAAAAGGGAAGAAAAAGGAGTGCTACGGCCACTGCAAATTAGTCACGTGAGCGTGCGCCTGCTACCCTGACATTCATGTGAAAGGCAAGGGGGTCGGGTGGGAGGGGTATGGACTGCAGGACCAGGATAGTTCGAGCACGGGTTCCCCGAAAGCCAAACATTTTTGGGGGCGGGCCTTACTGCCAATTTAGGATGGCCGTGGCGGCCGCTAAGAGGACCGATACTGCGAAAAGGTGTGCAAAGTAGTTACATTCATGCCTCATCACCACTTACGTCTGAAGAAAAGCCACGAATTTCGTTTATGCATTCCTGTGACGAACTTTCCTAAGTGACAAACTGGCCTATGACGAATGATCCTATGTGACCAAACAGCCTATTACGAACAGGCCTGCCAGGTTGTAGCGGCTCCTTTATTCCTGCCAGGAGGAAATCATTGTCACGTGTCGGCGCCTCTTTTGACCCTCCGCGACGACTGAAGACTCCCTCAAAACTACGACAACGTGTTGTCTCCATGGCATTTCTGCGCGGGGGGCGGGAACGCACTCGCCGCATACCTCGTAGAGGTCCTCCCAATCACCCCTCGTCTCAAGGGCGTTCGGGACGCTGAGTCATCGTGTTTCGCGGTCGGTCGCCAATAATACGGACGTTCACCTTGTACGGCCCCTACCTTGTGAAAGCAACTCCAGAGCTTCGCACCCAAGGTGATCACAGAGGGTCCCCCAAGAACGATCTCCCTTTCGTCTTTGAGGCTGGACAAAGTTTCCCTGTATTTTCGTGGCGTGAGTGCCGGGGTGGAATTATGGATGCATGAGACCTTGTACCTCGCTCTTCCTTTCGAGCGCGGGATGTAGTATAGTAACAAGCATTCATTTCCGCACGTGGCGAGCGTCGGCTGCGTTGCTTTTCCGTAGCCACGAACCGCACTTCGCGAACCCGTCGCACCGCATACTCTCGTTTCGAAACGAAACGAGCAAGGGGGCCTTCGTACAACCCGTTCTCCGCCTTTTTTATGGCCCCTTTGTTTCACCCACGAGGTCGCTCGCTGTCTTGACAGGAAGTGTGAACCCCAAAAGGATTCCTCGAAACCTGGCGCGCGGAATAACAAGCGAACGAGATAAGGGATTCTTGGTGGACCACAACAGAAAGGGGAAAGGCAGACACTTTTACGCCGCGCGCATCTCGCGAGATTGAAATATGCGCGGGAAAGTGACGTGCTGGCCTCTTCGTTTCAAGTTTGTTCGGAGCTCTAGACAATGATGCATCAACTGCGTATGCAATCTTTCCACCTGTGAGTGTCTGGCTGCGTAGACTTTAGTGCGGTAGACTCTTTTATAATGTAACATGATAAATATGTCTGCCTCCCTGAAAAATTGTGCCTTTCGCCCACGAAAAGGGAGAGCTACACATTCAGTTCTATCATTTCGGCCAATCGACGCGACGTGGTTCACACCGCTTAAAAAAAGAAAAAAAAAACAATGTAGCCATCATACTTCGCGTAGGAACAACAACAACAGGATTGTTTTTCTTCAGTGATTGCAAACAGCGTTGTTGATTTTGTACACTAAAACATGTTGTTGAGAGTGAGTTGGTTCAGGATTATGGAAGTTGAGCAGTGACGTCAAGGGCGGGGCTAGACGGGCAGGCGCCATTCGTAAGCCAGTTGCATGTAGCGCCCATCCCGTCCTGTAAGTGTCCTTTCTTGAGATCACTGCGTTATACCCTTTTTTATAGTGTTGTTCATGCTACTGCTGGCATGTGCGCGCGCACCATTACATAACATGATGGGAAGTTGAGCCGTTTCGTGTAAGCGTTCTTCACTGAGTAACGCAAAAACATGAGGGCAGAAAAACAGTCACAAACGTTATTTCAGTTCATTTTTTCGTTTTCCCAGTCAATTCGTTTATTGATGTTCTTAACCCCATCGTTAGAGACAAAGCTGCGGAGTGACCTTGTTAGGCCCAGAACCTGCTTTATAGATAACGACCTTCCCATGCTCGATGATCCCCGTAGGCTACTTTTGCTTGTTTTTGAATGAGGATTGAAGTTGGTACAGTGGCGCGTGGAGTACTAAAAAAAAGCCAAAACAAACTGAGCGGCTTTTTCGTTTGCTATTCGTCGGCTGCGCGCACTTGCTCGTTCTGTCGCAGTTATTTAATTATTTCCAGCCGTCATTGCGCTTACTCTTTGACGATTCTTTATGTGAGGACCCATGTCATGTCATGTCATGGGGTTGGGTCGACTGCCTGCTTAAAGGAAGAATTTTGTTTTTAAGAGGATACCGTAAAATTCCGGGCGAACGCCCACCCCCGTAACGTCACCAACCCCTCTTTAGGTGAAATGTTCAATTTACTAAAGGACCCCAAATATCGCCCATCAGTGACCAAAATGAACGCGAATCATATATTCGTGTGTTTGTGTGGTCACTTTGCGCACTTGGGCCGAACGTTTGCCCATCTGGTATTTTTTCTTGATATCTCAGTACTTTTGGTTGGCGCTGCGACCACTTTTTTCTAGTTTTTTTCACCTGACTTGAAAGATCGCCCATCCCGTATTTTTCACTTGATATCTCTGTACTTTAGGTGGGCGGTCTTTCGAAACTTTACGGTTGTCTGTCTTGGGATGCATTTTTTGTGCAATTTTCTCTAAATAAAAGGAACACCTTCACTACCCAAAGAAAGCAGCTCTACAAAAATTTGTTGCTCCCCAAAATGCAGAAAACAGTTGTCGCCAACAATATTTACGGACAAGAGCAGGGCTTTTTGGAAGCAACTGTAGCTTCTTTATCTCCTAAATGCTAAAGCACGTACTGGCTGTGCGCACAAGTAGCACTAACTTCCATGTTAGGGCCAATTAATTTCTATTTTGCGTTGATACGCTTATTTTCATTTCATTTTAATTCTTTGTTCCAGCAGCACCCCCCCCCCTTCCCACCTTCTAGATTCAATCTCTCCCACATTTCTTTTCCAGTCATATTATTTTCGGTTTCCCCTGAAGACCTTATAGGCCTCCGAAGCGTCACCGCATTGATGCAAGCAAAAGCTACACATTCACCATGAGCTCGCACAACTTCTCTAATGGCAAGAGAGAGAGAGAGAGAGAACAAACTTTATTGAGCATTCTAGAGCCGTTTAGGCGCTTGATGGGGTGGTGCCCTCTTCTCGGGCCCCATATGTTTCCAGGTACTCCTGTCCTCTGGTGATCAGCGCGATCTGTTCTTCCAGGGCAGGGCTAGACAACAAGGTCTCCCATCGCTCAGGGTTGATGTGAGGGGAGGGGGGGAGGGGGGGAGGGGTAAACTTGGGAAAATTGCACTCTCCTATTATGTGCTGGAGTGTGCCCAGTTGTCTGCAGTTGGGACATTCTTTCTCATATCTATCCGGGTAGAACTTGTTTCGGAGGTAAGGGTGGGGGAACGACCCAGCTTGGATCTGTCTGTATATGACTTGCTGTGCTCTGCTTAGAGAATGGTGTGGTTCAGGATATCGCTTCCTCCCGTCTTTATAGTGATTGACTATGTCCCTGTAGCTCGTTATGGGTAGCTGTTCCTGCCCTTCTGCCCGGCTGATTAGTTCTCGGGCCTGTTGGTGGGCAAATTCATTGCCCTCCACCGAAGAGTGGGCTGGCACCCATATTAGCTCTATTTTGTGGCTTGGTGGTACTTTCCTTTGGAGGATTCTCACTGCCTTATAAGAAACCCATCCTTTTCTGAAGTTCCTATATGCTTTTTGGGAGTCCGTGACTACTTTTGTCGCTTTTGGTTGGGTCAAGGCTACGGCAATTGCTATTTCCTCAGCTTCCTCTGGGCTTGGTGTGATGACTGAGGCACACGTGATGAGCTCGTCCCTTCCTGTTATTGCAATCGTTGCTCTCATTGAGTGTTTCGGAAGTGAGGCGTCGGTGTACGTCACTCCTGTTTCTTTAATTAGAGACTCGTTTAGGGTTTTCGCTCTGGCCTGTCGTCTTCCTTCGTTTCTGTCCGGCTTCATGTTTTGAGGTAACGGTTTGCTATCCACCGTTTCGGCCCATGCGCGCGGTATAGGGCCTTTGTTTTGACGATAAGCTTCTTGCCATCCTATTTTATCTAGGACGGCTCTTCCCGCTTTTGTTTGGCTCAGTCGCACCCTTTGGTTTGATAGGTGCGCTTCGATCAGTTCGGAGACCGTATTATGCTTGGCCATTCCCAGTAGCTTCTCGGTGGATGAGTGTATCGGAATGCCCAGCGCGAGCTTCGTAGCTTTTCTAATAACTGTGTCCAGTTGGTCCCTTTCGTTTTTCAAAAGCTGGAGGTAGGGAGCTGAGTAGGTGATTCTCGAAATCACAAAGGCTTGGACAAGCCTGAGGGATTCCTCTTCTTTGAGTCCTCTTCTCTTATTTGTGATCCTTCTAATCATGTTCATGATTTGTTCGGATGTGCTCTTGAGCTTTCTGAGTGCGGTTCGGGCTTTACCATTCTCCTGTATTATTAGGCCAAGGATCTTGACGTGAGTCGTCGGTGTGATGCTGCAGTCGTCTATAACTATGCTTATGTTTCTCTTGTCTGCCTTTTTGGGTCTTGGCTGTATCACTAATAGCTCTGATTTTTGCGGTGAGCAGCAGAGACCGCAGGTGCTTGCATATTCCTGGACTATGTCCGCTGCCCTTTGGAGTGTTTCCTCCATCCACCCTTCTGAGCCCGCTTGCGCTGTCCAGACCGTAATGTCGTCCGCATAAAAGGCGTGATCTATTCCTTCTATTTTCTCTAGTAATGCTGGTAGAGGTAGAAGCGCCAGGTTGAAAAGCAGCGGTGACAGAACAGACCCTTGCGGAGTTCCTCTGTCCCCTAGTGCTATAGGCTGTGACTTCTCCTCCCCAATCTTGATTATAGCAGTCCTATTGCTGAGGAAGTCTTTGACGTAACTGTAGATTCTTTCCCCGCAATTCGTGTTATTCAGACTGCGAAGAATGCTCTCGTGCGTCACATTGTCAAAGGCTCCCTTGAGGTCAAGGGTTAATATTGCCCTCGGGGTCTGGTTCTTGGCCTTTTTGATGACTAATTCATTTAGATGCAGGAGGACATCCTGGGTGCCCAGGTGTTCCCTGAAACCGTACATGGACGACGGCATCCGATCGGTGGCATCAAGGTGTCTCTGCAGCCTTTTCAGGATCATGCGCTCGACCACTTTTCCCACACACGACGTCAGAGAGATGGGCCTCATGTTATCGACGTGTGGAGTCTTGCCTGGCTTCGGTATGAACCGTACCTCTGCTTCCTTCCATTCCTTGGGCAGTGACCCTTCGTTCCAGGCCTTGTTTATATATCCTAAGAGCTCACTTCGACTACCGTCGCTGAGATTCCTCAGCAGTTTGTAGGTAATGGCGTCCTTCCCTGGGGCGCTGGCTTGGTTGCTATCATCGATCGCTGTTACCAACTCCAGATCGGTGAAGGGTTGGTCCAAGTCCGGGTTTTCCCTTCCCTCGCATCCGGGTATCGGTGCTCCCGACTTTTCCGTTTTCAAATACTTGTCTTTGAGCACCTCTATCAGGCGCTTGCTGTCTCCTTTAAAATTATTCAGCGTGCGTGCGAGATTTCGATTGATCGCACTTTTGGTGTTCAGAGGGTCAATGAGGTGCCGTAGGAGGCTCCACGTTTTCCTCGCAGACAGGGTTCCCTGGAGCCCGTCGCATATCCTTAACCAATTTTCTTTACAGAGCTGGGCTGCGTATTCTGCCGCCTGCCTATTGAGCTCGTGTATGCGCTTTCGTAGCTTTCTATTGCGCCTTTGCCGTTTCCATCTCTTGGTTAGCGCGTGTCTCGCCTCCCAGATGTGAGCCAGCTTGTTGTCCACATATGGGGTTTGTATTGTGGTGGCTATTTTCTGGGTATATTCCTCCACCCAGTTCAGGTGTTTTTTGGCTCAGTCTTGGTAGTTCCCAGTTCCCTGACCGTCTTCGTATTCAATCTCTGTTCTTCTTCTGAGGCGATCCCAGTCGGTGATCCTGGCCTGTCCTAGTTTTGCCCTGAAGTCTTGTCCCCTGATCTTCAAGGAGATGATGTCATGGTCTGATCCGAGGTTAGTGTCTAGATTAGCCCAGGTGACGTCCAAGTCTCCTATCAGAAGTGATAGGTCCGGCGTGGTGTCTCTGGCCGTGCTCGTGCCTATCCTGGTGGGGGTCTTCAGCTCGTTTAGTATTGTAGCGTTATGTTTTTCTATAGCGTTCATGAGGTGCTTGCCCCTTCTCGACTGGAATTTGTATCCCCACTGCGTGTGTGGGGCGTTAAAATCGCCTAATATCAGCGTCGGTCTAGCTTTTGCTGCTCGGATGCAATCCAGCATGGTGCCTTCGATGTCCACGTCCTTTTTAGACGGTCGGCAGTAGGCATTTAATATAAATATGTTTTTACTGCTGCCTATATCCCTGCTGTGAATTTCTACTAGCACGTGTTCGCACCCTCTTTGGGTTGTCATGTGTTGTGTTGCCGCTACGTTTTTTGTAACCAAGGTCGCCGTGCTCTTTTCACTTGGGTCCGTATACGTAACGTACCCCGCCAATTTGGGCCTCTCGTTGGTTTCTTGTAGTACTATAACATCTGGTTTCTGTTCCAGTGTTTCGATGTATAGATGAAGCTCGCTTAATTTGTTCTTTATACCCCTGCAATTCCATTGATAAATCGTTGTCAAGCTTTGTTTGTTTCTAATCTTCTTCATTGTCTTGAGGGGTGTTACCTTCTGCGGGATTAGTTCCATGGTGCGGTTTGCTGTGGAGCGCGGTCTTGTGTGACTTCCTCATTACTAGTGTCGTGTGTTTGAGCTTTGCATCGAAAGTCGACATTCTTGAGGACACTTGGTTATACTTGGCTTCTAAGTTATCTAGTCTTGACGTAAGGTTTCCCATTTGCTCGGTAAGAAGTCCCACTTGATTGTTGGTCTCAGCCTGTTGATTTGAAATTTGAGACAGCATGTTCATGATGGTTTGCAGGGTAGGTTCTGGTTGCTGTGGTATAGTCGGATGCGTTGCTTGGGACGGAGCCGGTTCTATCCTGTCGGCCTCCATTGCCTCACCTTGCGGTAGTTCAGGGGAATGGGTGTCTCTCTTAGCTACCTTTCTCTTGGTACTATCCTCCGATTTCTCGGTTCTGTCGCGTGCCTCCATGCGCTCCATGAGCGCTTTAATCTGTTGGTTTTGTTGTGCTATAAGCTTCTTAAGCTCGGCACATTCCTTTCTAAGTTCAGAGCATTCTTTGCAATTGCTACTGAGAGGGGAGGGGGTGAGAGGGGGGAATTCTTTGTCGTTGCTGTGAGCGACAGAAGACCCAGTTGCCCAACCCACCTGTTTTCCGGCGATCCGCTTCGGCGTACTGCTCCTAGTCTTCGACCTCGAGCGGGACTCGCGCCTGCGAGCCTTGGTGTCGGCGACTGGCGATGACGTCCTCGAACCTGGTCTCGAGGCACAGCTATTGCTCCGTCTTCTTTCTCTCCCCCTGGAGAGTGAGCGCCGGCTCTGGCGCTCTTGGTGAGGGGGCGACGACTTCCGCGCAGCTGGCGTCTCCTCTCGATTTGGCAGTGTTCTGGAACTTTCTTCGTAGGCTGACCTTTGGCGCTCCCATCTTCGCTTACGCACGACGTATGGGGTCTTGTATCGGGCCTTGCATACTTTGTCTGCTGTGAGGTGGTCTCCTCCACATAGGCTGCACTTTGGCTTACAGTCGTGGTTGTGGTCTTCTCCCGGGTTTTGGATTCCGCAGCCGCGGCAGATACGGTCCGTCGGATTTGGGCAAACGTCCATTCTGTGGCCCAAGCGGCCACATTGAAAACACTTGTCAATTTGCTTTCTGTACAGTGAGCATTCCACCAGCAGGTTGCCGTACTTGACGTAATTTGGCACTTTCCCGCCGCTGAAGGCTATGACGACCGACAACGTTTTGCCGATTCTGTTGGCCTGCAGGGCTGTCGGGTTAAATTCATGGACGATAAAGTCGTTTATCTCTTGGGCCGAATCCGTGAGGGGAACCCCTCTGATGACTCCTTTCACTGTCCCGTGAGGTGCCGATACGTATGCACTAACGTCGTGCGCGGCGCCGTAGACCGTGAGCTTCGACACTGCCGCGTAGCGGTCGGCGTTTTCTTTCTTTGGGGTACTGACGATGACGATGTTTTGTTGTTTGTTTGGACATATGACGTCTTTCTTGGCTTCTTCTCTGCTGACGTCAGCGGCAACGGTGATGGCGCGGCTAATTTCAAAGCGTGATACCACACTGACGTCGAGGCCCCCCCTCGGTCTCATGATGACCTTGATATCTTCTTTAGGTAGCTCGGGCATTCTCGCGGCCTTGAGGATCTTGCTCTTGAAATTATTAGCCGGCCGACGAGATGAGTCGGCTTCTCTGGTGGGCTTACTTGCTCGGGTGTTGGCCATTAGGCTTCGTTCTCGTTGCTGTTGTTGCAGCGCTTGAAGTTTTTCACCTGCCACTTGCCAGCCTTGAGCTCTGGTCACTTGGTCCGGTTGAATTTCCTCACCGTCGACTTCAATTCGCATGGCGCCGGCCATGTTTCTTTGGATCTTGATGAAATAGGTCCACCCTGAAGGTCCGCGCCGGTGACAACTCCGGCGTCAGGCCTAGGCGTCCACGAACACGCCTAGGCGCAGCGGCGACTTCGGCCGGCAGGCCCAGCTGGCGTTAGGCTTAGCGCCGGTCGGCGTGGCGATTCCAGAAAAAGAGTCCGTAAATGCACAAAAAATGGTCCCCTACCTTAAAGTCGGGCATCCACCTTTTCCTCTCAACTTCGCGGATCACTTGGGGAAAAAAGTTGGGGGATTCAAGTTGAATTATCGGCGTAATCATCGAAAATCGACAGAGCCGAAGTGAAGCACGTCCGATCGGCTCCCGCACGTGAGCACGCTAATGGCAACAAAACGCCACCCAAAAGGCACTTAGGACACAATGACCAGTATCGTTGGCGCTTCAGAATAGTTGGCGCCTGTCGCCCTATCGAGGAACAAGCTTGCTAGTTACACCCTGCGGTGCGTCGCGGAAATTCTGACGGTGCCTCTTTTCCAGGAATGGCTCTTTCTTCGCCTCCGGTCCCCCCATCGGAAATTAACTCTTCAAGTCGCGCATATCATGGACACCCCAGACAATCCTCGCTTTCTTCCATTAGAAGGACAAAAAAATTTTCATAGGCTCGTTTGGCGAGAGCTGGCACAATCGTGTTCAAGTTTTCCAGTTTACACATTAGAGAAGCACAAAATAACTCCGATTACCTTAAAAGAGCCTCAGAGTTCAACGTTTAACGGTCTACCATTCAAAGCGCCAACGATTCAGGCCTCAGAAATTGCAGTATGGAGACGCCCTGGTCTGCAGTATATGTAGTTAAAAAACGGTGGCAAGCGTCAGCGTCAGGGCTTACCTATGGAAGTTTTGTAAAGAAGCTTGTTATTTTCAGTGGTGCGCCTTGTCGCTTCCTCGGCGTCGCAGCGTGGCTTGTGTCCTGCTGTCTTCGCTCATAGCAACGGCTCTCAGGATGCAAGGTGGGAATGAGCTTCTCCGCCGTCCTCTCGTTCGGCCCGTTGGTGAAGTAAACTCGTTGCTATCTGCCCACACCTTGACGATACTCCGACATCGCGAGACTACGCTATGTTTAATGCGCCTCGCATTTTTCATCCTGTGTACTCCGGGCTTTTTAACCTCTCTAATACAAAGAAACAGTTCACAGTCCAATGTTGACGCCTAAATTTCTCTCGGCCAAAAGTCTAGTTGGTGTCCGTTGAGATGTCCGGCCCGGGTTCATTTTTTCCAATGACCCGCTGCACACCCGTCTCTCTCATGTTGACCATTGGCCACCTTGACTCCACGCCCTTCCCCGCTTAAGCCCGGTGTTCTCGAGGTCTGTTCGTAGGAATGCAGCTCGGAGTCCCTACACCCGCCGTTGTGCATAGCAGCCATTAACTACAATGGCTGTCGATCAACAATGCCGCTGTCACTGGCTTTAGTTGCACGAAGGAGTGGCGCCGGTGTCTCTTGCCGCCGTTCAACTGCGATGCGCGCCTCTACTTTGTCACCCTGCCGTCGTCGGGCTTGATAACGTCCTTGCGCTTCCTTTGTGAGCGATCCTTCTCGTCCAGACGGACGAGCCGACTGTGGAACCGGGCTTTTGTACTCCCACAGTAACTTTCTCTAAGAGGGCGTAACAGTCGTTAGAGGCGCCGGACAATGGGGTCAAGCATCCCCTCGCGCCACTCCGCTCGTCGCCGTCCGGCTCCAAGCCTTCGTCGCCTTGGCTTGTTCGGCGGACGCTGCACACGTGCGCGAAGCGGACGTTGGAAGGCATTCCGTAGAGAAACCCTACAGCGGGTTTATCTGCGGCAAGCAGACTTCTTACCGACATACGCAAAAGCAGCATTTCCACGAAAACTAGTGAAAAACACGCTGTGAGTTCGGCTCAGGGACGGAAACGGTTGAGCCACAAACACCAGGCATGGGCGACAGTATCCGCCGACACCACGGCGCGCTAAGACGGAGGGGTTTGTTGAATGTTCAAAGACAAAAATTTTCTTCCCCACCAAAACGTATGCGACCCGAGCTGCTGAAACCGCCACCCTGGCGAAACAATCGATAAGTTGCTGCTGTCCGAGAGGATCCAAACACCGATTGCAGACGAACAGGGTAAAGGGGGTGCAGCGAATGGCAAGTGGCAGGCCGGCAGCAGAGCCACTGTCGTGATGGTAATTGCCATATCACCTGCGTCAGTAATTAATCTTCTGCTACTAACCTTTGTTTAAATACTACTCATATTTCCTATTTGATCAGCACGCGCTGAACCTAACTACAATTGTAAAAGCCCTGAACCGGCACTTTTTCTCCTTTGACGCCACCACTACTCCAACCTGTTTTTGCTCATCTCTTCTCCACTGCCCTTTTAACGGCCCCTTTCAAATTCGACGTCATCCAACGGCGCGCGCCACCTCTGCCCTGCAACTCGTTGATTGTAGCGTTTAATGCGCCGACACAACGCAAGCGAGGAGGCGCGCCGTAGTGGAGGGCTCCGGTTTAATTTTGGCCACCTGGGGATCTTTAACATGCGCCGAAATATCGCGCACACGGGCGTTTTTGCTTTTCGCCTCCACCAGAAAAGCGGCTGCCGCGACCGGGAATCGAACCCGCGACCTCGTGCTCAGCAGCACAACGCCTTAGCCACTGAGCCACCGCGGCCGGTAGCCCTGCAATTCATCGGAGAGCTAGCACCCGTAGGCGCGTTTTGCACGAGAAGGCCGTTATCTGCACAGCCGGTTGTGGTTGCGCCTCGTACTTTAGCTGACTGTGACGAAGTTTGATCCCACACGACTTCCGGGGCAGCCCGTAATCAACAAGACGCAGGCGGTAGCTCAACATTATATTGCAATCAACTAGACATTCATGGCTTCCCTAGTGCGCTACGCCTCTTCAGCTTCCAGGAGGATCCGCTGAACGCACGCTGCAGGCTCGGCTAGCGCTGTCGAGGGAAGCCTATAGGAAGCGTGTCGTAACCCGCAGCCGTTCCCAGAAGATTCGTCGCGTCGCGACAACGCCGCCGTCAAATTATTAACGCGTATGTACAACGCTTGCTGGTGTAGCTTCCGGGTGAATCAGCAGCGGTGACTTCACCGCCACTCGCATTAAAAACGCTGCAGCAACGGGGAGGCGCACCAATTTTCCAGGCCCGGCGGTCGAGTGAGTGTTCGCTGAATTATGCGCGAACGGGGAAGGGGGAGTTCAACGCGCGTTCCGGTTCCTTGCCCCTTCGTCAAGAACAAAGCGAAAGCGGGAATAGAGCGCCTGCGTAACGGCCGCGGCTTGGCTCCTGTCTGGTCCGCGTGCCAATCCAATCCAACGGCCGTTTCTCGCGGTGAAGATTCGTTCCCGTTCACGCATGTGCCCGCGTCAACCAACCGCTGAAACCGGAGATTTCAGTGAAGCTGCGCTCTACTCTGATAAAACGCTTCATCTATGCATCACTCTTATACACATTACAGGAACCTGAAGGCCCCGACTCACTTCAGACAGCTAACGAAATGGGTTAGTTCGTTATGTTAACGGTATGGCTGTTAGTTCATAAAATGAACGGTATAGGCAAACTAGAGCACCGTTACGCCGTTTGAATGAGGTGTACAGGCTGTAATAATTAACCAATAACATTCAAAAGAAATTAATTTAGTCGCCTGCTTTCATCAAGATTCCTCTGGTCTTTTATCCGTGGTTGATCCGTCACGAAAGCCTCTGCCACCATGACGGCTAAATAGTTGAGGGATCCCGGTCGCGACAACTATTGTATAACCACTGCGAAAAACGGACTCAGTGGACTTGATTAGGCACAGACGAAAGAAACGGACTTGATTGGGCGCAGACGAAAGATGTATACCTGCTGTACGTCATGCCAATCACGGAGTACAGCTTGCTGGGAACGCAACGGAGCCGTTTCGCTGCTTTCAGGACGAAAAAAAAAAACGGTTTAAATTGGGAGAGGCTCTTTTAACAAACTCCACAAGGTGCTTTTTGCCAGACAAAGAGACTAGTATTGGTGATGGTTCGTTATGGCATTACCATCTGCGCAATGAACAGAACAAAAAAAAATTGTGGAGACAAATTTCGCGCATCACAAAGACAATAGAAGCACGCTCGAAATAAAAGACGACTCGTACAAACACTACAAAGTCTGTTAAATAGTCTCGCTGTGGAGCAAACATTTGCAAATTACATAGCGAGGAGGAAACAAAAAAAAAAACGTACTGAAAATTTTGTTGCAGAAAGGCCGGAAAAAACACTTTCGATAAAACGGCTTCGATAAAACGTCCGTCGATAAAACGGCGTTCGATATAACGGCGTTCGATAAAACGGCTTCGATAAAACGGCGTTCGATAAAACGGCGTTCGATAAACTGTCCGGACCCCATTGGGGTTATAATGAAAGCTTTAGAGGTAAAAAAACAAGAAAAACAAACGTCCTTCGTACTGTATAATAAGAGCCAGAACAATAAGCAAGCTTCCTCGTGTTCTGGCACGAAAGATTCTTAGGTGGCTCTCGGGCAGTGCTTAGTCGCACAGGAAAACTATCCGTCGTGTTATAAGCACCTTGAGAGGAATCCGTCGTAAACACCGCTGAAGTTTATAAACCTGAAGAAAAGAGGTAATGATACCGGATCCGAAACCTTTTCTTTCGTCATAAGACGCCCTCATCCAAATCTTTTGTCCTAAAGAGACCGTAGGCTGAATTTGTTAAACTCTTATTTGTGCGCGCTGTGTGTAGCACTACACGGGATCCGGACAGTTTATCGAACGCCGTTTTATCGAACGCCGTTTTATCGAAGTCGTTTTATCGAACGCCGTTTTATCGAACGCCGTTTTATCGACGGACGTTTTATCGAAGCCGTTTTATCGAAAGTGTTTTTCTCGGCCTTTTCGAGTAACAGAATTTGCGATACGTTTTTTTAATTTCCTCCTCGCTATGTAATTTGCAAATCTTGTCTCCACAGCAGGCCTATTTAAAAACATTTATAGTCTGTCTTCTAGTTGACTTTTATTTCCTGCGTGTTTTTTTCTTTGTTTTTGTGTTGCGCGAAATATGTCACCAGAATTTTTTGCTGTGTTCATTGCGCAACTGGTACTGCCATAACGAATCTCCTTGTGTCTCTATCCCCTCTGATCCGAAGCATATCACGGCATTGTGGCGTATTGATTAAAATGCCTCGATATGCTTCGTACCTTTTTGTATAAACCGCTTTTGTGTCGACACATAATCTAATTAGTTCGCCACGTATGTTGTACATAAGTAAAGCACTTCTTGGCGCTTGAGGGTCCAATGTCAAAAACCTAACTGGAACGCTAGCAAAAGTCTCTCCCGATTTCTGCATTCCTAATTCTTAATGGGATCTGAGTTCAGTTGCTAAGAGGTTACCAAGCCTTGTACTACTGTTCTCGTTGCCTTGCATGAACTAACGAGAAAAACGTTAGGTACAAAATTGTCACCGTACTGCAGGTTGGTTCGTTTTCATCTCCCTCTGGTTGCCCCCCAGCATCTCTGCTGGGGTGCATGCTCTTGCCTTTTTATCATAAGGCATAAAAACAGTAAGATCAAAATAGTAAGCACCGAAAATGGAGAAATCATGAAGGTCTACTCAAAATACAGCGTCGTGACCCGATTACCTCTAAATAAAAATGGAAAAATAAAAAAAATTAGAACGAGCAATACTATGGCCCGTGTGATTATACCTGAACAAGGCACACAAAAAACCAACATAATGCGCTGCCTGGTCGGGCGTGTTCCTCCAAGGCCACCACGAAAACGTAAGGTTGGTGAATCAAAAGAGGGGCTAAGAGTGTTGACGCAAAAGTAGAAAATTATACGAAATCCTGTATTTTTTTATTTGAGCATGATTAACAAAAAACGTAAATTGTGGTGGGATGGGCAATTGTCCAGCTGTACTAGCTTACGAGTTTCCCTAGTGCGAGATGACCTCTGACGACTTGTCCTACTTGTCGAGTTCACCTATGACGAGTTGGCTGTGACAGGTTCCCTTGGGACGATTCTCCTAGACTCCACCACCTCTGTTGGGGTCTCACTATCATCGGAACCCCCCTGTTCCAGTCACATAGCACTAATCTTTCAGACGTTCTTGGCCCAACATTTCTCCAGATGCAAACAGTGTGACCCCAAGGTCCGAGTAGGAGTCGCGGGTAAACCACGTGACTAGAACAATTGTGGGGTACAAGACTCTGGATCACGTAATGATGAACCATGGCGCAAGGGATATATTTTTCAACACTAACCTAAACACGCCGATACACATCTAAGGAATATTGCGCACGGGGTTCGGGTTGGTACTATAGGGGCAAATTCTGTAATATAAACAAGGGGGTCATACATGCTTGAGTGAAATCAATAAAGACTCAAAAAATAAAAATAATTTAATAAAACAAAGGTTATCGAAAGCACTGTAAAGGCGCGTCAACATATATAGATAGGTTTTTTATCTAATGCACGGCAGAGACAATGTAGGAGGAAGGTTACTGCAGGTTAGGTTAATGCGATGGCCAGTTAAACAAAATAAACCCCGAAAATTACAATGCAAGCCGCAAAACCGCACTTTCGATAAAACGGACGTAGGTGGGTCGATAAAACGGCATTCGATAAAACGGCGTTCGATAAAACGGGCATTTTTTCGATAAAACGGCGTTCGATAAAACGGCGTTCGATAAAATGTCTGGGAACCGCACTACACATGTAACCTTTATTGCTCTGCAGCCGTAGTTAAGGTATCCCATCGCTGCCTTCACACTTTGCAAGGCCTTTTTAATTGTCTCATTTGTGTAAGGTAGAGACAAACTTCACAACTTGACGTTCACAGTTGCGGTGGCGCTGGCGTCGGTAGCGACAGTAGGGAGGTAACAAAAGCGGGCATAACAAATACGAACGCCTGCGTGGTGACGAAAACAAAAATATACCAAAACAATGAAAACGGCGCTGCGTGCAGTGCGGTATCAGACGACAGCCCGAATTCCAGTCGTTCCTGTAAGCATACCAGCGACACAATACCCACAGTTTTCGCGTCTTGTTTACAAACACGAGGCTAGCGTGTACGACCTCGCAGGCTGTTTCGAATTCTTCCGTGCTTATCATCGCCGGGGGCGTGACAGAGCATGCCATTCAAGCGGCCGCGACAAGGTGGTGACAGCACTTTCAAGTAAACTTTCCTTCGTTGCAAGGCAGCTTAAAAGTGGAGAGAAAAAAAGAACTACACTAAACGACTGGAGTAGTGAGTATGTTTAGAAATGGATTCTGTGTTTTATTGTGCCTTAAATGTTCCCGCTCAACAAAGTTCCCTTACTAGCTGCAGCGTCTCGAGTTCTTTTTATATGCAAATAAGGTGCAACTTTCTTTAGAGTAGATTGTGATGCAGATCATTCTACTGCTCATGCTACCAGGCACTTAGGTAATGGGTTTAGATTTGGCGTTGGGTGTGCTGGTCACTGCGTTCAAAAAATAACCGTATGAATAATAATGGCTGTGTGAAACGAACTACAGCTCAACAACACGAGCTCACATCGTCCGTCCGTCCTCGATGTCCGACAAGCGTTTCAACACTTTCAAATTTATACGGGGCTTCCTTGTACCAATGTTGAAACTACTGGAACCAAAGTTTCAGAACCAATGTTGGACATCCGCGGGGGAACTCTACCTGAACCATCTCTACCTAACGAGCCCCTGAAGAAGAAAAAAAAGTCTAGGTTTAGAAGAACTCCTGTGTTGTAATCTTTAAACCCTGAAGATCCTTAGTTTTGATTGTAAAGTTTCCCCCAATACTGAACTCTCGTTTTTGGTACTAACAGCTGAATCTAACAATACCGAATCGCTGGAGCTTCTTCACCGAGCTATAAACTCGCCTGTCTGATAATCATTGCGTAACCATTGCTCTTTCGATCACTACGCGTAGTTGTCACACCCTCAACGTTAGCCCATATTTCCCCCACCCCTTCCCCTACCTCCGAGCAGTGGGAAATCGTGCTGTCTTGCTCGCACCTTCGTGACCAGGCTTTTCTGGCGGAGAGGGCTCTGCTGGCAAAGACGGCACCCGGACTCCTGAACGGAGGAGCCACTCCCGTTCAGGGAGGAAATAAGTTTTTCCTCCCTCCTTGATTCCTCCGTCCCCACTACCTCGAATTACTTTTTCTCAGCCTCCGCCATTTCGAGATGCCTGTCGAAAGGTCGCGCTAGACAAGAGAGAGTGTACGCCTTTAAGAAAATAAGGACAAGAAAGAATTAGGAAAGCCCACCGGAAGAAGGTTTTGTCTCTCATGTGAGGACACATGTCTTCAGTCCAGATGAACAACAGACCCAACAAAAGCGATCTCTGAGAGCGAGGAAGAGCGAGGTTAGGAAACATAAATCTTGAGGCTGATGAAAAGCAGGACTACAAACAAGCTCCGCGGGTCATTCAAAAAACACTGGCTTCGCGCATGCGCACTGAGAAGCTAACAAATGCCCGGCACTCGCTTGTCAGTTAGAATAGAGGTGCGTGCAGTCCGGGCGCGGCAACGCGCCACATGGCATGTGGCGGAGCCCAAATGATAATTTCAAAAAAGCAGCAGAGAGGAGCCTCGCAGTGCACTTCAGGCGATAAAATGCGCCCGCACTGCCTTCCCAGCCGTTGATATTGAAGAAAACAGCAGAAAAATATACTTTAAAGGGAGGGAGGGGGTAGTTGAAGAGCGTTAGGCTTAAGCCTTCGGCGGAGATCAGTTTTTGAGATGAGAGAGAGGAGAGAACATGTGCGCACAGTCAAGCCGTGCCAATCCAAGCCACGCCAAGCCTTGGAGCAGGCGAGGGAGCTGAGTTGCGGCCATTGTGACAGCTTAGGAGGGGCACACTGCTGGGACGGGGGGACGACGCGTGTGTTTGCAGCGCCTGTGAATGTAGTATGGGGCGAAAGATGGGGAGGGGGCCGCAGGCTGCTGCTGCTGCCGCTGCTTCCAGCGACGAGGTCCGGGCGCACAATAGCCGCCGAAACCGGCTTGATGGAAAGACAAGCACCGACGGGGGCCCGCCGTTCTTTTTTCCTTCCCTTTTCTTCGTCCACGGTGTATGTTTTTGCCTTACTCGGGGAGGCTTATATCCTTTTATTGCTCGCCGGAACTGGTCGAGCTGCTGCCGTAGCGGCTGGTGGAAGGTGCTGAGCCCAGCCGAGGTGCCCAGCCGAGCGAGCTAGCAGGCGGCGCTTGTGAGCCGACACCGAAACAAGGAATTCCGATTTTGAAACCCCCGCACCGCAGCTGGAGCTTCTCGCCTAACCCGTGTGCTCTAGCGGCTGGGAAATGAAACGAAGTAGAGAGAAAGAAAAAAAATGGAAGAGCAGTGAATGGAACAGCCATGCCTCGCACGGGAGATGGAAGACTCGGCTCGGGTTCACGAACCACTGTCACGAGCGGAGACACGTCTGACACCCGGCAGATTCTCACAGGTCGGTGACGTAGAGCCAGGCTTCTAGAGGCTCTTTAAGAGCACATGTTGGCTGTTTAACTAACGCCGCCCCTTCTCTCAGCTATCTTTAAAATCTGGCTATCTGTAATGGGAAAGGATTTCGTTTCCCGTTTTAGATACTTGGAGAAGCATAAGAGGTCGCCTGTACGACTCCCTTTTACAGAGTGATTAGAGCTGCAGCATGAAAATGAGGCAAAGGCAGCATCGCTGGGGCTGCATTTCTGATGGTTACAAGAAAAAGAAAACAGAAGAATGCTTCACAACAAGAAGCTTGAAGGCCCTGCTAAAAAGCGTGAAGCCTTCCAACATAAAACAATTCGAACCATATCGTGGCGGTGTGAAACCTATCACTGAGGGACTCCTTGCTCTTCAAACAAATAAAAAAAAATCAAGGAAGCTCACACTAACACGTAAGACTTGAAAGTAGCGAAGCGCAACCTTCACGACCAGCACGGCGGTTTAAGTCCACGATTGCAGCCGATTTGTTTCTTCTCCGCTGCCGCAACGACCCTTACTCCATCGTTGTTGCTATAAGTGTGAGCTGCCTTCGTTTTTCTGGAAGTTGTAAGGATTGGACATCACCTTGAAGGGGCGTACGCTATGACGTGTCTTTCTCGTTCCGAGCACTGTGTTGCCACGATTACGGCGAACGCTGGAGTTTTTCTTTTGGCCAATCTTGGTCAATTTCCGTAAGTGGGCATGCTTGGCTTGAGAAACGTGCGCCGGGGACGCTGGGCGGTCGCAGCGAGGCACGCACACACGAGCGCTAGGCGTTGCCTTGGTTTTATTAACTGCCGGGCGGTCGCCGCGAGACCCGCGCTCACGTGAACGCACTCGGCAATTTCTTGGTATTTTTAACCACGGACACGAAAAATGGCGATTTGCTAAACAGCTTCGCTGCTAAAAAGTCACACCGTTTCGACGCTCTCAGGGTGCCAAGCATGATGGATTGCAGTTGTTGCAGGGCCTAAGGTAACCAATAGCTGTGCACTTATCTGAGATCCTTATCGCAAACTGCGCGATAGAGGCTTGGAGCTGCCCTCAAGAAAGGATGTTTGTGAAATGATATTCGAGCTAGCTGTCCGCTAGCCATGCCGACAAGTGTCTTGCCCATTCAATTTGCACTGAGGCCATGGGCGAAATTCGAAGTGGCAAGTAACCGCCAGAGTTAAGCTCTTAAGGTTCCAGCTAATCGGTTTTTCGACTGCACGTTACGAGTCAGCGTTTCTCAAGGTGATTGTGTCATGGGTTCCTGGTCACACCAGTATTGTAGGAAATGAACGGGCTGACTTCCTGTCACACAACTGCCCGGCCCCATCATCCCCCGCCCAGTTCCCAAGTCACCCATGGGCCACACGAATGGCTGCAAAGGAGGATCTTCGACGCCGAACATGTGCTCTCATACCTCCGTGTTCGGTTCACCTCCCCCTAAACCTTACCAGGATGGAGGGCCGTGGATCGGGCTGGGGGTGGCTCTTACTTCTGCACGCACTTGTGGATGAAAAGGGGATTACCGAAGGTATGTGAAATGTCCAACCTGCTCTGATGAAACGGTTCCGGCAGACCTTCACCACCTATTATGCGCAAGGCCTGGAACTAAGGACATTCGAAGGAAAGGAAAGGAAATTTGCGGCAAGACGCCCATTGCCATCGGTGGCTCCATGGGCCTGCCCACCGTTCTTTGTTGGACTTTATCCGGGAAGCTAACCTAGTTTCCTGGATATAGAGCGGACTCGCTTAATGTCTACTAAGTCTTGAGACTATTAAATAAACGCGAAAGCAACAACAACTTCAATATGAAATAGCTGTAAGCGAAGCGGTGACTATGAAGGCGCACCGGAACGTTGATATTGCCGCTACCCGAGCGACCCCCGAGGCATACTTGAACATTTGTCGGGCTTTAAGAGAAATTTGAAACTAGTGCGAAGGAGGAAGCTGGTATCGTTTTACGTTATCCGATATTTTAGGCTCCAGAACCAAAAAAAAAAAAAAGAAAGGGCCAGGAACACCGCTCAATAAGGTACTAAACGCTGCCGAATTCGGATTCTTGCGCATGGAATGCTATTCTTGGTGGGTATTCGATTCAAGCCCTACCAAATTCGTCTGATATACAACATAGTTAGGGCTGTTCGTTTTCGGGTTTTATATTTTTTTTCAAAATCGGGGGGAGGGGGAGGGCGGGGGGTAAACATCGGGTGCTATATTTCGAATTGATATTCGGGGATAAATCGGTTGTTTTTGTAAAACCATTCAGAAATTGTTTTTTTTTCGGTTTGAATCGATCGATAAACTGAATGTTTTTTTTTATAAACTTACTACATTAGTACATTTTAGAGGGTATCACGAGGTTTTTAACTCTAACGGGCTAAAATTGGTGTTTATTTCACGCTTCTATTCGGGGGGACTTCGGGATTCTCTGGAAAACGCTCTCCTAAATTTGGCATTTGTTTGGAAATGACTACATAATTACAGTAAATAAGCATTGATAACTTGTTACAAATGAAACATTAAATTTATTCCTGAAAAGCTGGTCATTGATTTTGTTCCCTCATCCTTGTTTACATACATTATTGTGGTGTGCTTGCGCGACTTGTCGGTCTTCATTCGAGGCATGGCCGCTCGCTGAACGTATTTCAACTGGGAGAAGGTTCTCTCTCGGCAACACAGCTTCCATTAACTAGGCACAACAATGTGAGGGGACCATTGGTCAGCCTGAGGTTGTGGGTGTTAGAGTCATTCCATGCACGTAATGAGTTCGGAAGGTGTGTTCGTGCGCTTGCTTCCAGCAAGTTGGTTAAGAACGTCGGAACATCTGGCCACAGAGAGAGAGAGAGATAGATAGATAGATAGATAGATAGTTATATATATATATATATATATATATATATATATATATATATATATATATATATATATATATATATATATATATATATATATATATATATATATATATATATATATATATATATATATATATATAGAGAGAGAGAGAGAGAGAGAGAGAGAGAGAGAGCTCTTTATTAGATGAAAGCAGAGAGGTTTGCCGGCATGATCCCGCCTACATGCTACTCTGCGGGGGGATGAGGAGAAGGGAGTAAAGGCCCTAAAAGAAGTAGGGAAGGAGAAAGGGGGAAAAGGAGAGATTAAAAGAAAAAGTCCACACGATCTCACATGTAAAGTTCTTAATTGTCTCTGCGACGCCGATTCCGTGTAAATAGTCAAATAAAGCAACCCACACTTTTCTCTGCGACAATGGAGAGGGCCAGGGTCCAAGGAGACCTTTTAAAGATATAGATGCGTTGTTGAGGCACTCAACCTTTTCTGCGAGTTGATTTCTTTCTTGGATGTATGCCGGACACTCTATAGAAGGACGTGCTCTACTGTTTCGGGCAATCCACAATTATCGCAATAGGGATTTTGCAGTTACACCGAGGCGATGGCGGTAAGAACAGTTCGTGAGCGCTGCGTTGAGACGCAACCGGTGGTAAAGAGTTTCAAGCTTACGTGGAATCCGCTCTGGTAGCCTCACTCTGAGTCCAGGGCCTATATGGTGCAGGAAAGGGTGCCGAGTTTCAGGACAAGACCAGAGGCGGTTTCGCTCCCCTAAGGCAAGCGCTGCCACAATTGCTCAGATCGCTCCTTTGAAAACGTCCATTCGGGGAGAGAGAGTGTTTAACCCGAATCTCCTGAAACAAAGTTCGGGGTGGAAGAATCGGCTAAAATTGGGATTTACCCGAAAAAGAACAACCCTAAGCATATTCGTTGATCCGGAGTGCACGAAGGAAGTCCTCGTCATTGACAAAATCGATGGGGGCTGATCACGAGGAGGTTATTCATTGAAATATTTAGAAATTAATTGAGGAGCATTCGCGAAACGCAACTCTCGGGTTTTAAGGCAGCGACCGGATGCATCAAGTACAGGCAGTAGTTAAACGATTATTTGATTCGCATGAAAGTTTAAGACTTTTTCTTTGCGAAAGTGATCAATAATACGATAGAAAAAAAAAACATTTCGAAAGCCTGATGGCCAGTTTTTTTTTTTCTTCTTCAAGGCGATGGTAATTTTTCACCGCTATCTTCAAACGAAAATAAAACGTGAGTTGTTGAAGACAACCATAATCGATTATGCTGCCGTCGGAATAATGATTATTCACCAGCTTTCGAATTTTCGTGGCTGCCAAAGTGCGCGTAGAGGAAAGGAGCCATGGTACTTCGCTGCCACATATCCCGCCTGCATGCGCCTAAATTTACTAGATGATTGCATAATTCACTGAATAATTTATTATTTAAAAATTGAATTCGATATCAGAAAGGGTTCTTTAGATTTCAATGGATCAAAAAAGGAACGCTGGAATGGGTTCAAATTGTGGGCTGGTACGTGGGTAATTTTCTATAGTACCTTTTGCTTCTGGGAAAACTTAAATTTTTAAAGCGTGACAAATCCAGAAGTTTATCTTTCGTTGAAGGCACTCAAAAGTACTTTTATAGATGTTTATATTTGCACGTACTGGGATAAAAAAAAGAGTTTGTCATCAGGAGATATCGCACAAACCATTCGTTTGTCGCGTCTTGCTTTCGTGTCGGTAAGATAAAGAGATGAAGGTAGCTATGGCTGCTTCATGACGCCTGTAGTGTTTTTGATGGTGGGAGGAGCATGACACCGTCAGTCGCTAGTGTCAATGTCCACCTTTGTGTTTACTAACTTCCACAGAAATTCCCGAGATGTCCAGCTGCCCTTCCCCTTTCACCGTATGTCAATCTGTGTGCGTTTTTTAGTAGCAGTTTTGCTACAACACCGAAAAAAGGCGAACGCGTGTACGTTTAATCTTGGCGTGGTCGGTGACCTGTAATTTCCGCTACAACGCCCCCTACTGCCATCGCACTTCTGCGGAACGTTTCGTTAAGCCCAGCGTCGTCGTGTTTCTGCCAGCTGCACTAATTTCTGCGCCGGCAAACGACTTCGAGGAAACCCTCCCGCGACCTCCGGAACTCGTACATCGTCACCGTGCAATCTAGACGGCCGCTGTGTCGACAACGGGACCCTTCACAAACACACACACACACACACACAGCCTGCTTCGTGGAAACTAAGCCCGCGGTTGAAGTGAACGCTACTTCAATCACCGGCACATGTGGGCTCTTTGAAGTTCGTAATCCGTGATTTCATTTTTACCAACCAGTAAAATTACATGGTGTGCCTTAGAAAAGCACGTGACGAAGGTTGGCTCGACGAGTAATTGGACCGTGCCTTGAAACACTTGGTCGTCTAGCTGGCGAGGACACGTTGTTTGTTTCGTATTTTATTATTCAGAGTCAAAAACGTAGAGCACTCCTAATCTTCGCACTCAATAACTCGATAACCGGAGTCTCCAGTATATCGCACAATCGAACATCATGGCCCGTACGTTGGTGCAAAGGTCACGTCCTCCGGAATGAGTGGTTGAAATGGCTGAGAACTTGGCGCGTACCTGCACGGCCAGATAAAACGCTGGTTGGATGCAAAAGCGGGCACTCATCACGAACAAAACTTGTGCCTTTGCCGCAACGGGAAGTTATCTTGAAACCGGTTGATATCCATGCGACACCGCGCACTATAAGTAGGAAATGTAGCTATCTACCCACTTGCCTTCACTAACTCACCACGTCGCTTCACAGCCATGACACCCCGGAATTTCGTTACCATGGACAGTGGTACCACTACAAGCGCTGAAAAAGGGATGTTTTCCTTAAGCTTCTTGCTTTGCCAATGCGGATCGGCTTTGCAGGGACTGTTATCTGCGCGGAACAGGTCCGATAAATCTTTATCGATAAGATGAAAGATTTATTCCCCCACATTGCGGCGCAAGGCCACGGCCTCTTCTCGTATAAGCAAGACGTAAATCATAACGGAATTCGGAGCAAAAATAGGTGACAAAAAAAAAAAAACATGCACCCCAAACTTGAAGTCAGGTACGCTTCATGTGTGTACGCTATACGGAGAGTGGTATCATTTCTCAATCCATTCTATGTGCGGCTGACTTAATTATGCCATTGGTGCCTAGTTGAATCAAGGCTTGGAGGGAAACGCCTCGACAGTTCCCAGTTGTATTGTCCAGGTTAGTTAGTTCTGCTCCTGAGGAATTTCGGGAGCAGCGAATTTCCGGCAGAGCAACGTACAAGCCGGTTCTACGAGGGAAATTTCGAGGACGGTTTTTTTTTTCTGCATTGCGTGTGCTGCACTGCATGTTTCTTAAATCAAGGTTCAAGTTTTTGCCCGGGTACCACCATGCATAGGTTGGCCATTTTACACAGCAGGCTGAATACCACATTGATGTTGTAATTTCTGTTAAGTGAATACGTAGTAGCCTTTTTTTAGGCCATTTGGTGCCATTGAGTTTCCAGCGCTGCTAAGGTGTGCTCACGCACATGTCACCCTTTAGCCAAGCTTTCCAAACGTTAACCCAGTTTGCCTGTATTTATAATTTTATACACAGCCATAAATGTGAACCGGTGGAGAAAACGACGACATTTTTGTGTAGGTAAAGCCAGTAGTTTACAATGGTCCCAATTCGTCCTGCGACCGCTACTGGGGCCACCCAGTCTATACCATCACTATAAGCACAATGCTGGACAATGTGATTGATTGATTGATTGATTGATTGATTGATTGATTGATTGATTGATTGATTGATTGATTGATTGATTGATTGATTGAGTGGTTTAACGCGCCGACGCTTCACAGGTGATGGGGCGCGCCGTAGTGGAGGGCTCCGGATTAATTTTGACCACCTGGGAACCTTTAAATGTTGGACGATGTACACTCAACCGCCGCGGTGGCTCAGTGGCTAAAGCGATGCGCTGCTGAGCACGAGGTCGCGGGTTCGATTCCCGGCCGCGGCGGCCGTTTTTCTGCAGGAGGCGAAGAGCAAAAACGCCCCTGTGTACGAGATTTCGGCGCACGATAAAGGTCCCGAGGTGGTTGGTCAAAATTAATCCGGAGCCCTCCACTACGGCGCGCCTCATCGCCTGCATTGCGTCGGCGCGTTAGAACCCCCCAATCTAAAACGACGCACGCGCACACACACACGTCACACACATTATCAATACGGCTATCAGTATTCCACTAGGGGAGTGCCTGTGACTGCGCGTATCGGAAACTAACAATATCATCTCAGATATTTCGAGAATCTGCTTCCGGAGTGGCCAGGAGCAGAGGATTTTTTTCAGCGGACATACTTTTTTCAACTGTCATACCCTGCAGTGCCGCCAAGTTCGTTAGAGGCTGGCTCAGAGAAGTTCAAAACTCGCTAAATTTGACTTGTTTTGTCAACGCGGGCGGCCCTTCCAAATCTTTCTCCGGTCATTACCATCATCCTTTCACGGGCAACACTGCTGACAGAACAAACGCGGCAGTAATGAGGTGAGGGGAGATTACAGGGGCACCCAATGCATTCGCTAAATGGCACTTTCGTTTTCCTCGGACCTCGTCCCCTTATCTACCCGGGCAATCTACTCCGTATCTCCTCCGGGGTTAGTTCTCCACCACTTTCCGACGCACCACCCGTCCGTTGCTGGCCACGGGGGGCGTTCGACTCCGAACCAGCAGCACCCCGAACGAAAACTGCTGTTGTCCCCTTGTATACTAATCACGTTCCCGCCGCGTCTCGGCCTCCAAAACAAACAAGCAAACAAAAAAACAAAGCGCGAACAACAAGAAAGTCGAATAGTGCACCTCCTCAAAGGCTCCAAGTGAGCCGCAGCAAGGAGGCACTAGCCCTCCGCCCTCCGGAAGGGGCGAGAGCAAAACAAGACAACTCATTAAGGAAAGCTGCAGCGACAAGCTGCGCACAGACGAAAGAAAAGCAGTGAAAAGCTACTGCAAGCACAGCCACTCGCGCGGCCGGAGAGGAATATGGCGGCGCCGATGATGGTCCCTAAGCCTTAGGCAGCGAGACGCTTGTCGAACGAAGCGAGCCCAATGTCTGCTTGTTATTTAGCCGCGCGTTTCGTCGCTATGTTTTCTCTCGGCGGCAGAGCGAACGACTCGTGAACTTGCTTTTCGTGCGTTCGTTTTCTACGGCGCCGCGAGCAGACCCGTGAACGAGATAGAGCCGTTTTCTTTTCCCTTCGTTTTCTCTTGGACTCTCTCTCTGTCTCTCTCTCTCTCTCTCGGTAATTGGCACCCTGAACCAGTTCTCCAGTTCCCATGCTTTACCGGTTCCGCTTTCTCGCCCTAATCGCTAACGCCGGCTGCTCGCTCCGTTCGTTCTCCCCTTCTGTTCCTCTTGCGGAGTTTTGTTTTATTTTTTAGTTTTTAGTTCCCGTCAATTTCTAGTGCGCTTCAATTTAACGCACAGAGGACCCCCCCCCCCCCCCCTTCCGTCCCCGTCACCGCCCGATTCTTCTCATCAGTCTTTATTTCCAAAACTTCTATGCGCGTGGTTCCTTAGAAGCTCTATAAGGTAAGACACTCCTGCTTTTCGTGTAATTTCGTAATCGAAGACAAAACAAACTTAACATCCCTTCCTAAGAAAGTTGAGAGAAGCGCGAAAGCTGAAAGTGCGTCCAGACTTCGCTGAAAGTCCGTGCAATCGATCGTCAGACCTTCAAAGTCCCAAATTGTAAAGCAAGAACGAACCCATTCGACGATTTTTCGCGCACTACGTCAACGCATCTACGAACGATGCAAACGTATACCGATAAGTGGTTTGTGAGATAAAGGCATACTGCTGTACTCCATGTTTTGGCCGCCGAGCTCAGACAATCAACCATTCACAGTAGACTATTCTAGGACATCGACCCCTACAATGGACTTCGCAGAAGGCAACAAAAGTTATTTTGCGTTTTATGAAGGACACAGGCTTAGCTGAAAGACGATTGTGCTCACGAAGGGACTAAAGTGTGTGCGTGGCCCCGCTCTGATCCCCTCTTTTTCCCCTGCCCTCTCTTTCGTCCCCTGAACACACCTACCCCAGTGACGAGTAGTAATCCCGGCTCTAAGCCAGGATAACCTCTACGTTTCCTTTAGCTTTTCTCCTACTCCCTCCTTCATGATCGATGGGTGTGTTGTCCTTGCTAGAACGTTTTTGGCGATTTTCACGTAACCGCTTTGCCACA
Source organism: Haemaphysalis longicornis (assembly GCF_048455015.1). Classification (NCBI taxonomy): domain Eukaryota; kingdom Metazoa; phylum Arthropoda; class Arachnida; order Ixodida; family Ixodidae; genus Haemaphysalis; species Haemaphysalis longicornis. The sequence continues at coordinate 142,224,987 of NW_027526204.1, forward strand.
ATAGAAGCCCGGTACCTCGCACGCGCCCTGTGTCCAGAGATCTTGTCAGAACTTTTCGGCCGACCAACCGGTCTATGGGGAAATGCATTAGTTTTTTTTATGGAAAGCCATCGGTCTCTCCAACGGGAACCGGCCCACTCGTCGCAGCCAACTCGTCCTAGGAAAACTGGTCATAGGGAAACTGGTCAAAGAGGGCATCTCGTTCTAGGCGATCCCGTACTAGGAAAAGTGGTAGCACTGTCCTTCTCGTGCTAGGAAAAGTCGTCTCACGGTTCCATTTTTGGCCGATGTCGAGGAAATGGGGAGAGGAAGTTAGTGGCTTCTAATCTTATAATTACTCCCAGGTTGACCTCTTCAGAGTTCGGGGGGTCCCCTGCTTTTGTTAGTTTGCAGGCGGTGGTTGAAATGGTTTTTCTATTTTAACACATGTTCCTCTGTCGCCTTCTTATTTCCCTTCTTGTTGCGAAAAAAAATTCACATTTTTTTTACTGGGTAAGGGGTTTCTTTTCAGGTTTATTTTTTTCTTCTCCTTCCAAAAAATATTCGTCACTCTTTTTCTGTGGAGGGGGGGGGGTCGACTTTTTCTTTCTTTTGCGTTTTCTTTTCTTTTCTTTTTTTGTGTTTGAAGCTTTTTGCCTGCTTGTGTATATATCTATAAATAGGGCTGGTTGAAATAAGGTGTTGGTTGAAATTGGCTTTTTGGTTTCAGCACAGCTTCCGGTTTCTTTTTTGCTTGTCTTCTCCTTCTAAAGAATATTCGTCACACTTTTTTGTGTAAGTGTGTGTGTGTGCGGGGGGGGGGTCAACTTTTAAGTCCAGCCTTGACTTTCAGGTGATATCAAGACTAACAAAATGAAAGTTACCCAGCTTGACAATCATCGTTTGTCAGCAGGCATGAAAACAAAAGATCAAAATACTAAAAAGCGTAAACACAGAACGAAATCGCAATCCCAATACAACGCCGTCACTTAATTACCAAAAATTTAAAAAAATGCATTAGAAAAAAAAGAACGGGCAAACGAAATCTAATATAAAAGGCTCACGTAATTAGCTGCACAAAATAATAAGATACGCTGTCTGGCTGACGCGTTCCTCGAAGGCGACAAAGGAAACATTAAGGGTGGTGAATTGAAGGAGGAGTGTAAGAATGTTTAAGCATAAGATGAGAAATATACAAGCTTCTGTACTCTTTCATTTGAACATGATAGACGAAAAACGTAAATTGTGACGAGATGGCCGAGTGTCCAGTTGCCCTAGGTTACGAGTTTCCCTAGTGCGAGATGGCCTATGACGACTTGCCCTATGTGACAAATTCACCTATGACGAGTTGGCTGCGACGAGTTCACTTTTGACGAGTTCTCCTAGACCCCTCTCCAACAAAGCTTTCGCTTTAAAATGACACTCGGACATTGCGCTATGAAAAGGGACTATGATGATGTCGGTTACGCTTTATCGGACCATCGTCAGCTTTCCTCGCTGCATATTTCCGCGGCAGGGATTTGTATCTCTGGAGATATGAAATCCGATTACCCCGAGCGAGGATAATTCAAATGCAGCGAATTAAAACGCTTCGTACAGCGTTCTGATCGCGATTACGCGATGACAGTCAACACTGCCGTGAACAATGCGTGAATCACATGGGCCGAGCACGTGGAAGACTTTGTGCAAGCATACGTGCCATTTCCGGGCAATCAGTAAATAACTGCGATGCACTGGCACGCATTAGAGTAGATTAGAGACAATCAGTTTGCTGAGACTGCGCTTGCTTGTTTATAGCGATTCCAGGTGGGACCGCTGCTTAGGTTTCATGAAGCGTTTGCGGGAGTCGCTGGGAGCTGCGGTATTGTGTCGTGCGCACTGCGAAGCGCGACAAGATGATTGATGATCTTCTACTCTTTTAAAAAAATCACGGGCCGTCTCCACTAATGTGAGACCTGGTGGGGGCCGAAGCGTGCAGTGTGTAAGTCTATTCTTGGCGATGTGGCGTTTTTGCCAATGAAGATGAAACCGTTGGGGAGTACAGGTGTACAGCTTTGCTGTAAAAGTCTCTTGTCTTTGAAGCACGAAGTCTCTAGCGGGAGGCGTAAACGAGTGTCCCGGTGTTTTTTTTTTTTTTTTTTTAGCACGCGTTACGTTCTAGCGCGAGGCGTAAACGAGTTTCCCGGTGTTGGATTACCGTGACTACATGAGACCATGATGATGACGACGACAGGAGACGCCAACAGCCTCAGCCCCCAAGGGGCTTCGCCGCTAAAAAACGTTTCTGTTAACGTTAACGTTCAAGTTTTTGCTTCGAGAACCTCGTATTCGCGTCGGCCTGGTGACGTTGCGGGAATGCTTTTTTAGCGTTCATACTACTAACTCGAAGCGATGCGTTTCTTGCTGATATATCGATTGATTGTTTGTAGGGTTTAACGCGCCGACGCAACGCAGGCGATGATGCGCGCCGTAGTGGAGGGCTCCGGATTAATTTTGACCACCTGGGGATCTTTAACGTGCGCCGAAATCTCGTACACACGGGCGTTTTTGCTTTTCGCCTCCATCAGAAAAGCGGCCGCCGCGGCCGGGAATCGAACCCGCGACCTCATGCTCAGTAGCGCTGATATATCGTTGCAGATGGTGTTGTAGTAATGCCCAAAGATATCCAAGTTTCGAACCCCATCCTTATCGTCTTGTTGTTATTGAAGTATTGCCAGAAAGTGGTAGTAACAGATTCAGCGACATGGAAAGTCCCTGCGCCCGCCACGTCGGTGCGATTTTGCTTTGGGAACAAGGTCGAGGGTTCGTTTGCGGGCTTCATTAGTTGAACTCTCGTGTAAGCGAAGTGCCAGAACCGACCTGGCCTCTTGCGGGCGTTGCGGTGTACCCTGCAGGAAAGGACCTCGCAATGTCGTTCCACTGATATGCCAAAGATTTTTCTGAAAGAGATAACAAAAACAAAACAAAAAGCTATCCCCTGGAACACGGCGGCCGCGAGCAACCGCACTCTGCGCGCGTTGGTCCACCTTTCGGGGGACAAAGGCGGCAATGTCGAAATGTCAATCAGCAGCAGACCCTAGCGGGCTTATTTCGCAATCAGTGCTCCTGGGGAAAGTCGTCAGGCCTTACACTTTCAGCGTAGAGGCAATAACCGAACCGGGAAAGAAAAGTCGCTCAATGGCCGCTCAACACGTGTGCCGCCACCTTGTCGATTTCGTCCGAGCGAGTAACCCAGTTGACCGCGACAGTGTTTCGCAACTGTGTTCATTACCTGCCGTTATTTCGCGCGCTGCTTGAAACTCACTTTCAGCGGACCGCCTGTGTCCCAACGGATGCGGCCGTTTACTGTCTATTATAGCTAGCGACTTGCGTAGGTGGGATGAGGCAATCACTAACGGCTCGTAATGGAGCCAACAAACACTTACCACTAGTGCCACCGCACCGCTTAACTCTTTCGCTACCGCCGGAAAATTGACTAATTTTAGGGGTCCAAGAAAACATTTTTTTCCTGCTAAAAAATTGGTTAGGCACTAATTGCAGGAACACAAAATGCAGATTATTTAACGGCCTTTCCAATAACACCAGTTTTTTAAAGGTTTTTATGTATCATAGTTGTGAAAAAAAATATCAAAATCAAAATTTTTGTCAAGTTGTCGAAAAAAATGATAAAAAAGGAGTTGCATTTATCAAACCACCGGTAGTAGAAAAAAAATAGAATATAAATTTTGTAGGGAAACATTTCAAGAACACGACCTAGAAAAAATGTCGACTTGCGCGAAACAGTTTGTCAGATATAAAAAAAAATGTTAGCATGCACGGTGCTCGTGTCATGCGGTGAAGCCCAACCTCCAATTCAAAATGTGCAATTTCGGGTGGTTTCCTGGAATAAACCTGGCGGTTTGTCATTATCAGAGGCACCAATTTGCACCCACATAACGTAAAAACATCATGTCAATGGCTGAATTTTCATTTACAGTGAGCACAATATTTGGGACTAGCACGCGATGCGGAAAAAACATGCATGAAGTTGAAAACGGAACACCATGGCTGATGCTTGTTGTCGTTCACGGTCAGTTATCTCTCAAAACATAAAGCTGAGCTTCATTATCATCTTCTTACTCGCAATTGTAGCCTTGCTCGCAAAAATGAGGTACGATGAGCTAGAATCGTGCCCTGCGATCTTTGGCCGAGTAGCAGTTGCGCGATGAAAAAGATCAGCACAACGAGCCTCCTCTATTGCAGCGCCACCTAACATTTTTCAAATGAAACAGTACAAAAACTTATCGTTATCGGAGACTCCATCCGAATAGACAGTTCAACTAAGCAGCAACATAAGACACCGGGATATACCCTCGCATGGAAACGAAACTGGAAGTCGAACAGCTGGCAGTGTAAGGCCGGTTTGAAGCGCTGTCCTCGGCGGAACAAATATCTGGCGACTGGGTGTGATCTTTTGACTTTCATCTGAAGTTCCTATCGCAGAAATTGGGTTAAGGGGGGGGGGGGGGGGGAATCAGGAGCACCGTGCTCTGTTCGAGGATCAGTCGCGGACGCTCCAGGCGCCATGGCAGGTAGCGTTGAAGTTGGGTAACTGCGTAGTAGCGCTAAATATGAATTTCGCGATGCAGAAACAAAACCGAAACTGTTGTAAACTGTTTGCGAATGGTCCTGGGGTAAGTAGAACTACCACAGTACTTAGAACAACGTGCGCAAAGGCAATAAAACTGCCTAAAATCATAAAGTAGCTTTGCAACCAGGCACTGCTTGACATTTTCAACCGATTTCTGGGATTATTACTGTCAGAGCGTGAACCTGACGATTGAAAATCGTTTGCTAGTTCCCCATTCACGCCCTGATAGCAAAAAACAACCGCTGGTGCAGAGTAATTACGAGTTGCACGCATTCTTCGTTAGTAGCAGTGACGCACGATGACCACGCCCCTTTTCCACACTCAGGTGATTCAAAAGCGTGTCAAAAATCCCGTTTCCGTAGCAAAAAGAAAAACAAAACTGATTTTGAAAGGACATTTTCTGGTCTAACTCCAAACAGCTTTACTTGTTCGAGAAACGCCTGGAACGCTATGAAAAGGCGCTCCCAAAAGTATCGATCAAATTGATCGATTTTGATAGGCGCGGTAGCGAAAGAGTTAAACGGGCTGGGAACACCGGTGGAACGGTTTCGCGGAGCATTTCGCTCGGCTATCGACGCCTCCGATGTGCGGTGCTGTCGTCACTCCTTTCGAAGCGACACCCGCTTTTTCTCAACCGCCAATCTTCGGAAAAAAAAATGGTCAGCGCACGAGCGTCTCAGTGTTTCAGGGTTGGATTTAAGCTTGTCCCGTTTCTTCTTTCCTGTCACACCTTTAACGCTACAACTCAGACCCCTCCGTACCTGCTCCCGGTATTTGAGCGGGTGAAATGAAAACGCTTGATATAAATGGCACTAATTCACTCTCAGCAGCAGGTCGACCTGTTTAAAGGGACCCCGCAACACTTCTTTTTGAAATCTTAAATGCTCGTAGAACGTAGTCACCCAACACACCCATGCTCTAGGCTCATCAGATAACTTGGAAACTCGCTCAAAAGATTTTTCTCTCTTACCCCGTCTTGGCGTTCTTCGACCGCTCGAATCACGTCATTAAGACCATGTAGCGGATGTTCGCCGGTTTTCCTTAAGTTGCAGCAATGAACGCTTTTCGATAGCAACTTTTAAAATAAAGCCACAAAAACAAAGCAGAAACGGAAAGCGGATCTGGTGCGAAGAGCAAATCATGCCATGCCCAGCTTGCAGGCGATCATAGATTTCGCAGTGCTTCCAGATGCAAAGGAAAGAAAGAGTGAAAGCGTTTATCGAAAGTGTTGCAGGGGCCCTTTAATTCGTTCACAAAAATCGACATTTGGTGGGGTTGGTACAGGTTGAACATTTTGATTGGACAGAGCAAACGACACGAGGCAGGCAGCAGAGAGGACAGCCCTGAACTCGTAACTGTATGACAAGAAAAACGCATGCATAAGTGCTGTCACTTGCACCCGCTTGCTCTCCCATCGACGACGCCATTTTCACCGCATGCGCAAACGGTAAACAAGATCTAGAAGATGTGAAATGTGAATAGGTGTATCTTTATATATATGGTGCAGGTGATAGCATGCTTTGCCTTTCAATAAATTTAATTTAAGAGGGTGCTTTGCTATCATATCTCTCTGCCACCTTGAGTATACTTCATTCGGTCTGCCCCACCAAGATGTTTAATTCATGCAAGGAAATCATGAAAGCAAAAAAGCGAAAAAGCGAAAATTGGCTGAATGTATGAAGACGGTTGGGTTCCAAGCGTTCCAAACCATCGCAGGTACTTTTGAGATGTCCTTATCTGTTCATTTTTGGCACCTGAAATCTTCCTTTAGCCATAACTCTATTCCTTCAATCATTCTACTTGGACCCCTTGGTCAAATAAATAAAATCCCCACAGAATAGATTGGACATTGAACGCCTTTTGCGACTTCACAGAGCGGCATGCAACGACCAGAACTATTACCCAACCCCGACGCAAAACCACCACTGTGGCTCAGTGGCTGAGGCGTTGTGCTGCTGAGCCCATGGACGCGGGTTCGGTTCCCGGCCGCGGCGGCCGATTTTATGATGGGCGACTGAGCGGCCCGTGTGTTCGAGTTTCGGCGGACGTTAAAGATCCCCAGGTATGAAAATTAATCCATCGCCCTGAAGTACGGCGTGCCTCGTCGCCTGTGCAGCGTCGGCGCGTTAAATCCTACAATCAATTAGTCGTCTACGACGTTAACGCGCGAAATATTACGAGAACACTGCGCAACCAACGTGCTTCTGGGCTGATTCGATTACTTCACTGTTCTCTTTCGCGTTAAAAAAAAAAAAAAAGAATCCACAGCTCTGAGGGCAAAGGGAAAGCAGACCCGCACGTGACAACAGCTGTTTCAGTTGGTGGCAGTGCCGGGCCGAAAGCGAGAAAGGACAGCACGGAACGCTGGCAACGCTCGCCGAGCCGCCGCGCAGCGCAGACGGCATCCGGAGAACGGTTTGAAGAGCCCCTCACGCCAACCTCACGAGCGCTCACGCGCGGCATTCCGGAAAGCAAAAAAAGGCGCGCGAAATACAAACAAGAAACAAGGGCTCCAAGGGCACGGAAGGTCGCAGGTTCCGGCCCCCCCTCTCCTCCCGCCGAGTTGTCCCCCCCCTCGTCGGCCCGCGACCCCCTCTTCCGAAAAAGAAAGAAGAACCCGGGCCACATTGGAGGTCAAGGCAACGCATCTCTCCTGGAGGAAGCCCGACTGCAGGCGAAAGGAAGCCCACATCAAGGCGGTACGTATTTCTGGGATGGGCCGCTTTTCAAAAGAGGTTACGAGGAGGCCGGGGGGAGGGACGTTGTGTGTGCTGCCGGAGGAGGGTGAGGAGGGCAAAGCTGTAGCGACAAACACCCACAGCGGCAGCTCTCTCTGGTGGGGCACTGCAGGCGAGCCAAAGTACAAAATAGGAGGAATCGCAGTGCAGCAGCAGAAATAGCCCTGACAACCGTGGCACGCCGGAACGAGAAGCAAGTACTGACAAAAGATTCGTACCACGGTACTACGGAGGAGGGGGTTGTTCAACGAGAAGGGTGAGGGGAACGTAGGGGAGAGGGTGAAGGGGGTGTGTTCCTCTTCGTTCTTGGAATCCGTCTGCCGCTCGGGAAGACGAGAAGGCCGGCAGTGCGCAGCGGCGGGAGACCAGAAACAGCCAGCAGCAGCTGTCTTTGGGCTTTCTTCCTCCTCCCCTGACACTTTGACCCTTCTCTGGAGCCTAACTGCCCCGCACCATGTGCATGCTCGTCTTGTGCTATGCGAGCTTGAAGCCCCCCTCCCGGCCATTTAATGCTGCAGGAACGGGGGACTCGGCCGAAGCTGGAGCTTGATTCCGTGGCCGGACAAGGTCTCTTTATCCGGATCACACGAGGCGCATCGCTGATTGAGGAGTGACACGAGTGTATGTGTTTTGGAAGGCTGCGTGTGTGTATGCGGCAAAATGGAAGCTCTTTGCTCATTTTTCTACTCTACGTACCAGGAGCAGTGCGCTGCATCATTTTAAATACGATTCTTTCTTGGCCTACAGCTGACTGTCAGTCGATTCAGCCGCGAAGCGGAATTGAAAGTATACTTGACCGCGAAGTATATATAAAGTCGTCCCAAACTGTATACATTATTTAGCGCAAAGGAAAACTCGAGCAATTCGAGGAAAAATGTAAATAGGTAACCGGGAGAGCACGCCTTGTCTTGATGGACATTTTTCCAGTAGCGGTCCTCCTAGCGGACGAAACGGGGAAGTAAAATAATGGTAGTGGCTTAGCTCGGCTATGCCAGGATATACGTAGCGCGAGCTAAGGTTCAGGTGGTTATTCTTAGCTTTCCTGGTTGTCTAAGATTAGCATGATTATCATGCTTACTGCTGCTTCAATGACACACACACACGGTATGCGCATTATGTGACACATGTATATTTATCAAGGGGCTCCGGCGCAACGTCACCAATCGCCCCAAAGCTAAGCTGGTTCCACAGGCGCACGCCGGTCCACCCCTGCGACGCACAAGCCATCGGTTCCACACCCGGCCACCCTTCGCATGATCATCAAGTGTACCGGGCCGCCACGTGCCGCGCTTGTGTAACACGGCTCTTCAGGAGCCACGCGAAACTGCTCAACCTCGGCCAGTGTAGCTCACGCTACAAAATGGCAATCAGGCGCACCCCCCAGAAAGTCGGGCTTTCGGAGAACTCGTGCACAAAATATCGTGGTCCTGCAATCCCTGCCGCACCCACCCGTCACCCTTGCCTTTCACATGAATGTCACTGTAGCAGGCGCACATTCTCATGAAATCTGCAGTGGTCGAAGCACCCTTTCTTCTTTACTTTCTTTTTTTTTTTTTTTTTTCATTGTCGTTACTCCCCCACTGGCAGCCATGTGCTTGCAGCGTGGTCAGCCTCAAACGTTTGCCTCTTTCCTTAGAAATATTTTTTTGTGTGTGTGCTCACGAACCCACCACAAGTTGTCCAAAGAAAAAACATAAAAACGTGCAGCGCGCAGCCTAAGCAGAAATTTGAGGGGCACCCTTTATTTTGTTTATTTTGTGGAAGGCGACTTCCAAGAATGGCGGACTGGCAGCCCGCGCATGCGCAGATCGCTACTGGAAAAAGGTCCATAAGTCTACACGTTGGGATGGTTTTTACGGGTCTAGGCCCACTCGTCACGCGTAAACTGGCCAGGAATGCCAACTTGTCACTGGGCATTTCGTACGAGGAATTCTCGGATCATCGGGATATTCGTTACACGAAAAACTCGCATTACGAGCTTGTGTCGGAACGTTAAAGCGATGTTTCCGCCTGCTATACGTCGCCTATTTAAAAATGTTGTAGGTGAGCGAGTGTTCTTTCAAAGTTTTTGACGTATGTAGTTAGGTGAATGTGCCGTAATACCGAGTTGATTATATTAAAATGATAATTTCATGCACATTTGAATTAAATGGCACGCATAAAAAGTAAACTAATTGTTATAAATGGCGCAGTGAACAGGTTGTGCATGCAATAAAAAATGTTTATTGCACTCGCTTTCTACTGTTGTACTATTTGTACTATTGCACTGTTGCCTCACTGTCTTCAACGCTGGATTCCGACGTTGTTCACTGCGTCAGTTCAGAAGCGGATGTTGCGGGTAATATTCCGAAGCGTGTTGACTGGGACTCCGCTTTCGGGATCAGCCAGGATTCTTGCGATGCGATCGTTGACATCTTGGTATTTGCGTGGAGCCGTGGGGGTTGCTGTCCGACGATGACTACTACTACCACCGTGAAAAGCAACAACCGAACATGTTAACAAACAATTACCCGCCGCGGTGGCCCAGTGGATATGACATTGTGCTGTTGAGCTCACCGAAGCGGGTTCGATTCCCGGCCGCGGCAGCCGCTCTTCTGATGAAGGCGAAAAGCGAAAACGCCTGTGGGTTCGAGATTCCGGCGCACGCACATTAAAGATACTTAGGTGGTCAAAATTAATCCGGAGCCCTCCACTACTGCGCGCATCATCATTTGTGCAGCGCCGGTGCGTTAAACCCCCAAAATCAATCAAATTAACAAATAAACAATTTCAAACCTAGTGCAATGTCTGGTGGTGTGTCCGTTAATGTTTATATAGAAAGAAATCATCCAGTTTAGCTTTGGTTTAAGCCTTGGGCGAGTTAGTGCACGCTTCGCCAATTTTTATTTTTTTTATTCGCAGACTGAAAGTGGGGGTGCGGGTTCTATGCAAGGGCCGGTTATACGCGCGAAAATACGGACGTACACCACCTCAACACCCCTGACGATCAGCATTTGAAGAAATGCAGGTCGCGCTGACCTCATAACCACTCCCCTTCCCCCAAAGAAAAAGAAACGGCTCTTTACGCTCACATGCTGGTCACACAGACCTCCACAGGCCTTCCTAAACGGCCGTAAGGAATTTACCATTGTAGACACCAGCCTCAGACCGGCTTTCAACGCAGTTTCCGGTCCGGGCTTCTAGGCTTTTGTTCACACGGCCGCGGTGTAACGCAATCCATGCTACGAAAAGACGCCTTGCACGAGAGTTCCTATCTCGAGATGGCACTGTACCAAGAGGCCGGTGTGAGGAGTTGGCCTATGACGAGTTTTCTGGTGACGAGTGGGATTGTGACGAGTGGGCCCGTTCCCGGTTTTCACCATAGCAAACGGAATGAACAGCACGTTAAAAATAGAGCAACGAGGTGATATAAAAGCAAACACAAGAAGACCATAGCTCAAGTGCGTGCTGTTATAAAAAAAAGGATCTGCGCTGTCCCAACGGATGGCACGCGAGCAGTGCGGAGGCTGGAAATTTGAATTGCACTTACCAAACCTCCATTGAATTCGTCATGACAGAAGCGAGAGAGGAGAAGAGCGTGATGGGTGAGAGGAGAGAAGGATGACAGGAGAAAGAAGTGGAGAGAAAACTGAAGTAAGCAATATTTCATGCGGAACTTTCAACAAGTTCAGTGAATCGGCGTGAGAAACTATTTGTCATGTGGTCAGGGCCAGGAGATGATCTAACTTTAAAACTGAATAGCACTGAAACCACGACTTGCAATGAAACAATATCGAGAACGTGCATTTTGTGGTACGGAAAGGTGAATTTACTGCCATGGTGGGGAATACACTCTAACAGAATGTATTAAAATGGCGTACGATAATGCTGCTAAACGATAACGCTGCTAAAATAATCCGTCCCCTAACGACATGCAGCGCCGCCTGCTGGGGCTGTTGTTGCTCCATGGCCGCCGTTCTCTGCGGCGTTCGAGTAGGTGAATTTTTGCCTTCTGGTCGCGTTCCCGTTTCAGCCTTTTCGGCTATAATCCATGCTCTGATAGTTTTCCCTCGACGATAGTGCTGCTGCGATTCGCTGCGTAAAGAATAACAATGAGAATATTACCAACGGTGTTCAGTCGCAGTCCCAACGGCGTTTTTTGTAAACTTGTGAGAAACGCCGATTGCAGTGTTGAACAATGTAAACACAATGAAGTGTTTACATTGTTTCTCATGTGAGAAAGAGTTGGAATTTTAAGTAATTTTGCGAAATATTTGCGCCAGCTATCGTGACTGACTTCATGGCCAAAGGCAATTTATTTCGACGTTTAGCAGCGCGTAGCTAAAGTGTCATTTGGGGAGCCCGAGTGCACTCGGCCCAAGTGCACTTAAACAGGAACGTTTGGCAGGGGTATTGAACTCCCGGTTCAACAGATACACACTATTTCTCAAAAGGCTGAGTACTGAAAACGCGATCAAGAATCGGGGTCGTTGCACCATAAATGCGCCTCGGTTTCCTCACAACCTGCTGCAAGCCCCGAGCTGGTATCGAGCCTGTCGGGTAACTTCCATGTGGGCTTTGATCAGAACGTCAAAAGCCAAAACAGTTGGTGCATTAAAGTTGTCTACGACAAGCACTTTGTCAGAAGAAAAAGTGAACATGTGATCACGAAGCTTGCAAAAATACTGAGGGCACGAGCTCGGCGGACGATAAACATCAAACTGCACATACGATCAACCCCACCAACAATAGCGTTTGACTGATACGATCAAGTTGATTATCAGCTTGACGGAAAACAGTAGCCTACCAATTTCGCTTCACTGGTACACCTCTTGTCCATCAGACACGAAAAAAAAAAAAAAGAAGAAGTAGGCGTTCTTATCGGCATACCCGTTGCCCAGGGACTTGCTACACACATGTGAGCGGTTGAAAGCAAAAAATTGTGAAAAAGAAACAGGTTTCTTTTCGTTTTTTATTCAACCAGAATAACATCGCCAAAAAACAAACTGAGTTTCTCCGGTGAAATTCGTTGTGATGCGACCAATCTGCAAGTGACAGAGAGAGAGAGAGAGAGAGAGAGAGAGAGAGAGAGAGAGAGAGAGAGAGAGAGAGAGAGAGAGAGAGAGAGAGAGAGAGAGAGAGACTCTTTATTACAGCGAAAGCAGAGAGGTTTGCCAGCATGAATTCGCCGACATGCTACTCTGCGGGGAAGGGGGGGAGCAGGAAACAAAGGAAGTAGATGGAAGAAGAAGAGTAGGAGACAAGAAGAAAAGAATAAAAATTAAAAATGAATAGAGTCCTGTTTAAGGGCGCTGAGTAAAAACTTGACTGTACACGCACTGAGGGGAACGCTTTCTCAAATCAATGCCTTGGCGTAACATGTGCGCAGATTTTGAGAAAGGAAGCTCAGCTGGGACTTTTCTGATGTAGCATGTAACAATTATACTCTTTTCAGTGTTCACAGAAAAAAAATTATTGGGCACTTAGGTCTCCTAAGTGATTTGAAGGCGAAATTCAGCGATTATCGAAGACCTCTTCACTGCTGCATCGTGTTTCCGGTGACGTCACGTTCCCATGTCATGCTGCACGCATCCGGATAATTCTTGCTTCCATCCTGGCACCGTAAAGGGCTGGCGCTCTAGTTACAACACTTGGCTGTGGCTCTTGAAGACCCGGGTTCACATCCCATTCTAACCCAAATACGTTTCTATGCATACTTTATTCACTTATTTTCTTTTTACAGCGGCCGTAATTTGCTTTCATTCGTGTAGTAGCCAGCAGCTACGGTCACTTTTCGCGTTTGGTGAGACATCTAAGGAGTCCCATTTAAGAAGTACGTCGAGTTGTTATTGTTCTGTGCGGAATCGCCTTTTTTTTTTAATTTGTCATATCCCCCCCCCCCAAAAAAAAACAAAAAAAAAACGAAAGAAACGTTTTGTTCTCGGCCCTGAACATTTCATGAAAACTTACATCTCCAGGTACACACCGACCACCAGTCATAACTACGCCCGTTTGTCCGTCTGTAATATTTGCTACGTCACACTTCCGGCGCATCTTATTACCGTATTTATTCGATTATAAGGCGAGGGGGCAGTTTGGAGAGTAAAAAAAAGCGTCATATGTATATGCTGAGCTTCGAATACAAGGCGGGGTATGACATTGAGAGACATACCCGCATACCAACATACCATACCATACCAGTCATACGAACGTAGAGGCGCCTAGTCGAGTGATACGTGAAATTTGAGAGTATAGATTTTGGAAAGAAAAACCTCTCCTTATATCCAAATAAATACGGTAATAAGGGGGCATACCACCTTCCTGTTTTCACATCAGAACCTTTACATTGCCCCTAAAAATGTATTCCGAGCAATGCATTTGTGTGTAGTAATAAAGCCGACTTCGTAGGGGTCAGTTTTACAGCGCTGCCTAAAGACCACGTAGTTTAATGTATGTATTTATAATAGATCCATCATACTTGGATACAAGACTCCTTAATGTGCCTCTAAAAAATTGCCCTCCCAGCAACGCACTTGTGTATAGTAATGAAGCCGACGTTAGAAAAGCGCTCCCTAGGTGTACGTCAGGTCTTATAAAGGTATTTAATACCCCTGTCAGCCGGACACTTTCAATCCGGATTGAAGCGAAGCGCGATTGACTTCTAGAGCGCGCTCGACGCACCGCCGCTGCCACACGGCACGTTTCGATCCCGATCGAGGAGTTGCACCGGTTGCACTGATGTACGCCTGATGGAGCTAAAAATGTATTTCGTGGCCGGCGTCTGGTAACCTCGCGTGGTCGTAGGTATATGTAACTATGTCCGCACGCTTATTTGGGTTAAGTTATTTTCCCAATTTGTGGCGTTAGTTGAGGTTTTCACCTTGTGTGCCATTACTCAGCGGGGACGAGAGTATCACAGCTTTCTTCCGATCGCGCTTGAGGAACCAGGATTGAGTTCGAGCGGGATCGGGTTCGATCAATATTGAAGCTACCGTGTAGCAAAGCCCGATCTGGACTGAACTTGATTAGGATCGACTCAATCACAAGTGAAAGTGCCCGTATGACAGGGGTATAATACATTTCCCTTCGCCATTCCTGGATACTTTTGTATCAGACTGGATATGTGGCGCCTCGAAAAAAAAAAAGGTCTTCTCCGCAATGCCTCTCGGTTTTGTAGTTAGCATACTTTGAAGGGCACTGTGGATCGCAGAGGAGATTCAGATTTTATCCGACAATGTCCACAAGAGTCTCTGCAACTTTTTCGTCCATTAGCTACCTATTAAACGTCTTTCTACCATCCGAATAGACACTGCTCCGCCCACGACTAAATGGGTGTATCACGATTGCCCCGCGCGCAACAAGTCCTGTCGCAAAAGCCCCGCGACGTTAGCCCCGTGCCTCAAATGCCCCGTGAACAGTAGCCCCGCGTCATAATCCCCGTGTGCCAAAAGCCCCGATGCCAGTTTTCCCTTACCATTCTACCGGGGCGATATTATGGCGCGTCATTTTTTTTTCAGTGCCTATTTTTTATATTAAACTAACGTTTGACGATCTTCTCAAGAAAATGATTGCGTCTTCCTCTTTTACGAAGTAGCACTGGGACGTTATGACTTTTTCCTTTGGCTGCGCTAATTTAGATGCGTGTTCAAAGTACGATGGCGGTGACCGCTACCCCCCCCCCTCCTGATTCGCTTCACCCCGCTGCTTAAGTGGTGACCGTGCAGTGCCTGCCGGAACGTACGAATTACCGCCGTGGTCTCTGAGGGTGGCACCTCGGCGGGGCCTCAGCAGGTTGAATCAATGAATGAATTAAATTGATATTTGCAAGACATGGACTCGGAGGACGAAAGTATTCACCACCAGACGAGCCAGATACTTTGGTCAACGTTTTCGTGTCTTTAGTTTTCTTCTCCCGTGTTTACGTCTCCTTTCATTGGCCGCGCAGAAAAATTACCAAGAAAAAAAAAAAGCATACGTAGAATAGCGTGGACTTACATTATGACTACGGCGCTTAAAGAAGCGGGTTTTTCGGCGCGGGGCAATCGGCACTGGGTAAATGAGACGGGTCAAATGAGACGGGGCAAAATAGACCGGGAAAATATGTATGGGGCTGATGAGCAAGGGGCTTTCGAAAATGGGGCAAAAGCCCCGGGGCTTCCGGCGCGGGGCAAATGAGACGGGGCTTTTGAAATCGGGGGCTTTCGTGCACCACCCCGACTTTGGGTTACACAATCTGCCAGCCATTCTTCGCTGAATGGCGCGTCCTTTGCCAATAACGCTTCCCTGAAGCAACGTGCGTTAACAGCGTTGTAGCCGGAATCGTCTGGTTACCTGTCTGTCGTCTAATTTCTCCTTTCTATTTTCCTTTTCCGCCGCACTAGTACCCAACACAACCGCCGAGCCTCCGACGACTTGTCATCGGCCGTCACGCATGCAAACCTCCCTGTCCGCATTCAACACCGGCTGCGGAGAACGTCAGACCGACACACACGGAGACGGCTGCGCCTATCGCGTTTCCCTTCGGTTCACCGTCTCTTATTTTTTAACGCTACGTGCGCGATCGACGTACCACGCGCCATGCTGGCTTCGCTCTTGCTCTCTATTCTTTTTTGTTGTTGTTGTTTGTTTCTCGCGCGTGTATGCGTGTTTATTTTGCCAGCGGCATTCTTTCGACCTCGCCTCTTTCCGTCCACGTTGTCAGTCAGAGCGATCGGTGACCCGTCCTTCTGAAGTCTCGGAAATCCCCACGCCTATATTTAGCAGCGTCGGTCGCATCGCAGCGAGTTCCGAAACATGCCCACTGTGTGTCGCGGCGGACGACCACTTATAGAGAAGGATGCAAAACACATAAGCATTCACCGCTTGCGTTACTGTGACTGACATGACTGGACATTGCTGGAAAAGCATTCTACGATGATGCGACGAGCGCCTACTTGACGCGGTTAGCTCATCGGCCGAGGATGCTGTTGGTAGCTTTCTAACACTCTCTCCTAGACTCCTCAAGTCGTTAGTACAGGACATAAAGATTTAACTGGAACATCTCGCTAGAATGCAATCTTCTTTTTTTTACAGCAGCGGCGCGTACAGGAAAACATGAGCATGTGCGCAGAATGTACGCACGTGTCTCCTTCTCCGTCTCCCTCCTTGCGCATGAAGGGTGGGTGAAAGAGGAAATGCTCATTGGGATTTTTTTTATACGAACTCCGCACGACGTGTTCAAATAAGCTTTCAGTTGTGCGAGTTTTGTTGAATGTGACAATTGAACGACGTCTATAAAGTTCCCCCTAGCGGTTCTTCTCACTCCTATGAAAGCACATTTCGTTCTATCAGATGACGTTGAAGTGAAAGCTTGCCCGACCACTGAAACAAAAGTATTAAAGTTCAGCCGCTGCGCTGAACTATGTAAGATCAACCTCTCTAGTATCCGTTGGTTTTACGAAATCTGTTCCTGTATCATCGGTATCCTCAGTTAAAAAATACGGCTGTATCTCGAGAGGCTCATTGAGCTGCGGTTTGCGGGAGGTCAGACTCAATATACACACTAAATCTACGAAACCTCGGGTTTTGATTCGACACACGTATCCGGATCCACGCGCCAGTTTGAACTGCAGCTGCAAGCAGTCGAGGCGCCAGCGAACTTCCTCATCATCGTCACCGTAATCATAATCTCTATGCCCACTACACGACGAAGGGTACTCGCACAGATCTCTAAGCGCTCTGACCCCTCGGTTGCTGAGTGCATTTTAGATGCGACGCTCAGAGCATCTCTTGTCGGCGGCCCTGTCCTTCCTGCGTGCGTTGTTGGGAGGTAGGCCAGACTGCGGACCGGTGACGATGAAAGGACGTTTATTTCGGTCTACATCCTAACGAAGGAGGCCCCAGGCCTTTTGTCGTTCGGACGAGCGTTCTGTAGACAGCCGTTCTCTGCCGCTGCCCAGAGACCACTCTTCCGTTGCCCTCTCCTCTGGAGGTCCCGAGTCGCTGGCACCGCCCTGGCCACGCGGTTCCGAGAAGCCGGCCTTCGCTCTCCTCTGAAACCGCGACCCGCCGTCCCCCCGATTCCGCCGGAGCGCACACGTGTTCCTGTTTTACGGCCGGCCACCCAGCCGACGGTCCAAACACTCTCCTCGGTTCGGCCTTGGGGAGGGCTCCCCCCCCCCCTCAGAGTCCCGCACGCAACAGACTCCTCCCCCCAATAAAGTCCTTCGCCGAGGCTGCGTCCCCCGATGCAGGGTCGAGCGAAGAATGTTCACGCGTCGCAACCAAACACTCTCGGGCCCACACCGCACGCACCCACGCACAAAAACAACGCCAGCCAGCAGTGCCCGAGCGACGCCGCTGCCAGACAATTCACAGAAGCACTTCCTTGCCTATCCCCTTTTGTATTCAACTCTCGCCAAGCAGGGCAGCGTGGACACAAAGTAAGAAGTCACTACTGAAAAAAATACTACCTAAAGTAAACAAACACTCGTAAAACACTCCCTTTTCTTAGAAGCCTCTACTCAGGCCATCCGCATTCTTGTTTTCGGCCCCTTTCCTGTATTTAACTTCAAATGTAAACTCTTGAAGAATGAGGCTCCATCGCAAGAGCCTACCATTCTTATCAGACATTTGCTTCAGCCACGAAAGGGGACAATGGTCGGTCTCTACGGTGAATTTGGTTCCCTGAATATAACAGGCTAGCTTTTGGACTCCCCAGACGATACACAAACACTCTTTCTCGGAGGTGCTGAAGGCTTCCTCACGGGGCGTCAATTTTCGACTGAGGTACAGCACGGGGTGTTCCTCACCATTTTGATCAATCTGGGACAGAACGACACCTAGCCCACGGTTGCTCGCGTCGCACTGAACTACAAATTCACGGTCGAAATCCGGTGAAGCCAACACTGGTCTCGAAGCCAAAGCTTCCTTCAGAGATTGAAACGCTGCTTCTTTGGCCGCCGTCCAAGTTACAACTTCAGGTTCTAGCTTACGCAAACTATCAGTTAAGGGACTGGCCACGTCCGAGTAGTTCGGGATGTAGTGCTGATAATAGCCTGTCATTCCCAGAAAAGACCTCACATCCTTCTTTGTCAACGGCTTGGGAAATTCACGGATGGCAGCAACCTTCGTTGCCATAGGCTCACGCTTTCCCCGGCCTATCGTGTGTCCCAGATAGGTGACACACGCCCTTCCCAACTGACATTTTTCCGCCTTCACAGTTAGGCCCGCAGTTCGGAATCGTTCCAGTACCTGTCGTATATGCTCCAAATGCGTCGGCCAGTCAGCCGAGAAAACTGCCACGTCATCGAGATAGGGCAGTGCAAATTCACTCAGCCCTTCCAGGACCCGATCCATCAGCCTTGAAAAACAAAAGGGCGCATTTTTCAGGCCAAAGCTCATGGTGACGGGCTGAAACATTCCGAACGGAGTGATGAACGCGGCGTACCGGCTAGCTCGTTCCGTTAGAGGCACCTGCCAGTACCCGCGCACCAAGTCAAAGGTGGAGATGAACCTTGCTCCACTAACGAGCTCTACCCTCTCCTCAATATTAGGCAAGGGGTAAACTTGATCTTTGGTTATGGCGTTTAGTCTCCTGTAGTCGACGCAAGGTCGGGGCTCTTTCCCAGGCACTTCGACCAACATCAAAGGAGAGCAATATTCGCTGTAACCTTCCCTTATCACACCCATCTCCAACATCTTGTGGATCTCCGCTTTCATAATCACCGACTGCTTGGGAGACACCCTATAGGCTTTTGACCGGAAAGGCGCTTCGGAGGTGAGCTCGATGTCATGCATGATCAAATGGGTTTTCCCTGGTTGTGCCGCAAAACATTCGAGGAATTCTCTAATAACACCTTCTAAATCCCGCACCTGGTTATCGTCTAAGTCACTTTTGTCGACGGCGCCAAGCACAATTTCCTCTACCGACGGATTAACTTTGCTCCCACAA
This sequence comes from Haemaphysalis longicornis, assembly GCF_048455015.1. Taxonomy (NCBI): domain Eukaryota; kingdom Metazoa; phylum Arthropoda; class Arachnida; order Ixodida; family Ixodidae; genus Haemaphysalis; species Haemaphysalis longicornis. The sequence continues at coordinate 142,244,245 of NW_027526204.1, forward strand.
CTGGGAACCTCGACCGAAACTTCCGGTAGGGTGTTCAAAGTGATGCTGACGATTTCCGTTCGTTCAAAGAATGGTTTCATCAAATTCACATGGTAAACTCTCTCTTCACGTCTCCGCCCTGGTAGTCTCACTGAGTAGTTCACGTCAGAGATGCGTCGGATAACTTCCGCTGGCCCATCCCAGTGAACCTCGAGACGATTCTGCCTATTCGGTCGCAGGATCATCACCTTGTCTCCCTCTGCGAACGACCTGCTCTTCGCATTTCGGTCATAATAGCGCTTTGAGACTTTCTGCGCCGCTTCCAAGTTTTCTCTCACCAATTTACGGGTCTGACTCATCCTTTGCAGTAGTTCTACTACATACTCTACCACAGTCCGGTCAACCCTTTGATCCTCCCAAAGCTCCCGAATCAGTCTTAGGGGGCCCCGAAGATTTCTCCCGTACACTAACTCGGCAGGGGCGAACCCTGTTCCCTCGTGCGGCACCGTTCGCAAGGCAAACAAAGTGCCCGGAAGGCAACAGTCCCAGTCCGTTTTCCTTTCGTGACACAAAGCCTTCAACACTTTCTTGAGCACAGCGTGCCATCGTTCCACGCTGTTGCTCTGCGGGTGATAAGCTGAGCTGCGATACATTCGGATTCCACATTTTTCGAGGAAAGTGGTGGTTAGCGTACTCGTAAAAGTCGTGCCCTGGTCTGATTGTATTTCCGCAGGAAATCCCAACCGCGAAAATATCCCAAGCAAAGCATCGACCACTTCGACGGAAGTCGCTTCCTTCAACGGTATGGCTTCCGGAAACTTGGTTGCCGGGCACAGTAGCGTCAGTAGGTACCTGTACCCCGACTTAGTCTTTGGAAGTGGCCCCACTACATCAACCACTACTCGGTGGAATGGCTCGGAAATGATAGGAACACTCACCATTGGGGCCTTGCGCCTATCATTCGACTTTCCCACCCTTTGGCAGGTCTCGCAAGTTCGCACGAACTGCTGCACGTCTCGAAAACACCCTGGCCAATAAAATTCCTGTAGTAACCTTTGTTTGGTCTTGTTTATTCCCAAATGGCCTGCCCACGCGTGATCGTGGCACAGAGCGAGCAAACCTTTTCGATACCTATCCGGCACCACTATTTGATCGTATTTTCTTCCGCGCTTGTCTTCGTACTTGCGATACAGAAGTCCCTGTCTTTCTTGGAATGTGATATTCTTAGATGCCACACCTTCCTCTGAGTTAACTGCCAGAACCTGCAGTGACGGATCACTTTTCTGCTCCGCTATAAACGCTTCGCGGTCAGTATTCAGCAACTGTTCGTAAACGGGCGCAGTGGGTGCTAACACTGTTGTCTGAAGCTCCCCCTCGCTTACCCTTTCTGACGGGCCCCCTTTCGGAGCCTGGGATGCCCCTGAGTCACCGTCGTAAGTTTCTGTTATCTCCGGAACAGAAGCATCAGATTCTGGTTGCGTAACCATCTCGGCCAAACTCTCCGACTCGTCTGTTTCCACCTCACTTGGCTCACGGCTGTAACATAGCTCATGCGCAAGTTTCCGCGCCTTAGACCGTGTCAGTGCCATTACTTGCGCGTCTGTGAAGGCGCATCCCCTTTCGTTTAGCAACGCCTCGGAGCTGTTCGAGAACAGGTACGGATAGCTTTCCGGCAGCCCCTTTGAAACAGCGGCAATAGTCTCCAGGACCCCGAACGGTCCTTCGATTTTCACCTTTGCTGTAGGTAAACATACCGACTCCTCACTCACTGCCTGTCTTATCCACGCACACCCTGACACGTAGTCTTCCGCTCTCACGTAACTCGGGTGGACCACATCCATGGTAGCTGCCGAATCCCTAAGCACCCTACATTTCTGCCCATTTACCATGACTTCCTTAGTGTACGGTTTTAGCAGGTCATGGTTGTTTGGATGGCTGCTCACACACGCAAAAGCCGGCCTCTCATTTCGGCAATTTCGAGCAAAGTGTCCCGGCTGTTTGCAGTTGTAACACATTACAGGTCGCCTGACATCAAAATTTCTCGGCGGGTCTTCGGGCACTCTGACGACCGTTTTCGGTATCGTGTTCGGTGCACCGTTGCTCCCCTGCTGTCCTTTAGCCTCAATGAAGCGGTTCTGTGGCGCCGGAAAGAAATTTTCCTTTCTCAACTGGTCCTGGCGCGCATCCTGACTGACTCTACCTTCTTTGATGTTTCGGCTAGCCACGTATTCATCCGCCAGCTGGGCTGCCTTCTTCACGGATACGCCAACCTGCCGGTCCTTAACCCACAAGCGCATGCTTTCCGGCAAGGTCTCGTAAAACCGCTCTAAACACATGAGGTCCTTCAATTTAGAAAAATCCCCATCGGCGTCAGAGCCTTTGACCCATTCTGTGAAGTTATCGCTCAGTCCGCAAGCAAACTCAACGAAGCTTTCGTTTGGCTTCTTTTTGTCTTGCCGAAACCTCCTTCGAAACTCCTCTGCTGAAATCTTGTACTTCGCGAGCAGGCTCGACTTCACCAAATTGTAGTCTTCTGCATCGCCAGCACTTAGGCGTGCCACAACCTGCGATGCTTCCCCCGGAAGCAACGACAACAACCTCTGTGGCCAGGTATCGCGGCTGAATGATTGCCTCTCACACAATCTTTCAAAATTTACCAGGTAGAGACCGATGTCATCTCCCGTCTTAAATGGCTGAAGCAAATTTGTCATCTTAACTGCGCCTCCTTGGGCGGCTGAGGAATCCCCATTTGCCAGCCTAGCTTGCTGAAGCTTTATTTCCTCAAGCTTGATCTGGGCATCTCTGGCATCTTTCTCGTCCTGCCTCTTCCGTTCCTCATCCTGCCTCTTTCGCTCCTCTTCCTTTTCCTTTTCCGCTCGGCAAATTTTGGCCCACGCATCTGAAATTTCGTCCTCCTCAAAATTCACCTCCTGAATGGCACTGCGAATTTCCGGTTTTCTCATTCTTGCATTCACCTCTAGCCCCAACTCCGCTGCTAGCAGCAGCAACTCATCTTTCGTGCACTTCGCTATGTCCATGCTTGGCGAGAGCTTTATGCCCGAAAGCACAAATTAACTACACACCCGGTGGCAGTCAATTTAGTGCCTGATTTGAACCCTGTTCAAAATTGTCTGGCAAAGCGTAGTCGCTCAAGCACTTACCAGCGTGCGGTGCCTGTGTCTCCCGGAGCCACGTTGCGTCGGTCGATCCCGGATCGCCGTTGCCGCACCTTCTCCACACGTCAGGAAGGCCTCGTTGTCTTCCTCCTCGAGTCTTTCGTCCGCTCTTCACTCGCACCTTCTTCGTCGCTCGTGTCTCCCGGAGGCCACGATGATGAATCCGCGCTGATCCCGGATCAGGTGGTTCTTCTGCACGAAGTTATTTCGTCCGCCTTGGCTTATCCCGCCGCTGCCAACCAATTTGTTGGGAGGTAGGCCAGACTGCGGACCGGTGACGATGAAAGGACGTTTATTTCGGTCTACATCCTAACGAAGGAGGCCCCAGGCCTTTTGTCGTTCGGACGAGCGTTCTGTAGACAGCCGTTCTCTGCCGCTGCCCAGAGACCACTCTTCCGTTGCCCTCTCCTCTGGAGGTCCCGAGTCGCTGGCACCGCCCTGGCCACGCGGTTCCGAGAAGCCGGCCTTCGCTCTCCTCTGAAACCGCGACCCGCCGTCCCCCCGATTCCGCCGGAGCGCACACGTGTTCCTGTTTACGGCCGGCCACCCAGCCGACGGTCCAAACACTCTCCTCGGTTCGGCCTTGGGGAGGGCTCCCCCCCCCCCCCCCCCCCTCAGAGTCCCGCACGCAACAGCGTCCGTTGTTGTCCGCGGCGTGCGTCCGTTGTCCGCAGCCACTCTCCCGCTCTCCTCTCCGATAGCGAACACTCTCTCGCGAGGGGCATTGGATTGGATTCGATTGGCTTGGCTTGGCTTGGCTTGGATTGGATTAAAGTGGATTGTGTTGTGTCATAGCCGCGGCAGACGCACTGGCGCCGGCGCGTGCCCAGGTGAGAGCGTGTGCGGCCCAGCGCGCTCTCACTCCGCCGGTGGGCGGCGCTGCGCGCGGTGCTGCGCATGTGCAGTACTCTCTCTATCCGCGGTTTGCTCTCCTTCGGGCGCGCTGCGCATATATAGTGCCTAGAATATAACCGGTGTGCCGCTCTCCGGCGGCCTTTCGGTCGACGGTTGCTCTTCGCTTGCGCTTGAACCCCCTCAGCGTCGCATCACACCAGGGTTCCCGCGAAGGGAGGTGGGCGTAATTTTTTTTCCTGTATTTCACCCCTCCACCACGTCAATGGTCTTCCTCTACTTGTAGTCCAGTCTCTGGGCGTCCACTCTGTTGCATTCGGGGTCTAAGTCAATTACAAATACGGCTGGCTGAAACGTCTAAGAAAACGTACTTGGGGCGTTGCGCCATGGCCCGTATTGTTGCCCCTCAAATCCAGCACACGCAAAAAAAATAAACGCTCAGAATTTATGACAAACGAGTTAAGTAGGAGAACTTGTATCCTTCGACGAAGAAGAACCAAGTTCTACAAAGGCGAATACCGAGTCAGGTGGAAACGCTCAAGACGCACGGAAAAGGAACATGAACAAAAATTAGAAGAAAAAAAAAATAGCGAAGTGCGCGAGACAAGTTTACAAGGCTGCACTCCCATTCCGTGTGGAATACACAACCACAACTTCTCCGCTCCCCCCATCCCAGGAACCCCTCCCTCCCAGCATCTGGAAACGTTCTTCGTACCCCCTTTTACAAACGCTGGCCTCGCGTCCACAAAGGACGCTGATCCCTCAATAGCTTCCTTTTAAGCGCCTCCAGAAGGTCGTCGTTTCGAACCCTGAGGACTTTTTCAAAGCAGCCTTTACGTGCACGACCACTACCGGATTCAAGCCGCCGCCATGTTCTGTGTCCGTCTACCATAGACCCGTTCAACCCCCGCGCACGCAGCACAACAGGCGCTGCTCGGGGGAAGGGAATAAAAGAAGTAAAAATGTCGATGGGGCATAAGCCGGCTTCACTTCCCTGTGTTCCGCTGAGGGAGCAGGCGGGGAAGGGCTCCGGTAATGGAGGAAGCCTGGGGCGAGCACCGCGAGGAAAGACGTTGAAAACAACAAAATGGCGGACGTCAAAGCGAACGCCTGCGCTGCTGCTGCGGGGGCCGTGGTATGAACGAGCCCCCTCCTTTGCGGTACGGCGGAGTGATGGGGATGTTTTTGCTTTCGAAGTCGTCGCTCTTCTTTAAACTTCGCGCGTTTCCTCACCCCCTCCTCTTCCCTTCCTGCTTTTCGAAGGTTCTCTCTTCCTTCTCGCTCGGCAAGTCCCCGAGGCCCACCGAGAAGACGCGAAGCCCGAGCTTCCCTTTTCGGGTCGGGGGACCACACGGCAGGTTGCCCAGGTGAAAAACAGGTTCTGCAGCGGCGGCCAGCGCTCCCGGCGTCGATGTTTTCGCAGTATTCTTTCTATGCTTCTTTCTCTACACGAACGAACAGCTTGCCTTTCTGGTCGTTTCAACGAGCGTCCACCTCCCGCATCCATTGTAACGGGCTCGGGTGGCAGGCTGGTGCAGGCAGCTAGTTCGGGTCGTTGTGGCCGAAAGCAGCGAAGGCAGGCCGTCGTAAAAGGAGCAGGAACTTCGGGACCTTTAATCGCGGCCACCTGCGCTGGTCACTGCCTCGTACAGTGCGTGCGGCGTCCTGGGTTGATAAGCCAATGATGTGATAAGCCGGTGATAAGCCAATGATGAGCCAGTAACGTGAGCTGGTGGTGCTGGGCCTGTTATGGCAAGAATTCGTTGCCAGCTCGGCCGCATGTACGTTATTAACTACTTTTGGAGTCGCAAACCAGGTGAAAAGAAAACAAAAACACTTTAATGCGTTCATCCTATGCATGCAAGTAATTAGTCTAAATTCACTTTACATCGGTTCACGGGAACCGCTTCCTCGATGTAGTCCAGTTCATGACGAAATGTACCTAAACTGACCCTTCATGAAATTTTTAAGTGCGAATGCACTTCTTAAGCGACCCTGAACCTGCGTCCACCGGCGATGTCCGCATAGCATACCCACGTGGGGGATTGGCCAGGAATCTCCTCGTCTTCCTTGGCAACGGGGGGAGATGGGCGCGCGCTGCCTGGCCGCTCACATGGCACATACCCACGTGGGGGATTGGCCAGGAATCGGGCGTGAGAAGAGCTAATGCACCCGCTTAAAAGAGTACTGACACGAAATTTCAAAGCTGAGATCCGCTCCAGCAATCAAGTACAACGACAACACAAATAGGTGTCTGTGAATAAATGCATCTTTCTTTGTTTGTAGTTGTGTGTGTGTGTGTGTGATCTCTCTTTCGCGAGCATTACCGAACCGCGCAAATTCAACTCGTGCATTCGCAATTTCACATTCTTCCCCTCGGGGAAATGCGGGGAATTTTTTTAGGAGCCAAAATTCTTAATGCTTGTCCTAAATGTGGCCTTTGATGTCGGCTGGGGTGATCTTAACCAGGTAACCACGGTTGCTTGTGGATAGTGCAGCAAAGCGGCTGGTTACCCGGGCCGAAATTTTCTGGCACTTTCTGTGAAATGAACAGGTTGAGTACTGAGATGTCCGTCTCTGACGAGTTCTCATTTGGAAACGGTCGAGCGTTGGAAGGGCGGGCGGGTGAGATGAGAGAGAGTAAACTGACGACGTAATGCAGCGTGAGCACCTAAACCCTAAACACGTGACTGGAACTGGTTTGTAACGATGATACGCATTAGACTAGTTTCAAACCAAGGTATAAATCTTTCCAGATATGTTGCCGACACGCACACGCACACGCACACGCACCCGCGCGTCCATACACTCGTACAAGCGATAATGCTTACCGAATGCCCACTTTTTAGTTTTCTTTAGAACGTTTTTATTTTCATTTCCGAAACATCACGCATAAAGGGAATGTCTGCAGCGTTCTCGCAGTGTGCCGAAGTATCTTGCATTTATCCGAAATTAAACGCCGATTTTCGTTCAGTCGTTTCGAACGCACTGTTGTCGAATACATATCGCTTAGCACAGGTTTCCACTTCAACCGAGCCAAGGCAACAACGCGCTTGTTTAGCTACGACGTCTTAGCTGGCAGCCCTTCTACAAACAAATCCCTCAACGGAGGGAACAGTTGTTTACTAATCCACTCTGTTTTCGTTGAATAACTATTGTCGCTGCAGACGTCAACCACCGCCTTCCCGCTCGTCTCCGCTGCCGTCAGGCGTCGTTGCAGTCTCTCGAGAGAGCATCGTTTAAACGCGGCCTTGCACAATACTGCACTGCTTTGGAAGCGCACGCCGAGGAAATAAGGCTCGCTGTCACGGATTCTACGGTGGAGGACAACAACCGGGCTCCTTCCTACATTACGTCACCACGGGCAGCATTGAACGGCCGCGAAACGCCATTAAACCCCGGCCCACGCATATCCTTCCTTTTCCGTAACTCCGTTCTGGGAAAGCTTCGACATCGCGTGTCGGCAGACGATATGACAATAGCGCACCGACAGAAAAAAAAAGAAGTGTGGAAGCCGACAGACGCGGAAGTACAAGCAAGGCCCTTTATTTTCGGAATCGCGGAATAAAATGCAGCCGTGGGTGCATGGAAGGACAATAAATTGCCGAGCGAGGGATGCCGGAGGTTCATTTCATGGCCCCCGACTTCGTTTTATTTCTTCACTTCCGAGAGTTGGGAGCGGAGCCTGCTAGGTATATTTATGCGAGCCGCGAAAACAGCGTCGGCCCAGATGCTGCCTGGCTGCGCAGCTCGCGTGGTATACGCCGTAGCGAGATCAACGACATGTTCGTTTATTGCGATGCACGTGACTCGCGGTCGTCGCTCGAGTTCCCCCCGGAGAGGTCTACGCGCCCGAGGTTGCTGTTACACTTGCCTCCTACCGCGCTGCCGCAGCCTCGTCGCGATGCGAACGCCGCGTAAGTGTCTCGCTCACTATGCCGGGCGTTTGCACTGCGTCAGCAGATTAGGGCTGTCGAGGCGTCGGCTGGCGTAAACAGTCGCTACGAAAACAAGGGAGAATGTTTCGTGCAGGTCTAACGTAATTCACGGTGTTAAGCGTATTATATAAAAAAAAACTTCACGCGTCTCCTCGAAGTGAATAATGACGAGTGGGCGAAGCACTTGGGATCGTTCTTACCGTAAATCACCCGTGAGACTGCTTACTGCTGCTAAAACGATTTTCAATCCAATCCAATCCAATCCAATACAATTCAATTTAACTCAAACCAATCCGTTTCAATCCAATTCGAACCCAAAATCGGATCCAATCCAATCCAATGCCCCCGCGCATGCGCAACATGGTTCTTCACGAGCACTCTCTCTCTCTCTCTCTCTCTCTCTCTCTCTCTCTCTCTCTCTCTCTCTCTCTCTCTCTCTCTCTCTCTCTAACCTGTTGTGAACCTTTTATTTTGTTCTTGTTAACCTTTTGTGAACCTTTTGTTCACAGATGTTTCGATTTACACGTTGCTGTGCGTCTCTCCCTCCCTCCCTCTCTCTAAGCTTTTGTGAACATTTTATTTTGTTGTTGTTAACCCTTTGTGAACCTTTGGTTCACAGGTGTTTCGATTTACACGGTGCTGTGCCGTGAGCACGGACACCGGACGCCGGGCAAGCCTCGGCCTTGAGGTGCTTTGCCCCTAAAATAACACCTGCTTTGTCATGAGTTGTGACTGCCAAGGTTTGTTGCTCCCAGAAATATCACTTAAATAGAGAGGGGGGAGTGGGGGAGTGAGTGAGGGGGGCAGTGAGCAGTACAAACTTTCAAGGAACACGCGTCCTGCGCAACTTTAGGACACAGCTGCAAAGAGAGATCTTCGAGGCGTTATGCATTATCAAGGAAAATGGAACACACCGTCTCTGCCTTTGCACACAAAATAAAAAGCCTATCTACAGCTTCAATCGCATTCTCCATGAAAGGTGCGCCTTCCGTATCTTCTTTAGCGTTTCTGGGCATTTATATTTATGTTGCCTTTCCAGTCAGTAAAGCTTCAGTTGATGTATAGCGCGCGTCCCGTGTCACTGTCTGTTCTTCTGTCCCCGTCTGGTGCGCTTTTTACCATGTCGCAGTTATGACACCAATTAGCCCAACTTCCTACGTTGAATAGTACAGAAAAGTGCGTCGCAGTCAAATCTCGAAAAAACGAAAAACGCGGAGCGCCCGAAATCATTTGTTATTTTGCAATATCGTTGCAATCAGAAACTTTCAGCTGTATGCCAGTGCTCATACGTAGGAGTGAAAATGACGTACCTTGGAAGTATACGCGTGTGCAGACAAGCAAACTCTCAAATCAAAACGTTGCACTCACTTCAAAGCAACTTTGGTTGTAGAGATCAGGTATTTTCTTCTGGTGAATGCAGCCCGCACGACGGATTCCACTCTGCGCAATGGATCATCGGGTACATCATCGCAACGAGCGACGAAAGTGTAGACTTTGTTCGTGTGAAGTAAAACATCAAGTTTTTGACACTATCTCATTTTTTTTTCTGTGTTCTGTGACCCACAGACGCCTTCGTTCGCCATTCGATGACTGCTGTCGCTTCTTCTTGGCTGTGTCGCTAACTGCATTTATCGTTGGATCTAGCACAAACTTGGCAGCAAGATCACTCACAACAAAGAAATACCTGCGCACACGTGAATGGCGTGAAAAGCAACCGAACCACCGACCGGCTACTGACAAACACGCAAAGCAACGAGAGAGAAAAGGGGCAAAGGCGGCTAGGCTGGCTAGGCTAAACTTCGGCTTTGTGGTGGCGCTGGCAATTGGCCCTCAACATGGTGATGATGATAGCTACTCCGCTCTGGGGAACACACACAGAAACGGCGGTTTCTGTTTCACGTGCGAGTTGCGGCGCCATTACTTTACTTGAATTCGTAATACTGATTCTCCTTGACTGTAAAGGAGAAAATATATTACGTGCGTTATTCTGAAATATGCGCTATATTGAAATTCGTAGTTCTGAAATATTTTTACATAGAAAATATAGGAAATCTGGCGGGTATTTCGAAAATATTCGTAAATGTGAGAAATTCCTTACTGTGGGGTTCGTAGTAACGAGATTTGACTGCATTTAATATCAGTCTTCAGGTGTGTGCGCGCGTGCGCACGCACGCACGCTATAATACTTGAAAGTTGGTTGGGTCCATCTACGGACACGCTGTGGTTAAAGGGACCCTGCCACACTTTCTATAAACGCTTTCACTCTTTCCTTTGCGTGTGGAAGCACTGCGAAATCTATAATCGCCAGCACGGAGCGGTACTGCGTGATTTGCTCGTCGCAGCTGATACGCCTTCCGTTTCTGCTTTGTTCTTGTAGCTCTATTTTTAAAGTTGCTATCGAATGCGTTCATTGCTGCATCTGAAAAAAAAAAAAAAAAACTGCCAACAGCCACTGCATGGCCTTAATGACGTAATTCGAGCCGTCGAAGAACGCCAAGACCGGGAAAGAGAGAAAAATCCTTTGAGCGAGTTTCCAAGTTATCTGATGGGCATAGAGCAGTAATTTTTGGCTAAGGTACTTTGCGCCCCCCTAATCTAAATACTGGGTGTGCTTGGGGTCTATGTTTTGGAAGCATTTAGGATTAAAAAAAAAAGTTGAAAAAAGTGTTGCAGGGTCCCTTTAAGGTGTACACACGGCAATTGCTGGTTCCTCACAATTTCCCAGTGTCAACCTACGTAGAAATTAAACACAGCTTGCCCAGGCTTTCCCTGTGGTGGGGGAGAGAGGGAGGGGGCTAGATTTTACGAAACGCGATGCTTGTGGCACTCGCCAATATAATAAAGTATATATAATAAAGTAAACCACAATATAATAAAGTATAATATAATAAAGTAAACCACAGCGCCTGTAGTTTAGTCTTACCTTTCTTCGTCCCGTCGTTTGCGCTGTTTTTCTTAGTTTAATAAAGTATAGGTGTAATGGTGAAATAAGAGGAAATGTAGAGCGCTGAAGTTTACATGACGACCACAGAATAAAGGGACAAACGAAACGGTAGATGCGTTTGTCCCTCTATTCTGTGGTCGACGGTAAACTTCAGCGCTGATACGTTCCCTCATGTCTCGATACCAACTAGCCCAACACCAAGCTTTATTGAAGTGAAACAGATCATTGCTGGTCAGGTGGAACTGAAGGCTACCGGCATATTACGCGCGTTCATTTTGAATAATAAACAAAAAACACAGGCAAAGCGCCCGTTTGCACGTCTTTCTTAGATAAGGTTTGAACTGCTGCTTGTTTTAATTCTAACGCATACAAATTAGGCCCCCATTTCAAGGTCGCTGAAGTGACGGCTTCATAAGCTACAGCGAGTCCTTAGGGCTAGCTTTTTTAGAAATTCCGCGATATGCATTTCCAACTGCCTGAGCTCTATCGAAGGGGACCCAACCTGGTGGCCTAAACTCACTTTCATGTGATTCGTTCTGCCAATTAATATAACAATAACGATATCGCGTAAGGTTTTGATGGGGCATTTACGGCTTCCTCATCTGGTCATTTATGAACGCTGCTGCGTGGACGCAGTCGTGCTTTGTCTGCGCTATGAATCGAGCGAATCAGTGGAAATGGCCGCGGAATAAAAGCCGCTCATTCGAACCGGCACATGTCGTGACTCGAAGAATGTTTTCTCAAAGAGCCCCTGCCGATGCTATTTATGTCTTCCGAATGGCTATTTCTCTCGGAACATCTGCGTCCTATATTTCTCGACTGCGTTATCATAGCGAGAGTGCTTTCGTTACCTATACTTTCCGCGCCGTTCTTTTTTTTTTTTCTTTTGACTTGCAAAAGTTGACTGAATTGTCGGCTATCTCATTTCTCTGTAATGAGATTTAACAACTGCGTCTTCTAGCAACAGCTGGTATAGGAAGAAAAGAGTCGCGCTCTTTGCGCCGCTCTAAATACCAATTGCCAAGAGACACAATAACGCAGCCATTTCAGTCTAGCAAGAAAGCTGATTGCATTAAAGTAAAACGATTGCGTGATGAGAAAGTTACACGTGTTGTTATGAATTGCTTGAATTCGGCTAAAAAACCCATTACGCCTCTCGAGGGCATGCTGGGACGGTGTGGCGAAATGCGCTAAACTCAAACCACTTTGTCTGGAGTAAAATACTTGCGTAATTTCTATCACTGGATATTTTTATTGCCACCACTGCTATATGCTCAGCCTTCTTTTGAGAGGATCGTGATGATATGGCCAAACGTGGAAAATTCCCACAGTTTTCCCGCGTATGCACGCACTGCTTCGCTACCATAAGGGATTACAAGTGAGGGTAGAGCGTAGAGTTCGAAGCAGGTAAACCCATTAATTATGGATCAGAAGTTTTTATTCGAAGATTAGGATGATGTGAGAGATGGTGAAGTGGAGTTTTCGCTGGCGTGTTATTCGCGGCAACCAGTGGACCACCAGTGGACCACCAGGGGACAAACAGTGTAACGAAATTCGCGGGCGTGTAATTCAGTTGAACCAGTGAACCACCAGTGGACCACCAGGGGACAACCAGGGTAACGAAATTCTCGGGCGTGTTATTCGCGGCAACCAGTGGACCACCAGTGGACCACCAGGGGACAACTAGGGTAACGAAATTCGCGGGCGTGTTATTCGTGGCAACCAGTGGACCACCAGTGGGCCACCAGGGGACAACTACGGTAACGAAATTCGCGGGCGTGTTATTCGTGAAACCAGTGGACCACCAGGGGACAACTAGGGTAACGAAATTCGCGGGCGTGTTATTCGTGGCAACCAGTGGACCACCAGTGGGCCACCAGGGGACAACTACGGTAACGAAATTCGCGGGCGTGTTATTCGTGAAACCAGTGGACCACGAGGGGACAACCAGGGTAACGAAATTCGCGGGCGTGTAATTCGGAGCAACCAGTGGACCACCAGGGCACAACAAGGGTGACGAAATGGCCGAATAATGGGACTGTAAGGAAAAGGAAGACAGATAGCTCGATGGAGGGATGACGTAAGAAAATTTCGGGGCGAAGATCGGATTCTGACAGCGCAAGTCAAGGGTCGTTCGAACTTTATGGGGGAAGCCTTCGTTTTGCAGCAGACATGAATAGATTGATTTGTTGATGAGGATGAGGTGGCAAGCGAAACACACCGGAACAAGAATTTCCTTTCGAGAACCATAGCAAAGCGTTGATGTGGTTAACCTTGACATTTAATAACAAACATTTCCATTTTAACGAACACAAAATCTTGATGCACGACCTTCATGGCAGGGCCACGACTAACTACCGTCCGCACTTGTCAGGAAATGTATATTTAGTGTCACACTTGGCTTGAGCACTTCCCGGCTCGCAAACCGCCTGACGTCAGATTATGTTGCGACGTTTTATTATGAACGTAAATTACATAGCACGATGGCAGCTACAAAAGAGACAAAAATTGCTGAAATGCCTGCCTTAGAATCGTCAGACTGTAAATTACACTCCCGGTTCTTGCCCTGGCAAACATTACGTTCAATGAAAGAGCCGCCATAACGGCTGTCGAGTTTAACTTGTCAGAATCAGCGAGGGAGAGAGACGGAGAGGGGAGGGAAGCTGTGTTTAACCAGAGCGCGGCGTCAAGCGGGAAACGCGAGCGTTGACTAGAAAAAGAAAAGATTGGCGGCGAAGAGAAAACAGCGTCGAGTTTTGCGCGCTCACTGAGCTCCGGCCAGCGCACCCGGCAGGTCAAGGAACTGTCATCCAGGACCCGGTGAATGTGTGCGCGCGAGCTCGCATTTTCATACGCCTAGGTTCCAGCCTTCACAGGTGGTCGATACCGCGCCCGTCGTAGGGTTTCACGGTCCCGCACGCACCGGGCGAGCACCCCGGGAAGCCTCGTCGCCTTGCGCCCTCTGTCGGGCGTTGCCGCGAACTGCGCCGGCGCGGCCGCTCAGCGGCCATGAAAATTAACGGCAGCCGATCGAAACTCCCGTGTTTGGCCCGCCCGGGGCGATGAACCTGTCAGGGCGAAGAAGTCGCCAAAGTTTGAGGCAATTCAAGCCCATTGATTAGGCCTAGGGGGCTGCAAAGGGCGCTTTGAGATACTATGTATAGCTGTGCGCGTAATTCTAACCGTTTTAACTAATCCTTCCGGCAGCCGAGCCCAGTTTTGAAACTGCGATTTTTAGAACCCCGCAAACAACCACTAGGATATGGGTAGAGCTAAGATATGCAATTATTACCTAATTAAACTATTTTTTAAATGTATATTGAAATGTAGAAAAAAACATCCCGAGGTCTTTTGCTAGTGCATCAGACCCCCTAACTCATATTTAAGCGAAACAAGAAATAAGCGATGTTTTGAAACACCGATTTTTAGGGGCATCTCCTGTCAGCGTCGTCGAAATCTTCGTCGTCGTCGTAGTCGTCGTCTCATGTAGTCACGGTACTAAAACACCTGGAAACTTGTTTATGCCTCGCGCTAGAACGTAATGCGTACTTAAAAACACCGGGACACTTGTTTGCGCCTCGCGCTGGAGCGCTTCGTAACGCGGGCTAAAAAAAAGAAAAAAAAGCAACCACCGGGACTCTCGTTTACACCTCGCCCTAGAGAGCTTCGTGCTTCAAAGACAAGAAACTTTTACAGAATAGCTGTATACCTCTACCCCCCCAACAGTCTCATCTCCGTTGGCGAAAACGACAAGGCGCCAAGAATACATTCACTGCATACTTCGCCCCTCCTCAGGTTTCACGTTAGTGGATATGGCCCGGTATTTTTGGTGTTCCATGTCTGGACTCGGTGCCCATGAATAAGCTACGCAGCAAAAACTTGTGGCAACCGCGCTGTAATTTCGCCACTCCAAGTCGTACTCATATGCTGTCGGTGTCTTTTTTAGAGCACAAAATACAACTCACTAGGGCGTGGTAGAGATGAGATGTGCAAGTTTTCACATTGAATTACACTCAGATTTGAACGGAACAAGAAACCACAGTTTTTGTCAAGTCGGCTTGCCTGCACTGCCCTCGTACAGAAAGAGTGCACCTTATTTAGTGTATGAACTATTCACTTGGCCTGCGCTACTAGGACCAATGTTTGTGCTTCGTGAATTCATTTCCGCCGTGCATGTCGCGGCGCGGGCACTTCACCGTGACTTCAATGCTATGCAGGAAAGTGCCCCAGCAGGCTGTGCCTTTCACTTCACTGCCGGGAAAAAGTGTGGTAAGTGGATTCTGTAACATCGTGGACAACCAAGTTTCAGAACGCATGTTAGCTCGCCGCGGTCGCGCATAGCGAACGGACTTGGGTTAGTTATGGGTGTTCAGTTTGCAACGCAGGGGGCTAAAACCCCTCTATTTTTGCCCATTTTCAAGCCAATTTTCTACACAAGGAGTCAATTCGCTTCCTTTTTTTTCTTCTGCAAAACTGTAAGAATGAACTCTTTTTATTGCAAGCATCAAAATTACTCGCGATACCGCCGTAACCGTTGCACCGTTGCCCTTAAGCTTGGCGCTGCGCCAGCTGTTATCACCGAGCTTCATGCACCCCTGACACGAATCTTCAAGGTTATTAAGGCAAATACGCTCACCCGTAAAACTTAAAGTAGTTTCATTTAGGTGAACGCGGTTGGTAGCGCTCGAGCGGGAGGAGCGTCGCGTGGTCGACGACGCGCTTCCAACGCTCCCTCCTGCAGCGCCACACGCTCAGACTATCCTTAGTGTTGCTAGGCAACGCGTTTTCTTGCTCGCGCGGCATTATTGTCCAGTTACGAACTTCATTGAGAGGCTTAACACTCCGACAGAACGACGTTGTCTAGCAACGTTCTCTCTTGGCTTTTTTTCGCAGAGCTTCATACACCCACAACGCAAATTTTCAAAGGGGCGCATTTATTTATCTATTTATTTATTTATTTATTTATTTCAGAATACGGCAGGCCAATGCGCTGGCCGAGGCAGGAGTGGTTACATTAAACGTAAATATATTAAACAACTTGAAACAATAAATCTTTAACATAAAAGGTATGAAACGAGGTTACATACGTTCACGTGTAAAGGCGGGCTCAGTTTTAATCGGTCATTCCGTGGTGGGAATGCGTACTGGCGAGCGAAATGCATCCGACCGTAATTGCAAGCTAAGCAGCGGGGCTAACGACTTGTTATTCGCTCGGAGTGGTTGGTCGTCTCCACTCTTCGCTGGTCGGATCAATGAACTCGGAAACAATCCCAGAGCCGAGGTAGATAGTTGACATTGTTGTGCAGACTGCTGCCTGTTCCCCTGGTCACAAAATACGGCAGGGGAAAGATATCGCGCGGCTTGCATTGTCTTCTCTTTCATTTCTCGCGCGGCCAGGTCCCTAACCCGCTTCGCACTGGACTGTTCAACTCACAGTAATCGCAGCCCTAAACGGCGAGTCTAAAGACGATGATAAACACCGACGTCGACGGGAAAACTCGAACAGGAAACGGTATAATGAGAGCGAACGGGGAAAAAAAGAAAAAAGAAGGACGAATACGCCTTACGCCAGCGAAACAAAACCTCGTGCGACCCCCGAGATAAACATAAAGCCACTTTTTCCCCTTCAGGAATGCGCCTCTCATCATATGAAGAGAGAGATGATACGTTATTTCCGGGCAGCAGGCGTACAGGTGTGTCGCTGAGTCAGGGCGACCGCGGAAGGTCAAGGGACGACCATGTAAACAAACACGTTGACTCTGCTGCTGCTGCTGCTGCGTCGCTTGTCGCGGGAAGTCAGTCGATCGCGCGCTCTGCGGCCGTTAACCTCCTCTCTGCCTCTCTCATTCCCTCTCGCTACTTTCCCTCCCTCTTTCGTCTCTCCAGATCTCTCCCCCTCGCTCTCTCTAACCGCTGCCCTCAAAGCGGCATCGTTTTTCATTAATCGGACGGATTCGCTTGAGCGAAGCGCGCCGGAACGTTGACGCCATTGGGTCAATGCCTCTCGTACAAATGGAACCATCTGCGAATTTTACTCTACGCTGCGTAGTAGTACAGCGCTAAATGGAATTCATTTTTTCTCTCTGCCAAAACATTTTTGCTGTGATTACTTGGCGGTTGCAAGTAATTTCGAGCTTTCTACCCTCTACTTTCGCCGGGAGCATAGTTGATGACTTCGGATAAGCGGACCGTCCGAATGTAATGAGCGAACGCCGAAAATAACCGGCGCATGCAAGTTTTCGTTTTCTTTTTCGCCTACGCCGAGTGCGTAGTCGCCAGTGTATCGAGCATGGTGTATCGTGCTGCGCAGCTGAACTCTTTCGCCCCAGAGAATATATTCTGGTCGATGGCCTAAACAGAATCTACTTTTTGGTTTGTTTCTCGGCCTTCGCTCCGCTCGTTTATTTGCTACGAATCTCGTCGTCTCCGGCCGAGCCAATCGCGGTTTCGCCCGATTTTTTTTTCTTTTTTTCTGGGTAACTTCCAAGAAATACGCTTTGGCCACTCGGCCACGAGCTTTCGCTGATGCCAATGTATAAGTGCGGGTTTATAATTCAAGTTTTGGGGCTTGTTTTGTAGCTATATCTCGCCAGCGCGCCAAGCACGCCGCGAGAACGGCAGGACGTCCTCCATAACGAAAGCGTTAGACCTAAGGCGAAGATCTGAGTTTAGGCTATCGAGAAGATGTCCATTTTGTGCCCATTTCGACAGTGACGTAGTTGAATTTGCGAGACCTCTGACCAATGACATGTACAGATGCCCGCCTCTCTTGCGTGCGTCACAAGTGTGGTCTGTTTTAAGCCAATCAGGACTCGCTCGAAATGGGCACACCGAAACGTGCATGAAATGCGTAAAACTGAGAATTCCGCCACCAGTGTCTGCGCAGCGCGCTGCCACTCGCGGTGCATGCTGGGGAATGAGCGGGACATTCGAAATCGATCATAACCGAAACCTAAGCTTTGAAAAGCAAAATTGATGAAAGAAAATCTTCCGTCGCCCGATATTCTGTGACCAAACAGTCTCTGCGTTGTATTAGCTAGCTTTTCACAAAGTAGCAATTACTTTTTTATTAAATATTGTAGACGTCTGTCTCACTTAGAGCTGTAAAGAAAGGCATGTTTTTGATGGCGCCATCTACTGTGCATGGTTGGCGCCAAATAACGTTGACTAGAATTCGCGCCTACGCTAAACATTTTGGCATAAAATTAGTAAGATAAGTTCTAGTAGTTGGGCAGCTTCTACGCCACCTTGCTTAGCACGAGTTAGGATGGGTAAGAATGCTCTGTGAGCTCAACAACATGAACTATTGAGGTGGGCGAGGCTTATAACACAAGCAAGTGCGACCGTACTTCTCGCCCGTCTGATAAATCCCGCCGTTTGACGCATTGTTCCGCCTCAATTAACGACACTGACCTGATAAAAGATATCAACGAAGATTACTTTTGTCGACTGGGCCACGAATTGGGTGCCGAGGGCAGGGAATTTGCTGCAATCAATGCGCGGGGGTATACTTCACCGGTAAAATCAACGGTGGTGTGTGCCCGTTCCGGGTAGATAATTGCGCCTGGGCAGTCGACTACCGCTTGCACGGTAGACGGAAACGCGGACATGGTAGGGGTATGCTAAAGCTACTAAATGAACCTTTTAGTATGCTGTATGCACTCAGCGTTCCCACTGGTCTTGAAAGCGTTACAAGGACGATAATAATGACAGCGGCGCTTGCGCACAATCCATGCTTTCGTTTGGGCAGTCGATAATCGAACAATTAGGACTCGACGTCGTGCAACGCATTATTTTTATGCCTGTCGCCGCCCTTGTGGCAGGCCGGCTCTCCCGCCACGCACTTCAATGTGGGTCCGCAAGGGCGGCGCCGCCGTCTCGTCGGAGGCACCCACGTAAGCGAATAATAGTGACTTTGACGAAACAAAAAACAAAACAAAAAACAAAAACAAAAACAAAAAAAAAACAACAAAAAAACGACGGACGCTGTCCTGAATTTATACCTAGTTGGTATTCTACTTACGTGGTCTCAGTAACCGACACCTTAAAGTCTCTCAGTGTGGCAAGTTGGAGCCACCCCAATATGAGAGAGAGAGAGAGAGAGAGAGAGAGAGAGAGAGAGAGAGAGAGAGAGAGAGAGAGAGAGAGAGAGAGAGAGAGAGAGAGAGAGAGAGAGAGAGAGAGAGAGAGAGAGAGAGAGAGAGAGAGAGAGAGAGAGAGAGAGAATGCTCTTTATGGTGAACTGGTGAGGTCAGCCCTGCTAGGGACAAGGCTTGCTACACCAGATGGGGGGTGACTACGTTGATGAGTGGTGCATATCAGACATCAGGGTTACAACAGGAAGAAGACAAACATGAAGCGTTAAAAAAAAGGACAAGAAAAACAAGTTAATGCTGCCAACAGATTCCGGACATAAAAATACAATTGAAAAGAAAATCGTTAATGGAAACGCTGAAACAAAATGAAAAGTAGACTGGAAAAAAAAAAAGTTACAACACCAACCCAAGAAAAATAAATAGATGAACGCCACAGTGCGAAAGAAAAGATATCGTAACAAACTTGCTCTGTCTCTGATCCTCGCTTAACTTCTATGGGCTAAGTTGCGCAACCTGATTGCCGGTTGACTACTAGGCATGACGGTCATCGAGCTTACGATTGGCGTCCGCGGCCCGAATGTCGTCTGTGAGCTCCTTCCACCGCGTTCGCTATTCTTTTTTCTGAGTAGGCTTCACTGTGCAATCGTGACACATGGTGGGAAAGCCAGCTTAGAAAGACCAAGCTTACCTTAGGACCTCGCTTTTTCCGGCGCTTGGCGTCCGTGTACCCAGTGTTGCGCATGCGCGAGGAGCATTGGACAGGATTGGATTGAAATTGCATATACTGTACACACGCGTTGTCACTCATTTACATGCGCGAGTGGGCAATGCCACGGGTGATTTACGGTAAGAACGATCCCCAGTGCTTCGCTCACTCGTCATGATTCACTTCGTGGAGATGCGTGAATTTTTTATTCCTTCCTTCACTCGAGCCCCCAGCGGAGGAGATCCTTGAAATCGATTTGCCCATGCATAAGCACTGCGGAATCCTCCCCTCAGCCGAGTGGAGGGAGCAAATGGAGTGGAGGAGGGACTCAGAATACGGCCCGCTTCACCTCTAAACACAAATGCCATGGGAAGACATTTCTTTAGGTGCATGTACGCCATCTTATAAGAAGATATGAAGTTCAGGAGGCGAACAGGTGGCAGAAAGGAGAGGGTGGGCGTACAGCGCGAGTGGAAAACATGGGCTGTCAGCCTCGGCACATGCAGAGAACACCGGCCCGGGGAAGCGCGTTTCCAAACGCTTCGCAGCACAGAGCACCCACGGGACATGTGCGATGTCACTGTGCGCTCTATTCTTCTATAGAGTTCCGAGTACTGGTCCTGGCGGCTTGCGTTCGAGCTCCAGCAGGTGTACCTCATAGTTTTTTTTTTTTTTTTCTCATTGGTCAACTTTTTTCTAAATATATTTTTCTCTAATCTCAAATCTACGTGTTGTTTTTTCGTTATTAATAGTGATTTGGTATGTTTTAGGTCTCTTTAAGTTTGGGGCGCAGCCATTGGAGACGTTTAATTTCCATTCTGCATCGCGCGAACAGACATGTCACGTGGGTGCTCTGTGCAGCGAGGCGCTTGGAAATACGCGTCCGGGAGCCCGGAACCCCTCGGTTCCGGGCAAAAATGTTATGACATATTGGAAGCTTGACAGTGCGCGGTGGTCAAGCTTCTGCACGCTGTAGAGCTTGGATCGATGCGTTGAGAATGTCGTCTGCTAAAGAAATCGCTACCCGTGAGCACGTGCGATGCAGTCAATAATGCATTATGTATACAGAACGTAGTAATTACAGACTTTGATGATACAGTGCGGCGTCTTGTGCTCTAACTGTTGTTTTTAACCATTATCCTTCGCTAGCGCGTCATCTTTCTCAAGGTTAAAATACCAACAAGCTTTTTTAGCCGCGTACTTAACGGTTCCGACTGTCTGACTAGAGCATCAATTCAATGTCCAAGCTCGATATGAGCCGATTTGACTGTATACGATTCATGAATGCAAGATTTACTGGCAAGATGACAGATGGCCAATAAACTGGAAAACGTTGAAGCTGACGTTGTATAAACAAACAAACAAACAAACAAACAAACAAACAAACAAACAAACAAACAAACAAACAAACAAACAAACAAACAAACAAACAAAAACAACTCTTCCAAACTGAGCGGACGGGACCACGACATCACTTGTAGTAACAGAAAAGACCATAGACTGAAGTAACAAATATTGATCTGTGATTAGTTATGTCAAAGGGATAATGACGTTTTGACGCCCATTATATCTATTTATTAAACTCGACACTTGCAACAAAATTCGCACTAAAAACAATGCTGTAACTGTTCCGAAGTAATCAAAAGTGCGCTAAAAATTCTTGCTTTCCATAGATTTTTGAACTCTGACATTGCAGTTGTAACGTTAGGCCCAGAAGTTGAAGATGCAGCAGCGGTTTATTTGCGGTCACGCACGCTAATCTTATTTCTGTTGTTTAAAGCAACTACACCAAATTTGGGTGTTCATACACGACTTGTAGAAACATATTTCAGACGGTACTGTAAGACATAGAGCGGCTCCGCCGCGGTGTACGAGATTTCGGCACGGTCAAAATTAATCCGGAGCCCTCTACTACGGCGCGCCTCATCGCCTGCGTTGCTTCGGTAAGTTCAACCCTACAATCAATCAATCGCCGCGGTAGCTCAGTGGCTAAGGCAGTATGCTGTTGAGCTCAAGGACGTGGGTTCGATCCCTGTCGCGGCGGCTGCTTTTCCGATGGAGGCGAAAAGTGGAAGCGCCCGTGTCGAGATGTCGGGGAACGTTAAAGATCCCCAGATGGTCATAACTAATTCGGAGGCTTCCCTCCACTTCGGCGCACCTTATACCCCAAGCGTACCTTGAAGACATAGAGCGGATTGCTGGGCTGTCAAAATTCACATTTACGAAGTTTTGAAAGTGAAGTAAAACGACTAAGCTGATCGATCACCCAGCCTACAACAGCACACGTGCTAGGAGCGAGCGCAAAGTTTTTGCGTCGCAGCGTACGACGGCGGAAGAAGGCGTTTTGTCTTTTCCGGACGGCGGCCGCTGACAGGCCACGTCCTGACGTGTGGTCGCCGCGTCGACTGGTCCCCCGACCCCCGTAGGGTCGTTGACTCGCCCTACGCGTGCCCACACGGCGAAAATTGTTCGGAACGAATTTGCCAAGCGCGCGGCGGCGTTGGTTTGCCATATGGTCGAAGGACTACGGGGACGTAAACGGTCGTTCTGTTTTGTCGCCCGTGTGAGTCGGTCTCTTCAAGCACGACCTGAGCTTTCCAAGCTTGACGAATGGGGAGGATTTGCGACGCCTGTTTTTAACGAGCGATTCCCGGGGAAAGTTAAAGGGGACTTAAGTCGGCTGCAAAAGGAGTTTGCCGGACAATCCTATCGGCAAACGAACGACGAAGCACGCTTCGGCTCTCCACGGGAACTCGACCTTGTCTTGCAGCGCTCTCAAGAGTTGCCAGTTTGGTTCAACGCACTCTCGCAGGGCAAGAAAAAGATAAGAAAAGAGGGAAAAGGGAGGAGAGAGGACCGTGAAAACCTTGACTGGATGGTATTGCTGCTGCATAAAAACACGCTCGAATCTTAAGATGCTTATGTGTTGGTCTTTATAAAGCCTTAAATTCCTTTAACAGCACCCAATCCACCTTTAAGTTTGTGTGCGTGTGTGCGTGGACATTTTTAACGCGGTTTTGAAAAACAAAATACACAGTAAATACATGTCTGAGCCAGCTCCTACTTTTTTCCTCGCGGCGTTTCAAATTTGCAAGTTCTGTACAAATGTTTTGTGTCATAATTCCCACGAGGCGAAGTGGCAGTTCGCCATGGTTCGTATCATTTGCCCCAACATGCAAACGCAGAGAAGCAATCAGCTTGTGCGGTAGCCATGGCAGCGGCGCCTGAAAAACACCGCGCTCCACCACTGCGCACCCACGCTGATGTCATGTGACTTTTGGGACCGTTCGCGTCGACGGCGCCGACGGTCACTTTTCGCGCTTGATGAGACCTATAAGGATTTCGTCTTAATGATGGATTACACTGGTTAAGCTGCGTGATTCGTGCTTTAAAAGTCGTGGACGAATTCGCATCAGTGTTTCTTTAAGGCTAAAGTAAAAGAAAGTTAGTTTCCTGTGCAAGTTATCATAGTTCGTAGCGCTGTTTCCGTATTTCTGCAAATATTTTAAAGCGAAAGCTTTCTTAGTGGTACCGATGGCGTCCTGTCAAATAACTAATGCATTTCCCCAGAGACCGGTTGGTCGACCGCAAAGTTCTGATTCTCAAGATCTCGGTACACACAGCGCGTGCGTGAAATCGGGCTTCCATCGTGTCGAAACGTTACTTGAAAATCACGGAAAAGGAAAAGGAACCAGGTAAAACACTGCACGCATCGATCATGACAAAAAAAAGGGCAATAGCATTCCTTTATCTCATCAACCACGTATCGGTATACATTTAGATCGCTCGCATATGCGTTTACGTAGTGCGCTAAAAATGGATCTTTTATGCAGAAATGCATTATAGTCGGGGGTTGTCGTGCGTCCCTTGGCCGGCGTCCGCAGCGCGTCTGATGATGATTGTGGCATGATGCCCCTAGGGATTGGCCAACCAAACAATCCATCACGAGATAGCTTCGCGTTCAACCACCATCGTCATCTTCCCGTAGGGGAACCGCTGAAGAAGAAGAAGGAGAAGAAGACAAAGCTGCGAAGAGGAGGGCTGCGTGAGTTTTGGCTACCGTTATCCTCCTCGGCCGGCGCATCTTCCCGATATGAACCCGGTCGAAGAGCGGCGCAGAGCGTCTGATGATGATTGTGGCATGATGCCCCTAGGGATTGGCCAACCAAACAATCCATCACGAGATAGCTTCGCGTTCCACCGCCATCGTCATCTTCCCGTAGGGGAACCGCTGAAGAAGAAGAAGGAGAAGAAGACAAAGCTGCGAAGAGGAGGGCTGCGTGAGTTTTGGCTACCGTTATCCTCCTCGGCCGGCGCATCTTCCCGATATGAACCCGGTCGAAGAGCGGCGCAGCGCGTCTGATGATGATTGTGGCATGATGCCCCTAGGGATTGGCCAACCAAACAATCCATCACGAGATAGCTTCGCGTTCCACCGCCATCGTCATCTTCCCGTAGGGGAACCGCTGAAGAAGAAGAAGGAGAAGAAGACAAAGCTGCGAAGAGGAGGGCTGCGTGAGTTTTGGCTACCCTTATCCTCCTCGGCCGGCGCATCTTCTCGATCTGAACCCGGTCGAAGAGCGGCTCATCGCGCCTCGACTCCCCTTCATGAGCATCAGGCGGCTGACTCGAGGCAACGGGCAGTTTGGAATCAAGGGACAGGCGGTGAACGTGCCCATCGACGTATCGAAGGTTGTGTGGTGCCTTCCTCGCATGGTATCCGAGGACGTTGCGTTCGACGTTCGCATTTCTGCATCCTCACAATCCCCCTCGGGGAGGTGCGTGGGAATTTTTTTCCAGTAGCGTAGCCCTCTTGCGGCGGCCACCCGAACCACGCTTGGGGGATTATAGAAGAACGCGCCCCCTTTCTTTTCGCTGCCCTGCGCAGTTCAAGAACCCGTCCCAGGCGCCACGGATGGTTTTGGTGGCAGAAAAAATTTTCGATGGCCGCCGTAGCGCATTTCTGTCGGCCGCTTTTAGTGATCAGAAAACGGTGCAGCACTTAGCTGGCTCGGCGTTCGCAACTGGCTAATACAATATGGCGTCATTTTGTTTACATTTTGCCCCCCAATAATGGCGGATCGGTCGCTGGGAGCGAGAGTAGCGCATGCGCAGAGCGCTATTGGAAAAAGCTCCATTGTCGCATGGTTTCGTCCTTCGTTTGCGATTTGGGTCTTTAAAGTTTAAGTCGATTGGACGCACTTTAAGCAAAGGTTGGACGCATTTTTAGCGAAGATTTTGACGCACTTTTGACAGACAGCTTACACGCTTAACTCAACTTTATTTAGGAAGCGATGGTAATTTTTTTTTTGGAAATGTTTCTCATTTTTTATTCTTCCTTGATGGGCGAATTTGCGGTAACAGTGAGCCTTCTTGTCAGTTTTCAAATCCTCCCCATCCCTATAACTGCGACACTCTGACCGAAAGGTCACAGCGATACGCCGCAGAAAAGCCGCCCGATATCACCGATATCACCATGCTTATTCTAGACGAATCCACAATCGCATAGTCCCAATCCAACAACCACCGCCAATCAGTTTCACTGCATTGTTACGGATACCACACAACAGCAAACACATGCATCGCCGTCGTTATCTCTACCAATTTCGCGACCTTACACGGGGCTGTTGTCATAACGATATGATCGGGTGAGGACAACATTTTTCTAAGCTTGGAAAGACGTGATCGGCAGCACATTCCGCGCGCTGGTGCACACTTGATAAATGCCACCACTCAATCAAACGCGCGCATTATTGGCCTCATTGATCACGCATTTTTATTATCATTATCACCAACGTGCACTTGAGATTTGCCGTTTTGACATCACCCCTGTACTGGAGACAGTGTCATTTCGCTTTTTTTTTTCTCTTTTTTTTCTCTTTCCCTTTATATTTCTCTACATTTTTTCTTTCTCTTTTTGCCTACAGATATTTTCTCTTTTTAGTGCATACCTTTGAGTTTTAAGGAAGGAAGGTAAGAGGAATGAGTTTAAATGAAATGTAATAAAGTGGGCCAATGATTCAACTTTACTCTGAGTTTGTTTCTGCTTGCGAGAGCCCAAAAAGTAAATAAGATCAGTGGCGGCACCGCAGCATTTAACACATGTGCCCGCTTCTGAGGCACTATCCCATCATGTAACGTGTGTGTTAAAGATCATGCTCAAACTGTTTCGGGATGCGTCCTTTGATTTTCGCAACAGTGGTATCGTCCAATTAAGCATCGGGATACACACTCTTTACAGTGATTATATACATGTGATGACGAAGTCGATCTGCTGTGGCATGAGTAACGATATACAGCTAACGGAAGCCAGGTTTCGACTACCTTTACTACTACTACTACTACTACTACTACTACTACTACTACTACTACTACTACTACTACTACTACTACTACTACTACTACTACTACTACTACTTATACTACTACTACTACTACTACTACTACTACTACTACTACTACTACTACTGCCACTACGACTACCACTACTACTGCCACTGCTACTACTACTACTACTGCTATACTACTACTACTACTACTACTACTACTACTACTACTGCTACTATTGCTATTACTGCACTACAACAACTACTACTAGTACCACCACCACTACTAATAATACTTCTACTACTACCACCACCACCACCATACCACCTCAACTACTACTACTAGTAGTACTATTACTACTACTACTACTACTACTACTACTACCACCTCTACCAGCAATACCACCACAACTACTACTACCACCTCTACCAGCAATACCACCACAACTACAACTACTAATAGCAATAATAATGACAATCACGGTTACGATAAATTCCTCTTGGCTGTAAAGTCTGATAGTTGGGGCTCTAAACGTGTTGTGCAACCAATGTTTGCAAAAAATGGGTGCCGGTGTGTTATTCTTATTAGATGTTATACGTCATGTGCCAACTCATAAGACAATCACGAAATTTCCGAGTGTTCATTGTTCTTTTTTTCTTCATTAGTTCCTGTGATGGCAGCACTGTCATCTATCTCAGCCCCACTGCCGACTCTTGGGGGGGGGGGGGGGGGTGAAACTGATTTCCTCCATTCAATCGCCGATCGCGTTAGTCCTCGGGCCGATGGTCCATAACTCAATCGGGGATCCGAAGAGGTCCGCCCATCCGAAAACTGGTCAAACACGGACACCCTCTGAATGGCAGGCCGTTGCTGAAGCCTTCCAGCATTGTCCCCTCGCACACCCCCACCAACCCCGCTGGCCCCCCCATCATTCGAAATTCCCGCGAGTCATCTCTTTCCCCCCGAATGCATTGCTCGCCGACAAACAGAGCCGAGCAGCTTGCGTAATCTCATTTTCCAACACCGTTGGCAGACTTTCGCCTCGTTCCGCACCAAAGGGTGGGAAGAAGGAAGAGGGATGTTGTAACGCCTACTCCAGGGCGCTTCCTATGCACCCCCCAACGCCAGCCTTGCCTTTTCATGTCATGTGGCGCCATCTGGTGGCAGAAGGGAGAGAGAGGGAGACAAACAGCAAAAAAGAGAGAAAGCTGGGGGCGTTAGGCGGCAAACACGGACACCCGCGTGGAAAGGAATTTCAAACTTACTGTGCGGGCCGCACTCCCGCGCTTTTTATTTTGCTTTATGAATGTCTTTCCCCAACGCTCGGTGGGCCGCTGAAAAGCGACGAGTGACAGCTAGACAAACAAAAGAGTGTGCGCAGTTCTACTAGCACCGTCCTCTGCTGCCAGCAGACCGCGCTCTGACTGCCATGCGTTCGTAGTTTGTTTGTCAGCCACGGCTGAAATTTTGTTGCCGCAAGATTCGGTTGATGCAAGAGCGGCTTTCTGTCGTCGTTACATTCTACGTGGACGCCAACATTGTAGGTAGGGCTGAGACTGCATATTCTTATATTATTTGGGCGCCATTGTCTCCTGATTATTTTACCCAAGTAAGATAAGGCGTCAGTGAAGTTATTTACGAACGAACAGGGAAGGGGGAGGGGAATTCCAGCTCGATATGAGAATGTGAAATAAGCAGTCTATCTGCGTGAACAAGAGTTAGTTGGTTTAGTTGGTAAGATAGTTGGAGTTGGCAGTTTTATCTACCGTTGCAGGAGCAGTGATCCACACCAGCGACGATCCATATACTTGTGTCATTAAATAAAGGCTTAGCGCAGCCCCCTAAAGCGTAGCTGGCTCTATTGTTAACTAAAATGAAAGAGTAAATTGAAAGTCCCAAGCCTCATTTCCCCCGTTATATCTGTTTTTATGGGAATCCGATGTTGCTAGAGCCCGCTGCGATCAAGATTGCAATACCGGTGGAGGAAAAGAATGGAAGAGAACGTAACGCAGAACAGCGGCCACCTGTGACGAACAGTATATCACTTGAACCTGCCGGTAGTAACACCGCTAAAATTAGAAGGCATGTATAACACAGATGCGTTGGCTTCTATGGTGGGGTGACACATGTCATCATGGATATCAAAATCAATACGTCAATGAAAACAGCCTCGTCCGCGCGAGCATATTTCTACCAAGCTCGTTAATGTCGATGTCAACAGGCCTCCATAATGACACGCATCGCGCGCGATGTACTACCGCAATCGGAGCGCCGAATCTTTACTGTCTCCACATTGATGACCTTGCTTCACATATCGGAAACCGTTTACCTTAGATTAGCGCTTGCCGTCGTGCAAACTTCCGCTCCCGTTTGCGTAGAAGGCTGCCACCATAATTTCACGCTAGCACTATGACGCTGCGCAGTTCGTCAGAGCAGATATGATGCAATGAAGTTCAGGGGCGAGCTTTCTAAAGTGCACGGGAAAATCAAACCTCTTGTTTAGCTACTACGCCATAAAATAATCGTGCGGATCTAATGTAAAGCGCCGGCCTATCTCGAGCCTGTCATACACGAGCGGAATGCTTGGACTATATGAGGTTCATGCGTTAAAAAAAAAAAAAGTGAATAAAAGAACCCTATCATTTATATCTAAATGAGAACGGCGTAGATTTAGGTGATCGTTGAGGTAGGTCCGTGCAGCAGGCGGTTTGACAAAGAAATGTGATCTCTGCTTTGGCCTTTCCCTATGAAAAAGGTCCTGTTCGCAGTGTCTATGTGGAGGATAAAAAGGTGTTGCATCCCCAATGCATACCAGACTATGAAAAGTGAAATTAACCACGCCGGGCCTTGTAATTTGTTGTGTTAATCAACGCAATGCAATTATTGGTTATCATGGTAAATTGCAGAGGTTCTGACCCATGAGACATCTTGGAATGAAGATCCGACAAAAAGAATCGTCTGCAAATAGATCGAGTAAAAAGGCCTACAGAACTAGCTTTTTCGCGGGGTATTTGAATATAATTAAGTATAGTACATCTTACAATACCGCCCGAACTTCGACTCAACCTCTCACTCAGCTCATAATCTGGTTATGCCCCGCTTCTTAAAAGTTGCCAGGGCCGCCATGACTCAACCACATTGCGATCGCGGCTCAGCCGTCCAGAGAACGGTACGGTGAGGGACAGGCGAACAAGGCGAGTAGACTAGAGAGAGCGAACGCGGTGACGTCACGGCGCCGCCGCAGGGGCTGCTGGCCGCTGCTGGCAGCAGCATTCGATACCCTCCCGACCACCGCTGCAGGGGGGCTTCGGGCGCTGCGTTGAGCCGAGCCCCTCGACGAACAGCACGCTGTCTCCGGTGTCAGAGACGCACCAGGATTAAAGCCTCCACTACCATTACTTCGTGTACGGCTCGTGTTTCCCTCCCTCTCCTCTCACCCCTCCTTCCCCCCCTTGTCCCTCCCTCCTATCCGACCCACAATCCTCGAGCTCTGCATCTTTTCCTTTCAGCCCCCAGCACACGTCGTCTGCGTCAAAGCAGCAGCGTTCGTCGTCTGCAAAGGAGGAACACGCTGCCACGACTCGGCCGCTCGCTCGAAGGGCGTTGTGTGACTTACGTTTATAACGCTCTTGTTTATGGCGCCATCTCTTTTTGATCCCCTTCCCTCCTCCCATTCCCGCTCCTTCCGATCGCTTCTTTTTTATCCCCGTTGCTTCCAGCTTGCGTTTAGTTCTCTGTCCTTCCACGCACGTTTGCACCGGAGTCTAGAGCTTTGTATGCTGCCCGAGAGGATATATCGGTCGTGCGCGTTCGTTAAGAGGCAGGCCCTCTCTCGGGCCTTAAAATGACGTTGATGGCTGATCGCGCCGGTGGCGGCGATGTGGCCCGCCTTATCTTTTAGTTTTGCCAGGGCTGGCCCAGTTGGAGAGGGTTCCGAGGGTGTCTGGGGCCTCGAAGACAGCGAGAAAGTACCGGCCGTACGCGCGTATAACGTTGGGCGAGGTTGCAACTTGGCTTGGAGTATGGCCACTTAGGTGTGTTTATCATTCTCAGAACGCAACCACATTCGCAATAAGAGCTTGCTCCGTTTGAGTTTAGTTTTAGGGGCGAAGCACCTTAAGGGCGAGGCTTGCCCGTCCGGCTTGTCCGTCCGGCCTCCGGCGTCCGTGCTCACGGCACAGCACCGTGTCAGTCGAAACATCTGTGAACAAAAGGTTCACAAAATGTTAGAGAGAGAGAGAGAGAGAGAGAGAGAGAGAGAGAGAGAGAGAGAGAGAGAGAGAGAGAGAGAGAGAGAGAGAGAGAGAGAGAGAGAGAGAGAGAGAGAGAGAGAGTGCTCCTGGAGAGCCGTGCTGCGCATGTGCGAGAAGCATTGGATTGGGTTGAATAAGATTTGGATTGTATTGTAATGAAATAGATTGGATTAAATTGAATTGTGTTGGATTGTATTGGATTGGATATCGTTTTAGCAGCAGTAAGCACTTTCACGGGTGATTTACGGTAAGAACGATCCGAAGTGCTTCGCCCACTCGTCATGATTCACTTCGTGGAGATGCGTGAATATTTTTATTTTTATTTCTTTTTTTTGCTTTGGGTAACTCTTAAGGGGAATTCACGTTATCAGATTCCTGTGAGACCTACCATTTGATGTCCCGCCGGTTTAAAAACGATCGTGCACCGAATTAAATGTTTTACACAGTCATAGGGTTTTTCCTAACGGCCTAGCTTGCTTATTTTCGTATTTCTCCATAGAAGTGCATCAGAAAACTTCTACACACAGATTCACATTCGCGTGACTTTCACGTTAATGTTAAGCTTAAACATACCGTGAAGCTTGATGAATTTTTTAGTAATTCGCTCGCGGCAGGTAAATGTAGTTAGAGAAAGACGGCGTGGCTGCAGGACTCATTGTTCAAGGGTTATGGAGCTTTGCCGGTGGTTTAAAGCCAGAAGCTGATGGCACTGCGGGCAAATAATGGTTAGGGGGAAGAGGTGTTAGGTAGGAGTAATTAACTATAATCTTTAAAACTTCCTTTTTTATTCTATTAAAAGCCGTTGCGTTCTTTTACTAAACTAGTCGCGCTGAAACCTGCTGGCCCCTGCGAGAGTTCTTGAGGCTTCCTTGCAGTACACGCCTTTCATGCGGAGAAGTGCGTTTCATGGCTTCCCTTACGAAATGAGGGCAGGGATCTTGGAGTCTGAGTGCCCTGTAATTTACTGCAGGGTTCTGCTAGTCCACGCGAGCACTGCTGGGACATCTCATTTAAAGCCGGCGCTTTTTGCGTCTTGCTCTGCCTCCGTCCTCTTCTGCGCTGAGCGCGCGCTTCCACCAAGCTTTTCCAGAACTAGAAAACGGATGCTAATTCCATAATTCACGTTGCTTTAAACTTTATTACGGCGGAGGAAAATAGAGCCTTTGGTTTAAATAATATGTGAGGATAATTCGATGCGTGACAGCCCGTTATTTTCAGAATAGAGTTCAGGAGTTCTACTGCCTTACGACACATGTGCTGGTATTTTTGCTGACGTATCCTTTTTAACCGTTTCTTTCGCTGTTTTCCGTGTTAAACCCCTACTTTCTTTCGACGTATACTGGTATTGTCGCTACTGCATACTATTTTCCTATTTTACTATGTTTTTCTTTTCGAAGCCTTTTTGTTAAAGTAAAAATTTCAGGTTTCATAACCTCGAACATGTCAGCAGGATAAGCAACAACAAAATTGGCGCTTATGTAAGCTGTAATTATTCTTTATCCGCGAGACTTCGCTAATGTAGCCCAATTTCGTCAAGAATAATCGGAGGCTGGGAAAGTTGTGAGGCTGCCCTGCGAAACTTTCAGAAATAATGTGGGATAAACCGGATGACTACATGCGCTCGATGCAACAAGACATACAGCAGGCTGCTGAGGAACTTTCTGCATGTTACTGGACTACGTACCTACGTGCTGACTCGACCGCTGTTATCGGTTTCCTGACGATGTGATTTTTGTACACCCCTCCCTTCCTGGCTTTCGTACTTTCTTCTCTCTTCCCATCTTTAAACCTCCTGAGCGAAAACACTCAGCAAAAAAAAAAAAAAACACATATTGCAAGTACTCTTCGTGAGGGGCACGCAGGAAAAATTTTATTCGCGCCTTCTGGAATAGCCAACTGCAACAAGATACCAGTGTCGATGAGTTTTTTGTACTTCTTGTTCCACGAAGCATTCATGAGAAGGGTCGATCTGGGAGTTGCTGCGTTCCGTCAAGATGACTTCTGGCTCAATCTTAATTCTCTGACATCGGTGGTTGCTGTTTAGTTTACAGGGATGATGATGATGATAATGAGGGTGGTCATCATCGTCGTCATCATCATCATCCTATCTACGCCCACTGCAGGGCAAAGGCCTCTCCCATTAATCTCCAATTATCACGGTCCTGTACTAACTGCGACCAATTTATCCCCGCAAACTTCTTGATCTCATCTGCCCACCTAACTTTCTGCCGCCTTCTGCCACGCTTGCCTTCTCTAGGGATCCACTCTGATACCCTTAATGACAAACGGTTATCTTGCCTTCGCATTACATGCCTGCCCATGTCACTTTCTTAATTTCTACTAATATGACCTTAACACGCATTTGTTCCCTGACCTCTTCTTGTCCCTTAATGTTACACCTATCATCTTCCGTTCCATTGGTCGCTGAGTCGTCCTGAATTTAAGTTGAACCCTTTTAGTGAGCCTCCAAGTTTCTGACCCTTAGTTGAGCACCAGCAAGATGCAACGGTTATCATAACGTTTTCCTCTTGAGGGACAATGGTAGAAGATGCAGCTCGCGGCCCTTGGCCGCGAGCGGCATCTTCGGCCAGTTGGACGACCTCGATCTGTATTTTAGGGCCGGAGCTCAATTATTTGATATAAAATCCAGACCCCCGTATTGTCTTAGGACATGATGACGATGACAGTTGTTACGATGATGTTGATGCTTAAGAGGACGACGACGACAACGACGACATCAATGATGAGGATGATTGCGCTGATACTACTGCCGCAGGCGGTAAACGTCGATGTTTCGAGGCAGAACACTTCAGAATTCCTGTCGACGGAACTTCAAGAATCTTGCAAAGCACATCGAGAAACCCCGGTTTCAGATCGGACTTCCCCTCTCCCCCCACGTGTTGCAGAGTGCACTGTGGAACCAGGGAGTCCAGTGTTTGGACAGCGAGGCCTTGCTCAACCGCAGTAAAAGTGACCGGAACTTAGCGACCTCCGCGGAGTAAAGGCTAGGCTTTAATACCGGGCCTTATCAGATGAGGTCTGCGACTAAGATAAAGATGGCGATAAGTTTGATATTGTTCAATGAAAGACTGAGCCGAGCGGAGAGCGAATCTACAGCGAGGGGGAGCAGGAGGTAGCCTTTATTGTGTCAGGAAGACTCTACGTCAAGTGGGGAAAGTGGGAGTAGAAGGTGGGGTGTTTTTAGCCTGGGACATCTTAAAGGCGGACAGTTCGGCCCAAAACAGGTGGGCTCCTTGAGGAGGCTGGAGAGGCCGCGTGGGGGAGGAGAGCAGGCTCAGGACTAAACTGCTCGCGCTGGACCGCTTTTTAGATAAAAGTGTGCAATTAAAGCCAGCATGGAGGGTTCCAGTGTATGAGGGTTTATGTATAAAGAGGGAATATTTTAATTTATCGAGCAGAGGCAAGCCGACTCTACAGCGCGTACAGTTTAGGCCACTAGAAGTAATACGCGAATTGATTGATTGATTGATTGATTGATTGATTGACTGACTGTCTGACCGATTTATTGATTGACCGACATTGACCAATTGATTGATTGATTGACTGGGATTGATTGATCGATCGATCGATTGATTGATTGATTGATTGATTGATTTATTGATTGATTGATTGATTGATTGATTGATTGATTGATTGATTGATTGATTGATTGATTGATTGATTGATTGATTGATTGATTGATTGATTGATTGATCGATCGATCGATCGATCGATCGATCGATCGACCGATCAGCCGCGAATGAGCTGCACGGCAAGCACGGCGCTGCGGCATGCACACATCCCTTAGCCCATCTCAGACGGCGCATTTAAGGGTCTGGCTACACAGAAAGCACCGGAAATGGAGACTACCAATTAGAGGGCGAAAGAGGCGTGCTCAGGTGAACTTGCACCGAATGATGCGCGTCGCTTTGCCCCGTAGTCCATGATTACGGGCGGCCATTATTGCACGGCGGAGGTCTCCATTGATTCGAGGCTTCCGTGGACCTTCTCATCCGGTTCCGCTCTTACGCTCGACGCCCGACACGAGCAGCCGCGCCTATTGCGTGCCGTTCGGCCGTACCCCAAGGCGAAGGCACCGACGAAAGAAGAGCGAATGTGTCCCAACATCGCTTCCCGCGTCGAATCCAACCGGCGGTCGCTATTAACCTCTTAGGAGAGGCACCCCCGTCCGGTTACGGTCGCCGATGATTTTCGTGGGAAGGCTTTGAAATAAGACGTCTTTCCTGACGGTAAAGAGGTGGATGACGTGCGTGGTTTTTCGTCTGATTTCAATTGCGTGCAGTTCTCATGACAGATTTCGGGGGAGAATCTCAAGACTAATCAGAGAATTGTGTGCAGCCGATGGAGGAACGAGCGTTCCTTCAAAGCAAATCCTTGGTTGCATATCTCATGATTGAGGCTTGGGCAAGTTGGTCTTGAAGGAAGAAAACAGTGCAAAATTGACAATCACGAGAAGAAGGAAACAACAACACGGGGCTGACTTACAATAGTTTATTTTTCGACATTCAGGCACATATATACCCGCACAGTCAAAAAAATTGCACCATCTTCCCGTAGGGGAACCCTGAGTAGTATGCGAAGCAGCCATGGGATCGACTGAAGTTCTTATTAGTTTTAAGTTCGTCGTTTCCGTTGACGTTCAGTTTCGCGTGCCTTCGTTGTATCGGTAGCTTCTTGACGTAGTTTGAATGAGTGAAGGACATAAGACGCGTTCGTAGAACATGCTCCCGTCTCGGCAGTGGGAAGAGCGCCACGTACCTCCCGTTGCGGCCAGAGAGTCGTGGGATCGAAACCGGGCGCCGCCTAACTACTTGTTTTTATAGTGGACTGCGCTGACGTCAGCCCAAACGCTGACGGGGCTGAAGAGACGCGCATGCGCAGTAGAGTGCGGACGGCGGACAACGACGACAACGAGGGAGGGAGGGACACAGCCCCGAGCATGAGATGCTTCGCATCTAAAAAATACAAGGAAAAGCAAGACTAACAAGATAGTGTCCCTTATCACCAACACTGGTCACTCAGCATAACCCGCTGTGCACCACAAACACCTGAAGCACTAACTTGGAGTCCGGAAATGTCCCTTTTTGGAGACGGTCAGACAAGACATGCTAACGCAGTTTTCTTTTAGGAGTACAATTTCCGCGGCTTCGATTATTTCGTTAGTGGTTTTTCCTTATTTTTTGCTATAACAATTGTTTCAGGAAAAATAGGGCTGCATCCGCAATCCCTACTGTGGAGGACCAGGTGGCCACTGCTCACCTTGTGCCCTTTTTGTCTGTCATTCAAGCACGTTCCTGTTTGCCCCACATATTTCTTACCACAGGACAGCGGGACCGAATAGACTACGCCTTCTACGCAGTTAACAAACCGATTTAGGTTCTTTGTGGGGCAAGACTGCGGCGTTCTTGCAGTTTTGTTAAGTCGAACACATGTATGACAATTTTTTAGGGGCAGAAAATACCACTTTCAGTCGAGCGCGTTTAACTATCTTTTTTTTTTAAATTGTGGGCAATTCGATGCATGTAGGGAATCACGGTTATTTTATCGCTTTTGTTTCGTTCTGATGCTTGAAGGCTGTCCTGCGTGTTTCTTTTTAATTTCTGTAAAAACGATTCAGCTGCTTAGGGTACTCCGCTATCTGAAGCAGCCTGTCCATCTGCTTACTAAAATTGCATGGCGTAGAGTGAATACATGACTTATTTAAGGTATTTCTTAAGCACGTTGTAACAGTTGATCTTTTTACGAGCTTAGAATGGGATGACTGAAACGGAAGAAGCGGCTTACTGGGGGCGTGGTTCGCACGCCCAGCAGATGTGCTTTAGCGAAAAGCGAAGCTTCAGATCTAAAAACCTGATTGTCTTTTACACTGGTAACTCAAGCGTTAAAACTAGTGGCTTAAAAAATTCACGAAACCGTTTTAAAAGCTGAAACGTTAAGGATTCAAGACCTACCTCGGCAGTTTTAAAAATTACTAAAAAGCCATCATCGTAACGAAAAATTCTAGTCACATTTGAAATTTGTAGTTCGTAGCGCAGCAGGTTATCCAAGTAGGCTTTGAAAGGGCCGCTCAGAATTGATACTCGAGGGATAGGCGGGTATACTTACAGGCAGACAGACGATTTTTTTATGTTTAAGTAGCCCAAGAATGGTTATAGTATTTGAAAGCCGAGGAAAACTAAAGCTCATTGCTGATTGAGGCTGCAGAATCTGATGTGATGAGTCTCTAGCCGCTTCGAACTCCGGTCATTTCCTTCCTAAATTGGCGGAGACTTCGGAAGGGCCGCGAAGCTGCTGCTGTTTCACAGATAATGTGGCGTGGGCTCCAATGACAACCCCGACAGGCATTTCCTCAAAATTTTCCTACTGCAAGTGCACACTCGGTCACACAGAAAGGCGAATATGTGTTTTACTCAAAGTGTTCCCTACTTAAAGGGACAGACAACCGACTTTTGTGGAGCGCATGCGCTCTAGCTCACATAAAAGCCAGCGTTTTGTGTACTGGTGTAGCCTCAAGGAATTTCCAAATAAGCAGGAGGAAACAATCTTAATTTGGCACTGAAATTGCCGCAGTCTGAATGGTGGCGCCATGTAGTGTCCAAACGTGACACTACCTTAAATGTCCAAACTCCGTCGGCTTCAACACGCGATTCAAAAACCGCAGAAAAGAATAGGAAAGTCTGCACAGTATTTATGTTTCTGCCGGGGACAAGTTTTAGGGGCGAAGCCCCTCAGGGGCTGGGGCTGTCGTCGTCCGTCGTCGTCTGTCGACGTCGTAATCGTCATCTCATGAAGTCCCGGTACTAACTAAAACACCGGGAAAGTCGTTTACGCCTCGCGCTGGAACGCTTCCTAACGCGTACAAAAAAGAAAAAAAAAAGCACCGGGACACTCGTTTACGCCTGTATACCTGTATGCCTGTAAAGCTGTATACCTCTACCTCCCCGCGGTTTCATCTCCGTTGGCCAAAACGTCAAGACGCCAAGAAATCCACGTACATACTGAATGCTTCGCCCCTCCCCAGGTTTCACGTTAGTGGAGATGGCCCCGGATTTTTTAAAATACCTCTCTACAGTTCACGTGCAGTTAAAAGTACATTGCCGCACGGCTCCCTGTCAAGGTTGCCAGCATTCCTTCTGGCGGGCAACGTATGGCTGGTAAATCTAAACATTCAGATTTCAAAAGTTCCAGGGCGCTATCAGCGAAACCATTTCGAGTTAAGCTGTTTTAAATGATGCCCTTTCATTTGGGATAGGGAAGATATATACTCGACAAAAATCGGTTGTCTGTCTCTTTAAATGCCAGAACATTAGATAGGGAAAGGAGGCGGACTTCACTCTCGCGTTTACCTTTTCTGCGCCCAACAGCGATGACACTAGCGCTTACTACCTCGGTGGCGTTGCGCCACGCCCGGCGACGTGGCGCTGCGGCGTGGTCGCACGCGAGCCGCATTTAGATAGCGAGGGACAAGTTCAAGGAGCGCGCGCGATTGCGAGCCGCGGCGCTCCTCGTCTTCGTCGTCGTCATCCCGTGTGAGAACTCGGTAGGAGCGGCGCTCGACGACATCAGCTTCCGGTGGCCCCAGATCACCCCGCCGGCGGCGTCGACGTCCTTGCTTCTCCTGCGGAGGAGGACGCGCCCCAATGCTGCCGCTGCCGTGCTGCTGGTTGGGTAAACAACACGCCTTTTCGGTTTCGGGCGCGCGGAAACGATCCCAGAGACATGAATCACTACCCCGCTCGTTCTGGCCTCGCGGCGGCTTCTTATCATGACTGACTGATCGCCACCACCTCCTCCTCTTTCCTTCTTCTCCTCCCCCAACTACGGCCATGTGGCTTTCCCCATCTTGATAAATGTTATTCAATTGAATTCCTGCATCTGCGTGTGGTTCCACTAAGGGGAATACCTTCGAGGAGGGAGCGAGAAAGAGGTATGACGGGGAAGTAAATCCTGCGCGTCTGGCCTAGTGCCCGAGTTTACTAATACACAGCGTGGCCGTGGAAGAGGAAAACACTTTTATTGCACGTGATGCTCAGTGGGAGTGGCTAATTTAACTGGAATTCTTTGATAAGACTGCGAATGGGAAGAAGCAAGCCAAACCAAAAAGCACTCGGGGCCTTTGGGGCCCTGAAACGGAACTAAGGGCACCCCTAAAATCGCCCAGTCACATTTCTTGCAAGGTTCTATG
Organism: Haemaphysalis longicornis; assembly: GCF_048455015.1. Taxonomy (NCBI): domain Eukaryota; kingdom Metazoa; phylum Arthropoda; class Arachnida; order Ixodida; family Ixodidae; genus Haemaphysalis; species Haemaphysalis longicornis. The sequence continues at coordinate 142,282,722 of NW_027526204.1, forward strand.
ACGTCACACATTTGTGGTTCTGGGACGTCATCACACATGCAAGATTCTGTGACGTCATAAAGAAATCGCCGGGGATTGGCTGGGGTGGCGCCACTGCTTCATATGTTTCCTTTAATATCTCCACTATTTCTTTCAAGTGTGCGATAAGATTTCTATCATTGTTAAATGAGAAATCACGATTTTCATTGAACCAATACTTTATTTTGCCCCTCACCGGGCGGGTGCCGAGAAATCGGCACCTAAGGCTAGCCGTAATAAAGTTTATTCCTCCTCGTCCTTTGCTGGTCCCTTTAAGAAACGCATTGTGGTCCCGTACCAACGTACCTGCATGTGACATGTGCATTCCTCGAATTGGCCAGGCATAAATACGCGAATTTGTTGCGGCAGCAGTGCCTTTTTTCTTGGCACAAAATGACCTTGCGATCTCTCTGTACTTTCGTAAACGAATTGGGCAATCCCCATAATAGAAACGCGTCATGCGGTATCCTGTGAATCCTGCGGTTTACTGCACCGGCCGAATTTTTGAACCCAAAGGATTAACAAGGTAGACGTCGATGCCGCCCAAAAATGGAAAGCAAGGCCCTAAAGGACATAAAAAGATAGTCAGAGACAACAAGAAAACCATCAGGTTCTGCAGTACCGTGGCAGTTGCAGCGTTGTCCATCCACCTTCTGGAGCACCTGCTGCTCTGGAGACACCTGATTACGACATCGTACGTGCTTCTCTACCTGTTCACTTTACTCGTCTACGTCGGCTGCATCCAGACCATGCGCTACATGGCCAGGGCCTCCTATTCGGACGACGGCAAGCTCCTGGATGCTGGCATCAACCTCAACACTGCCGGCGTCGGCAAGCACGCGCAGGACCTGGTCATCTTGACGGCCTGCGCACAGACACTCTCCCTTGTGACCCCGTATGCCTGGTGTATCTACTGGCTATTGGCTCTGGGTCGTTCCTTTTACTTGTTCTGGGTCAACGTCTTGGGGCCACGGTTCTTCCAGCCTCCGCCTGCGGTATTCGATGAGAAGGAGCTGAAGAAATCTGAACTCGAGGCCGGAGAGCGTTGAAAAGACTGCTGCAGTTGCTTATAACTATGCTCGTGCAAGTCGCGGTTCAGTGTTTACCAAAACAATGGGATATCGTACTTCGGCGTAGCTGTAGTCAACTGCCGATTTAGCTAAAGCAGAAAACTTTTGTGATGTATTGTATTTTCTCGTCGTTACAATTAAATTTCAAATAGCAATGCGTCCGAAATTTTGTGTTTAAGTGGCTCCTGTGTGTTCCTGTGTGACCAATATTTCAGTTGCTGTATCTCTGCTGTCGTGTATGCTGATGTTTTGTACTTGTTCGGCGTGTCTTTCTCTCCGACAAGTACGTTGGCAAACGCGTTACATATATGGTTAAAACGCGTGAGTGAGATGGTCCGAAAGTGACTTCTTTCGTGCCAGTTTTTATAATGTAATAGTTACGGCAGATGGCCTTTCCCGCTTTGAGAATTCGTCAATCGGCCTTGTTAAGCTCCACGACATTTACTCTGTGCCTAGAAATCAAATGCAGTTCTAGTTTTGCTCAAAGTCAATCCACTCGTTAAATTAACATATGGAGTTCTGGGGGTAGCATGAAAGAGGGCAATAACTACCATCCTTTACTATTAGAGTTGTCAAAATTAGCACGTGGGGCAGCAGTTTCTGTCAATAATTATTCTATATCACAATGCCCCACAGCAGTGTCGCTGTTAGCCACAGTTACAATTGGAGTCATTGGACAGTTCTATTTTCTGTACGCCAGATCTACCCGCCAATGGCCTGGTTTTGTTTCGTGATCTTCTTGCCGCTGGGGTCTTCTGTTGAGGCAGGATCTGTAAACCAAAGCTAACTCTTATCTCTTTATCTTAGATGAAGAGCTATTGTGATTTCCGCTTGAGATACTGCTGGACGAAGGGTTGATCCCGAGTATACTGACAAGCACGTATTATTAACAGCGAAGCTGTTTAGCAAATCGGAATTTTTCGTGTCCGCAGTTAAAAATACCAACAAATTGCCGAGCGCGGACACGCGTGTGCGTGCCTCGCGACGACCGCACAGCGTCCCCGGCGCATGTTTGTCAAGCCAAGTATACCCACTTTGGGAGATTGGCCAAGATGGGTCACTACAGCGTTCGCCGTAATCGTGGCAACACTTGCTCGGAACGAGAAAGACTCCAGCGTTCGCCCGTAATTGTGGCAACACTTGCTCGGAACGAGAAAGACTCCAGCGTTCGCCCGTAATCGTGGCAACACTTGCTCGGAACGACAAAGACTCCAGCGTTCGCCCGTAATCGTGGCAACACTTGCTCGGAACGAAAAAGACTCCAGCGTTCGCCGCAATCGTGGCAACACTTGCTCGGAACGAGAAAGACTCCAGCGTTCACCCGTAATCGTGGCAACACTTGCTCGGGGCCAGAAAGGCATGTCATAGAGTACGCCCCTCCAAGGTGATGTCCGATGTGTGTCCTCTTACAAAAAATGAAGGAGGCTCACCCTTCTAGCATTAATGATGGAGTAAAGGTCATTGTGGCAGCGAAGAAGAAGCAATTCGGCTGCAGTCATGGACTTAAACCTTAGTAATGGTCAGGAAGGTTGCGTACACCTTCGCTACCTTCATGTCTCTCACGTTACGTGAGCTTCCTTCATTTTTTTTCTTCAAACGTGCCGTCAATTTACCGCGAACGTACGCACGAAAATTTGAAAATTATTTGGGTTGTGCTACAGGCGCTTCGTGCCTTAAAAGGATATCAGATTGAGGAGAATGTCAAAATGAGGAGGACGTCAGAATGTCAGAAGAGGATGTCCGGATGAGCCACTGGCAGTGTGCGGTCAGTCCGGGAGACAGGATTTAGGTATGAGTGCCGCCAAAACAACCCAGTAATGAACGTGGTTTCTAGTTTGTGTCACTAATATTTTCTGCGTCTCACACTGGAGTTTCCAGTGCAGTTCTATTCGAGTTGCTAAAGCGCAGGACCAGCTGGCCAGCTCAGAACTGGGTGATCAGCACGAGTTGATATCCCGGTTCACGTTCCCAGGGCCTTATGGACTGAGGGCGCCCTCTATGAGAGAGGAGCGGCTCCACCATGTACTACTATTACACATTACTTAATAATTCACTCCGCCTCTTCCTTCACCGCCATTTTTTGTAAATAAGTTGACCGAGGCATAACACGCTCCAACAATCGTCTGCACAACGGCACCCAGCAACAAGGCAGGCAATATAGTTTTGAACACTTTCCGTACATCGGGCACTCTCCTGCCTGTGCTGGCAAAACTCTGGGCCAGTTTTTAAAGGACCGCCAGATAAAGAACATCGCAGAGTTTATGGGATTAGGCAACAAAAAGAGAAAGCAAGCGAACCTCATTTTTTGCCTTCGTTTCGCGTTTCTCGTTGCAGCCTGCGCGTCTGACGATTCACATGCATGGTCGACCAGGCAACTTCAAGACAGACCATGAAAGAACGTAACTCGGCCTGGTTTTCCCAGAACTTGCCCAGCCGTTAAGGAACGGTTAGGATCTAACGGACACACTCGAACATGTACCAGACGTGGGCGTGCGTTGTTTCTCGCTATGCCCCTAATCCCGTTTTATAACGCACTGCGGGAGGAGCAGAATTTGGGAATCATTACGACACCGCACTCGTAACTCCGGACCCTCTGACCCGGCACAGCTCACTAAACGAGCACTGGCACGTGCAACCGAACGCTATAAATAGATACTACAGTGATATAAAGGCGCATTACATCGCCCAGTGGGGCAAAACGCTTGGATAAAGGCGAGCAGGACTGAGCATCGATCCACGTGTCCTCTTCCTTCGATGCGGATAGAGGGAACGCTCGAGGGAGGCAGATAGACGGATGAAAATGGATGCGGATCAGCGGGGAGGGAGAGAGGACGCGGTAGAGAGGGGGTTGTGTCGCAATAAACGAAACGCACAAGCAAAATGAGGATGCGGAGGTCGAGGGAAGGAGAGAGGATGATCGAGGAGGAGGAGAGACGGGGCCGGAGGCCGGAGGGAACGGCGCTCGTCTGCGGGCGACAGACAGCGGCCGTGACCTCGAAAATGCGGGGAGACAAAGCGGCATTGCGCATGCGCCAACGCTTCGAACACTTTCTTCTCTCATCCTCTCTCACTCCTCCTCGCCCCTTGGCTTCCCCATCCCGTCTCTCTTTCCTGATAATCATGTTCGTTTTTGTCTCTTTTTTTCCCCTGGTATTTCTTCTCTCTCTTTGGCTCGCGCTGCAGGAAGTTGTGGAGATCTCGAACTTAAAGCTGGCG